>NC_091504.1:9308826-9629024 GCF_947461875.1 Haliaeetus albicilla | reverse complement strand
CCCATTATTTATTGAAGAGCATTGTGCTGCCACCATCAGTCTCTCTCTAAACGTCTTCAATTAAACCAGACCTCTTCTCCTGAGTCGTTTGTCACTCTGTGCAGGAGCCTGCCTCTAATCGGCTGCTTGAGCACCTTCATCTGACCTTGTGCTCTGCCATGATGCAGGGTGACCACAGGCCCTCTTCACCAGGGCTGGGGGTGGCTCCTGCTGGCAAGGGATGGATCCTCAGGCCAGGATCAGTTTTGGGATAGGCAGAGGGGAGGACAGGGCAGGGCCAGAGGCTGGAGCAGGGGGAGCAGCTCCTCTGCCACAGAGCCTGCCCTGTTGCAAGGGGGCTGCTGGATGGGTGGAGGATTTTACTAAGGCTCAGCTGAAATGCCTCCCCAAGCAGAGACCAGGGCCATGCACAGCAGTGGCTGTGCAGGCTCAGTGCAGCTGGGCTCCTCGCTGGCTGCTCCAGCTGCAGCTGCGTTACAGCCAGGACAAACACCCCACGCACAGCCAGTACCTGGGAGGAGCTTTGGCACCTGCAGCAGTGCAGACAGCTTCTCCTCTGGCCCCTGCCTGAAGCCCAACAACAGCTTGCAGCAGTGCAGCACCCTGCCAGTCCCCTCAGCCCCAGGTTCCCCCAGCTGAGAGGAGCTGCCATCAGCAGCTCTGGGCTCTGCCCTTCCCCTTCACCTCCAGCTTCTCGCCCTGGCACAGTCCAGCAAGGAACAGGGCAGGAGACAAAGCCCTGAGGCAGAGGGAACCGAGAGGTGCTGCGTGACCCCAGCCCCTGTGCCACCAAAGCTCTGGGTTGTCGCAGGGTCTGTGCCAGCGGTCAAGAACAATCCCGACTGCGAAGCGTTCAGCAAAGCCATTTATTCTGCTTTCCTGCTCCCACAGATCTCCAGGTAGAAACCCACATGAGCACTCCCACACGCCCCAGAGGGAATTCACGGTGCACGCCACCCTGCCACACCAGCACCCTGAGCAGGAGCCCGGCCACACCGCCGCTGGCAGAGGGGAGCCATTCCACCGACACTGGCAGAGGTGCTTGACCAGCAGCCCCGTCCCTCAGCTGTGTCCACTACCCACACAGCTGCATCCAAGTCAACACAGGGCATCTAAAAAATAAGATGTTGTCTTCCTTAAAAATGAAACAGGGACCTGACAGCAGCAGTGCGTCCCTGAAATCAAAGCATAATTCTAAGGCTTCGGCACCCTCACGTAAGCACATGAACACTCTGCAGGGCACTGTGCAGGTTGATCTGGGAAGCTCGCTAGAGTTTAATGGCCATAAAAATACATAGCTTTCCCCTGCTTCAGACAAACCCAAACCCTCCCGGCTGGGCAGTGGAATCACGTGGGCAGCAACTGCAGCCAGCAACAGGTTGGAAAGTTAGAAGAAAGTCTCTAGTCTCACCCACTTTTAATCAAGTGCAAACATGGCAGCGTCACTCCATTGGCTCAGCCACCGGCTGCTCCACCACAGCGTCGGCCCCCAGCCCCGCCGGCTGCTCCACCACCTCGGCTGCTGGCACAGGCGCCAGCTGCTCCACTATGGCCCCGCTCTCCAGCCCAGCCACCGGCTGCTCTGCTGCCTCGACTGCTGCCTGCACAGCTGCCTGGTTGTCTGCCCTATCTGCCAATTCGTTGCCTGTTTTAGCGGGCACCGCCAGCTCATTCGCCGGCTTAGCAGCAGGCAGGTTTCCTGTCACCCCTGCTGCCTGGTCGATGGCCGGCTTCTTCGGCTTCTGCGTGGCAGCCACAGCCTCGGCCAGCTTCTCCTCTGGCACCATGTTCAAGATCTTCAGGGCAAAGAGCAGCTGGAATTTGGCGGTTCCAACGAAGGAGTTGCCCAGGAAGTTGGGCAGCCCACCCATGCGGTCCTTCTGGGTGTAGAGGGGGACACGGACCATGCCCATCACCTGCAACAGCACAGAGTGCAGCTCAGCAGGGGCCACGGCAGCACCAGCCCCCCCCCCTTCTGCCCCTGCACCCTTGCCCCAGCACCCCGCCAGCCCACAGCCCAGGCCCACCCTGCCCCGGCTGCCAGATGCTGCCCCTCCCTCCCACACCGACCCCTGCCCTCACCTGCCTGCCCTCACCTGCCTGCCCTCAGCCCGGCTGAAGCCCCTGCACTGCCCCTCCCCAAGCCCCGCCAGGCCCCTGCTCTCCCTGCCCAGCCCCTTGTGCCCAGCCCTGGCTCCGTTCCCCCTCCTGCCCCTTTGGGGGGGATCCCGCTGCCCCAGGCCGCTATGGGGAGCCCCGCTTCCCCCTCCACACCCTGCCCTGCCTGGGGACGCCACGGCTTACCCACGCGTCCCCCTCAACCGCGCCACAACCCAGGGCCCACTGCCTCCGTTCACGCAGCTGCCGAAACCTGCCGAGCGCCTCGTGGGCGCACTGGGAGACTCTAGCTCTCGCGCTCTAACCCGGGGCGTCAGCCGGTCCCAGCTACCCGGGAGGAAGGCTGCCTCCCGCACTGCCTCCGTGCAAGCCTGGGAGAACTCGGGTTGGAGCAACACATCACCGCGCCGAGGGTCGCGATTCCAGTCCAGGTTACTCAGCCCAGGGCGGGGGCAGGTGCCCACCAGATGCGAGACGGACCTCACCCGCGTCCTGAGGCTGAGCGGGTAAATAGGGCTCTTCCCTACACGGGCGGTCACCGGGAAAGGCCGGAGCTCGAGCTCGCTACGCTCCGCAGCCCGAGACACAACCCCAGCCGACAGCCAGACCTCCTAACGCCGGTGCTACGCGGCGGTGCGCGGCACTCGCCGTCGGTAGCTCTACATGCGGTGCATTCCCCCGCTGGGCTGCGAGAGACAGCAGCCCAGCAGACCTAGGAGGGAAGCTTCGTCTTCCCTGGGGCTAACACTCAGAGCTCTACACACCCCCTCCCTGGATGTCCCACCTCCAGCCCGTGGTCTCGGGAATGCACCGCGCTGATCTCGATGGTATGCAGCTCCTCCAGGGTCAGCTGCCTGGCGTAGAAGTGTGCCACCACGCGATGTGGCCCCTCTGTCAGGTGCGAGCACAGATAGTCAGCTTCCGTCAGGCGCACACAGCCCAAACCCAAGCCCAGCACCCGATTCAGACCGTCCTCCAGGGACCAGTAACGGCGATCCACGAACCCCCCGGGAAAGCCCAGCAGTCCGTCAAATCGCATCTGCATCTGCAATAGAGGCGCATGGTGTTAATGGGGCACAGCGGAGCCCCCGGGGGGGGGGCGGGAGGGGGACGCGGGCGCCCCAGCCCGGCGCCACGGAGGCCTCTCCGCGGAGGCGGAGGGGCGCGGGGAAGCCTCCCGGCCGCTCCGGCGCGGCCCTACCAGCTCCAGCGCATCCAGGACCGTTCACCGACACCGTCTCCGAGAGCTCGCCGCGGCCCCGGGGACGGGGAGCCGAGGCGGGTCCGCCCCGGCCGCACAGCCCGGGGGGTCCCGGGGGGGAGGTGGGTGGTGGTTTCCTCCCCCGGGCTCGGGCCCGCCGCCGCCTCGGCCAAGCCTGACGCTACCGCCCTGCACAGGAACTACCGGACAGCCAGAGCCGCCGCGCCGCCCGGCCGGGCCCGCCCGCCTTGCCCTCAGCCCGCCTCCCCGCCCCCCCCCCGCCCCGGAGCCCGCGGCCCGCCCCAGCCCGAGGGCCCGCCCGCCCCCCTCCCCGCTGCTCCCGGCCCCGCCGCCCCCGTCCCCCCGCCCGCCCCCTCCCTCACCAGCACGGCGTAGCGCAGCGGGATGCGGCCGAAGAGCATGCCCGGGTTGGGCGCGTACAGCATGGCGTGGCAGGAGTGGCTCCAGCCCGGGCCCAGCCGCATCGCCTCGTACCGCGTCAGCGGCTTCAGCTCGGGCACGCCCGGCACCCCCAGCGTCGGCAGCGGCGGCAGGGCCCCCGCGCCCGCCGGCAGCGTCCCCATGGCCGCCATCGCCCCCATGGCCGCCATCGCCTCGCCGCCCGCTCCGGGAGCCCGCTGCGCGCAAGCGCGGCGGCGACGGCGACGAGGGGGCGGGAGCGGCGGCCGCGAGAGCCAGTGGCGGCGCGCCGCGCGCCAGCGGGCCAATGGGCGCTCGGCCGCGCCCCCCAACCCCCGCGCCCGCCTTCGGCGGGGCGGCCAATCGCGGCGAGCAGCCAATGGCAGCGGACGCTGCTGCCCGCGTCGCTCGCCATATTAGGCAACGGCCGCCCGGGGGCCGGCGGCGCCCGCGTCCAATGAGATCAAAGCTGAGGGGATGGGCGCGCCGAAGAGCACACCGGGAGGGAGGCGGGCGAGGGCAGGGGAACCGCCCCATCTAGCACGTCCGCCACGCCCACAGCTCCCCGGCCCCGCCCCTCAGCTCCCCGGCCCCGCCCCCCCGCAGGCAGCCTGGCGCAGCCCCCACGGGCGACGCAGAGGGGAGACGGGTCCCCGCTCCCCACGAAGCACGGACTCGCGGGGCTGCTCCACGGGTTTATTACTACAAACATAAAGGGGGAAGGGGAATAAGGGGGGGGGAGGGGGGGCTCGCCCCGCGACCCGCCGCAGAAGCAGAACAAGGCACACGGCGTGGGCAGCGCCGGGCTCTGCGGGGAGGCGGGGGGGAAGGCCGTGGGGGTCAGCCCCGTCCCACCCCTTCGGGATGGGACGGGGCTGACCCCCACGGCCTTCCCCGCCTCCCCTCCGTGGAGCCCTGTGCCCCGGCAAGGCTCACCCCAGCACCCAGAGGTGCTGCTGGCACAGGCGGGGGGTGGGGGGCCGCAGCTATGTACAGGGGCAGTGACAGCAAAGGGCTGTGCTCGGTGTGTACAAAATATACAACGGTAGTGTCCTTCATCTGCCGATTTTAACCCCGAACCCCCCCACGCCCGACTCCCACCCCCCACGTGAAAACACGACACCAGCCCCTACCCACCGCCGCCAGGAAACATGCACGTCTTTAAAAAAAGCCGGGCTGTGCCGAAATCGCGCCGGTGCGACACGCCGCATTGCATCCCCGGAGCGGTGAGCACGGGCCAGTCCTGCTGGGGAGGTGGGGAAGAGGCTGTGCGTGGGTTCTGGGGTCCGGTGGCGTGGGCAGGGAGGTCCGGCCCCCGCTCACGAGAGGCTCTGCTCGTCCTCCAGGTGAAGACGTGTCTGCTCGAAGAGAAGGGGCTGCGTGGGGCTGCCGGTGCCGCGGCCGGGGAGCATCTTGGTGAAGTCGGATGAGCCTGAGTGAGGAGAAGGTAAGTTCAGCCCCAAGAGTGCCAGCTCTGGGGTCAGACCCAGAGCCCAGGCAGGGTGCTCGGCCCTGGGGAGAGGGCAGCGTGGGCCAAGGAGACCATCACCCCTGCCACCCCCTCCTACCCTGGACTGACCGCAGGAGACGGAGCTGGAGCCCACAAGCTCCATCCCCTCTACCCCTGCTAAGCTGCAGGTTCAGCAAGCACCAGGAGTGGGACACAGGACACTAAGGGGACACACGCTCTGCCACCAGCCTGGGAGAAGCCAGCAGGAGCCTGGATGTTCATGGTGCTCATGAGGCAGCAGAGCCCTCACCCAGGAGCCCAGCAGAAGCTGGTGGGGAGGGCCGGGGTTTCTGCTGCCCTGCCTGGGGTCCTGGCACTGGGGGAGAGCAGGGTCCCCCTGTGAGGTGCAGGGATGGTGGTGCCAGGAATGGGAAGAGAGCCAGGAAAAGGGCCAGCAGTGCCGGCTGGTTGGTTTGCTGCCCCCTCCCTCCCTGCCCCAACGGCCAGGATCAGTCCCATCCCCGCTCTCGCCTGGCTGCCAGCCTTCCCAGGAGGGGTCCTGCTGCCCCACACAACAGTGATGCGTAAGAAGAACAAGACGACGTACCAGCTTACTCCTCTATACCAATAGAGCAGGAATCAGGACCCAGTGCTGCCCAAGACAGGAGGGAGGAAGGCAGACAGAGAGGGAAGGAGACAATTAGAGAGGTACTCAGAACAGACTGCGACTCTACGGAAGAAAACAGGCTGCAACGACAACAGTCGGGGGTCAGGACAGCACAGCGTCCCATGGCCACACTTGCCAGCAAAGCATGGCACCCCACGGCCCTCCCCGCCGTGACACCACCCCACGGCAGAGGGGTGCCCACTGCCCCCCACATCGGCCCAGATGGTTCCCCTCCCTTGGCCGAAAGCAGGAGCGCGGTGTGGGGGCAGGCATGTGAGACCACTGTCACATAAACTGTTCCATTGAGCAGCTGCAGCCCAGAGAGGAGAAAGGAGGGGAAGGACAGAGACAAAAGGGTGAGGGAGGAGGAGAGAGAAGGTGGGGGGCAAGTTACCTCTGTGTTAGCCCCCCTCGCCCACAGCTCACTCTGCCCACTGGGAGGTAGCGGGAGCCCGTGCTCCAGGCAGGTGCGTTCCTGTCCCATCCCAAGGCTGCAGCATGCCACCCAGGCTGGGGAGGCTGCCCACGGTCAGGCACATGGTCCACAACCCTCCCAGGCCCCCAAACCGGAGCCACAAGTGCAGCAGGTCAGCAGTGCACCTCTGACCCCAACGGCGCGGCCATTACCTGGCAGGTAGACGTCTACCGGAGGGTCGCTCTCCGACTGCGTCAGGCTCCTGTGCTCGCCGCAGCTGCTGTCCTGCAGGACGTCTTCAACAGAGGGTGGGCGGCTACCTAGAACCAGCCGAGAGCACAGAGCCCCTCAGTCCCCAGACCAGCTCTGCAGGGGCACGTGGCCAGGAGGACAGGTTGAGGTCTTCCAGGTGAGGAAGCTCCCCAGGCTCCCCCAGCCCCCCAGAGGTCTCAGGAGAGCCGGTCAGACTGGCCCAGGTCACAGTGCCAAAGGGTCAGCTCTGTTCACATGCAGGCTCATGCCCCAAAACGCACCCAGCACCCCCCTCCCACCCCATCTTCATGCCCTCTGGATGCTGAGCGAGCTCCAGAGACCCATCCGAAAGACATGGGGCACATCCTGCATGCCCAGTACTGCAGCCATGGTCTCACCAGGACCACACTGGTGCACGCAACCATCTCCCCCCCCTCAGCCGTGCAAGGAGACAGCCCATGGTGTGGACAGCTCTACTTGTGTAGAGCTTACAGCAAGAAGAGATGCTTGGCAAATACACCAGGTAGATCTATTGATTTTGTTCCCTCACTTCCCAGGAGAGAACAGGGAAGTACTAGAGACCTGGTGAAGCACAGCAGCTCAGAGATGGGATTTCAGGGGCTAGATGTTTCTGAACTCATATGTCCAGTCCCCAGCTGTCCCCATCCCACCACAGCGGAGCTGGACAACAAGACAAGGTCTGGCTGCCCCCACGGCTGAGCGCACACTCACCCTGCTGCAGGGATGAGGCCTCCTCAATCTCTTCCCCTGCCACACTCTGTAAAAGAGGAACCGCACAGGTTACTTCTGTGGGCTGCAGGCCCTTGCTGCGCTTGTCTCCTGCTCTGGCGTTCTCCAAAGAGCTGCACGCAGGGCCACGCATCTCCCTGAGGGACCAAGGGGCCACGCATCAGTCCTGTGGCACCATGGGCCAGGATGGAGGGAGTTTACAGGCAACAACAGCAGGTGCTGAAAGCCCAGCAAGGCCCAGCTTCCACCCCTGCCCCAAACACTGGGCTCCTCGAAGAAGCTGGGGGAAGGTCAGCTCTGACATGGCTGCAGCCAAGTGGCTTTCCAACCCCCCAGCTCCCAAAGACTTGTTAGGGGCACAGGGAGCGGCTACGTCCTTCCCCATGGAGTCCTACGGGTAAAGGCAGCTGAGACCGTTGGCTCCAGGCCACTCATGCTAAGAAGCTCATCTTTGTCCTGTCACTGAGGAAGCAATGGCCCTTCACAAGGCACCTCCACTGTCCCAGAAGAATCCCCCCCCAGAAGAGCTCTGGCTCAGAGCAGCTCCCCAGCACAGCACAGACTTACTTCTGGAGAGCTGGTCTCTCTCAGGACCAGTTCACCCCCGCTCAGTGCTGGCTGCGAGTCAGAGTCCTCGGAAAGCTTCTCTTCATCCTCCTCGTGGATTGGGGACGAGGGAGACCGTAGTGTGCTGCGACAAGAGAAACTCCATTTGCAAGGAGCCGCAGTGCTGCCAGCACCGCACACCCTGGCGGATTTGGTGGCAGTAGCTCAAGTTGTCACCACCCTTGCCTTGTCCCTCCACCAGCAGTGTAAGCCAACATGCATGAGCAGGAGCTCAAACTATTGAGCTAAATTCACCAGGGCCCTCCAGTAACAGCTACATGGAGAATAGCAGCAGCAGCCTTTCTGGGGCAGGCCCAAGTGGTGCAGAGCTCCAGCACAGTAACGCAACTTGGACAAATCTGCCTTTGCATGGAAAGCAAGAGGCCCAGGTCCCACGCTGCTCCTCACACCTGCATGGGCTCCCCTCCCAGAGGGAAATTTGGAATGGGGGACAGCGAGGAGTGCCAGGAACAAACCCAGTCTGACCCCACCTGTACAGCCCTGCAAGGGACACGTGAAGGGCACCTATGGTGGGCTGCCCACTCCAAGGCATCCACACCTACATTCTCCATCACAAGGCCAGTAGAGGAGGCTTCAGACAACTAAAGGATCTCATTCAGCATTTTGTGCTCTGAAATTCAGGTCACTTCTCACCCCATTCTTTTGTTCCTGGGAAACTCCATGGAAAGCTGAAATCCAACAAGGTTTGGATGTCAAATGCAAATTGAGGAACTAACTGCATTGGAAAGGAAACATTTCCATCCAAAGTCTGGATTAAATTCTTGTTGTTAAAAAACATCTTTCTTTTGGTGACAAAGCCAGCCCTTAAGGAGACACAAGATGGTAACCTCAGGCTGAACACAGGAGTGATGTCCCAATTCTCTCACTGGCATGAGTACCTGTTGGCCTCCTAAAATTCTGAGTTAGCAGTGCTACCAGTGATGAGACCAGCCAGAGCCCTCTCCTGGCTCCCAGTGTGTGTGGCCACAAGCCCTCAGGGCTTGCAAGAGGAGTGGACCCCTCCACCCCTGTGCTGACCTATCTGGAGACTTGCTCCGCTTCCCCTTTTGGTGGCTGCTCTCCACAACTCTGTCCATCCCAACAAGCGGTCGGCTCGCAGGCGGCATCCCATCCACCACACCAGAGTAGTTGATTTCGTCATACAGCGGAGCTGACGGGATGGACGGGGAAACAGAGCGAAGGCCATTCAGCGCTTCCAGCAAGGAAATGGGCTCGTAGCCCGGAGGGATGTTGTCAGAGCTCTGTGGGTGAGAAAATGAGGAGCACGTTAAGAAACCCTCACCAGGCTGGAAGCCCCCCTAGAAGGGGAGGCCTCGCTGCAGCCCAGCCCTGCACCTCCCACACTGTGGTCCCAGACAGCCCATCCCCACAGCCACCTCTCCAGGGACCCTCAGCCTCCTTTCCCTGCAACAGCCACACATTCCCCTTTGGGTTGTAACGCTCATGATGTTCCAGGTAAGTTTCCAGAGCAATGCTTGAGAGACTGGGCATCTCAGCAAGCTGGAACATGGCTGGGCACCCCCCGCCGTACCTTCAAAAGCTGGGCAAGGAGGGTGAGAAAGCATGTTCCTAACAAAGCTGCTATAAAAAACATATGGATTCTTTTCCTAAAAGTTCCTCCAATGGTTCAGAGACCCTTCTAGCTCAATAAGCACCCTAGTTGTGCTTCCAGACCTGGTACACACAGCTGTTTCACAGCACCACCAGTGTCACTAAGAGAGAGACAAAGGAGGGGAGTACGTGTGCCCCAGGTGACAGCTGGTCCTTGGAGCCTACACCACTTTCACTTCTCCTATGGTCTCAGTCCTCTCAGCTGCTAACGCTGGCTCTCTGCACAGTCGCCTCTGCTAAAAGGTAGGAAAGGGATCACAAAATCACTGACCCTGTAAGGGCGGGGAGGGCAAAACTCCACCAATTCCCATTCCCTCTGTAACTCACTAAGCTGCCAGTCAAAGGGACCCTTGCAAAGCCATTAAACCAATACTGGTTTAACTCCAAAAATCCTCCTAATCATAAAGATCCTGTGGACTCAGAGGCAAGTGGGGTTTATGCTGCAACCCAGCAAGCCATAGGCAGCTCAGCCCAGCCAGCTGCAAACAAAGAGGCAAGACTGCAGCAGTTCAGGCTTACATTAAATTGAGCTGTTTCAGTCCTGTGTCCTCAGGGAGATGGTTCTATGTTGTACCTAAGATGGCGTATTGCTGCTAAGCCTGACCACGAACTCCTGTAGCTTCTCTGTGCCTGATCTCCCAATCACACAGCTGCAGTTGAGCCTGCCCAGCAACCTGTTCCAACAAAGCCATTAATTTGGTGGGAGTTGACTGTTGAACTGACCACTTGTGGTCACAGAAGGAGCTAGATCTGATGGGGAGGAAAGAACAAGTGGCAGCTGGGGTCAAGCATCAACCCGCATCCCCCAAGTATTGGTCTTGTGATGGTTATGAGCTTGCGCTGAAGACCATAGCTGGTGATTGCAAGATAACCAAGTCAGCAGAACAAGGAATCAGTTCACAGTTGCTGCTACCTGTAGGCGGTGGGGCCAAAAGCTATCTCCACAAAAACATTTCATTTCCAGACAGCAGCTCAGAGGTGCTATTTTGTGGATGGAAAAGTCAGGGAGACAAAACCCCCTAGCTTCTGTTTGGGACATTTTCTCCTGACTGTGTAGACTAAGGCCTGAGGGTTCAAAAGCTGCTCATTTTGGTTCGCTGTGGTGAAAGTTCAGGGTCTGCAACCCAGCTCAAAGGCTGGAGGACGATTTCTCAGCCAGTGGCTACAACACCCTTGCTGCAAGTTACTGAGCTTTTAAACAACCCTAAGAGACACAGCTCTTTCCTGGGACACTTACCACTACACCACCCATAGAGCCCACTGCTCCAGCAGTACTGCTAGTCGGTGTAGGAGGCTTGCAGAAAGCCAGGATCGTGCCAAGCTTGCAGTAGCCTGATTACCTGAACCCAGCCTCAGGTTTTCTCCAGACCTGACAAGCACAGCAAGCCACATTCCTCGTAAGGCCAAGAACCTAGGCCGGCTTGAGCAAAAGAAAACTGCAGCCTCCTTGACACCAATGACAGCTGCCTTTGATGGGAGTACACAAAGAGCGCACAAACAGACCTTTCCTGGCCTGGGCCCCCCCCTCATCTTTCCCATTCCCAGCTCCTGGTCCCCCACAATTGCCATTCATCCTGTCCCCAGCACAGTGTTCCAGTTACACACTCGCACACCAGCTCTGAGAATCCCCCAACAAAACAAGCTCCATCCTTCCTGGGTCTGTAAAAGCAAAACAGCCCATTGCAGCCAGTGTTCCTGAATACAAGACCTGGTCCAACTGTGTCTATTTGTCTACCTCTACATCCCAGCACTGGGATGTAAACCACAATAAGATGTGCCCAGGCCAAACTGCCAAGGGGATGAGAAAGTGCAAGGAAGCTTTTGGGTGAGCCAAGGGGACAGCAGCTTGCCCACAGTCCTACAAAGCTATGAAAATGTCTTGGCTAGGAACTATAAAGCAGCCAGGCTCAGGACCTGGGGACAGTCCCTAAGAGTCAGCATCAGACCCCTGTGGCAAGCTGCTTCCACCTTGCTTATTACTCCGCACGCGAACCAGAGGTTAGTGATCATCCATGCAGGGTGTGAGCATCTCACCACTAACATGGAGGCAGTACATGGAGTGTCGCAGCCCGTGCAGGGGCACAAGTCAAACCCAGCGTGTTAGCAAGCCCTTGCATGTGTAACGCTTCCACGTGCTAGTGACACCGCTGGCTAAGAATTGCCATAGGAGCAAATACAACCAAATCCACTTACTGTTTCCCTTCTAGGTTTCCTGCTGGGCAGTGAGACAGTGCTCACTTTAAGGGGTTTAAAGGGACACTGTCAAGAGAAAACCATGTTTTAAAGAAGTTGTTTCTTGAGATTAGTGACATGAAGAGACACACAGCATCTCCTCACCTCGCTCCAGGTGACAGCACCTGTCTCCTCTACACACCACACTCTGCTTCACAACAACCCTCGGGTTTTCTCCCCTGCTCTATTTCTTAGCCCCAGTTGAAGGCAGCAGGGCTATAACGCTGAAGAGGACAGATGGATTAAACCAGGCTTTTTCTGTGACAGTATCTTTCTCTTCCCATGAAGTCTGTAAGATGATCTAGATGAAGATCTCTCTCTCCTCACTCTGATCTCATGTGTCTTGCCAGAGTCAGCTGTGCAACAGCACTGCTCAGGCAATGAGCTGCTGCCCTCACCACACCAAGGATGTGTGACCTGGCCCCAAGGCCGCCAGCACCACACTTTCCATCCCACGCTCCCTCAGCTGCCTGCTGAGACCCTGATCACTGAGGGAGGCTGACACAAAGAGGCCTTTCTGCTACCGTGCTGGGAACCCCAATGCCAAAGGCATTTCATCAGAGCGTGCTGCCACGCAGATGTGCGTGCAAGTCAAACTGTAATCTCCCCCATTTTCCCAGCTCCCACCCTGTCATGCCCAGACTCTGCCACTTTTCTGCTGGGACAGGCCCCAAGAAACCTTCTCAGACTGAGGTTTCTGTGGGTTTGTTTCCTCCAAAAGACAGGAGGGCACTTGGCTAAAACCAGTCGTATTATTAACCCACAAGAGAAGAGATCCTGGCTGTCTAGCAAGGTTGACAAGAGAGGCTGCACTGCTCAGGAAGACCTTGCTCCAAGGTCTGAGCACACCTCCTGAGACCCCAGGGATGCCAGCCATCAGGCCAAGCAACTCGTGCGCACACACAAGCTGCCTGCTCAGGCTGAGACCAGCACCCAGGCTTTGTACACAGGGTTGTGAGGTACTTACAGAGTGCTCATCATGGTCAACACTCTGTGCCAAGACAGGGCTGAATGACACTGGCGACAGAGCCCCCGGCTTCTTCCTCACAGCCCGGATCTGCAGCAGGGCACGGAAGGCTAGGAGAGAACAGTAGGCAGGTGAGCACATGGCCACGCAGGACCAGGCCATGCCAGCTGCATGCCAGAGCTCCTTGGCTTGCTGCAGACACACTGTCGGTATGGGGGAACTCCCTGTGTGCATGGGGAGCAGGGCCATGGAGCATACCAAAGCCAAGTGCTGTGGGCTAGCTTCTAGTCAATTGATCTAGACAAGAAAGAGATCTGCTGGCCGAAAAAGGCTGGGTACATGCAGGCCTTGCGGAGAACAGGCACTGCCTGCCCTGCTACACTCATGTGCAGAGGTGCTTTGGGCCTGATACTGTACAACACAGTAAGAAAAACATGAGCTCGGCCCTGGGCAGTGCACTGCAATAGCTGCGAACCCAGCCAGAGGGTTAGTGGCTATACTCCTGTCTCCAGCACAGTGATCCCTTGGTCCTCCCACCACAACAGCTTTGATCTCCACTCCCTGCCCACAGTCCCATTTTCTATCTGCAGATCTTTAATATTGTTAGTTCCTCTGTGCCAAGGGCGCATAGGAATGAGCCAGACATCTGTTCTGATGCAGCTGTAAGAACTTGCTCACACATAAGGAAAAGCCTAGGCATTTCTCTAGTTCTTATTGCACCCAGCTGCTTGCAAGATCAGCGTAGAGCCGGAGGACAGAGGTGCAAATCTATCCTTGCTGCCTCTGCACTCCCCAGAAGCAGATTCCCAGGAAGTCTTCCATGGGGGCACTTTCCAAACAAATACAACCTACTCTGCTGCAGCACGCAGATGACATAATGCTGTTCCTGTGTTTTAAGTTGTGCTACTTACAGTCAAAGCTGTCTGGCACTTCCTCTGATAAGATCTTCCTTTTGGTTACTGTATCTTTGCCAAGTTTGAACTGTTTAGACTTAATTTCTCAGGCCAAACATCTGTCTTAAACTCTTTTTTCTTTTCCTGAGAAGTATCCATTAGAAACAATCAAATACCTCAGAGACCAAGCACAGGGTGAAACACACAATCTATTCCAGCAAAAACATAGGCATTTTCTCAAGAGACTCCTGTGCCTCTGTGCTATTGAGAAAGGACATGGAATTCAGCAAGTGCTGTCTGAGTGTCAGAACAGGTATTTTTTTCCATCTTTTGGGAGCTGAGCAATGCAGGGGTTAAGCAGATCCTCCTAACGCTCTTGGCAAAGCAAAAGATTCCAAATTGACTGTTATCTCTGCCTCCCTGGTGAAGTCAAAGTAGGGTTGTCAGAGGGGAAAAAAAAAAAAGAAAATCACACAAAGTACTTGGGCAGCCCTCTGGTGAGGCTGGCTGCTGTTTCAGTCAGATGCTCTCAGGACAAACCACCCCCCTCCTTTGGGGGATTTTCTATCATCTTCACCGAAACACAAGAACTGCCTACATGGCACGGCTCAGAGCACCTGCACCTCCAGATCCATCCCAGGGAGAGGCCAAGTGGCCAGGGAGGCACTGGACAAAGGGCCATTCTCCCATGTGCTCTCCTCCTTCCCTGTTTAAGGACAGTTATTTTAGGTGCCAGGAATCTCCAGATGCCAGTGAGAACAGTAGCATGTTTGATGCTGAGCCTTGGGGTAGGGTATATAAAATACACGATGCCTCTCGCAGCCTGTACTGACTTAACAGGAGCCTAGGAAGGAGAAAGATGCCCTTGTTTCCTGGGCACATACTCACGCAGCCTGCAGATGGGGCAGTTGTTGGCCTGGTACCGCAGGGTGTCAGCACAGGAATTGCAGAGACAGAGGTGTCTGCAGGGCAGAATGAGGGTGTCGCGGAGGTCAGACAGGCAAACCACACACTCGTTGCTGTTGTCGCTGTTCTCGTCATCTGAAGGCTGCAATGAGAGGCAAGATGTTGTCATGTGAATGGAAAGGGCCATGCCAAACTGCCAAGGGACTCTGGAGCCTGGGAAAATTTCCCACCCAAAAGTCTCTGAGAGAGCTGGCATCCTCTTTCCACAGCTCTCAGCAGAGTGTTTCTCAAGGAGAGCAAGCTCCAGCCCACACAGCCCTGCTATGGACACTCCTTCCTCTCAGGGCTCTGCTCTGTGCTCACTAAAGGCCAGAGACCAGAGCACTATACTGTGAATTCATAGCATTGCTGTGCTTCCCCAGAGCTAGGCTGTGTGCTGAGGGGAGCCCCTTTGGGGTAGGGATGCCCTTGGCTGACGGGAACCAACAACAAGCTCCTGCCTGCCAGCCTGGTGGCTCCTAGGGTCAGCAGGGAAGCAGGCCCTTTGGCAGTCTGGCCTTTCTGCCCCATGTCCACAGGGAGAGAGCAGCCCCCAAAGGAGGAGGCACAAAACTGAGGCAGGCAGCAAGTCAGGCTGCCCCTGGGCTGGACAGAAGGAGGCACTCCAGCCATGCCTAGCCCAGTTTCCACAGGTCCTCTGAACAAGTGATGGAGTGAGTGGTTCTCCTGCCACAGCATCTCTACCAGGCTCCTCTGCTGGCACAAGTGTCGATGCAGCTGCAGGAGAACCAGCCTGGGATGCTCACCTGCTCACAGCTACCCTGGTAAAAAGGTCAGTGTGAACCCATTCAACATGAACATGCACCACACTAATCTTTCAGTCACTCAGAGCCCCACAAATTGGATTACAGCCACCAAGCTGTTGCTGGGAGGAGAAAGCCACTCTCCAACCACAAGAGCTCTCTTCACTGACACCCGAGAACCCCAGTCTCCCCACCAATGCCACAGAAGTTATGCCAGAGCCCACCAAACTGATGACCCAGCATGGGCCACCCTCCACCTTCGCCTGGTCCCACTTCACAAGGCCCCTTTGTTTACCAGGGCTAAAACATGCTAGACCACAGGCAACCTTGGTGTAAACAGCAATATACAGCATCTGCTGCTGCCACATCTGCACCCAGCCTCCTGACTATGCCAGCAAAAGGCTGCAAGCCTGTCTGCCCCGTCACATGCACTCCTCATCTATTTTGGGAGGTAGGGAGGGCAGACTTTTTGCTTTCCCATTCATATGGTTTGCTAAGTATACTAGGAAGAACAAAAATGGCTCCAGGCCACTTGTCTGATGGGCCACAAATGTGTGATTGCTGGATCAAGAGAATCATCACAAGACCCTGGAGGATCCGAACAGAAGCCTTCAATCCTCTTAAATAGATCCTGTGCAAGAAAAATCTTTGAAAAGACTTCTCCCTCCTGCCTCTTCAGGTGCTACCTGTTGGAACAGACAGATAGAGATCACAGGATGCTTTGGGCAGGACACTGCATTGCTTGGAGAGGAAATCCTGCTTGTCTTGCTCTGTGGCTACTCCTCTGTTTGCAAATCACGCACTACATGCACCAGAGCCATCTGATCCTCAGGCCAGCACTTGGTACATTCTGCAGCCCAGGTGGCAGCAAAGGGCAGCTCTTCGTAAGGCTAAAGCAAATATAAAGCAGTCCCATAATCTGCATGGGGCTGTGCAGCAAGCTGGGATTCAGCAGAAGGTCCTGCCTAAAGATGGGCAATGTTTCTGGTTATAGCATTTGCATATGCACCTCTTAGTGATGCTGTGCTCCCTCTTGTTGGGGAATGCAGGCTGCTCTCTGGACACCGGCAAGCCCTAGGAGAGCTCAGTTCCCTGCAACACTACAGGACCATGTGGTCCCCCCCTAAACAGGAGAACATAAAGGAACCACAGGAGCAAAGAACAGACACCATGCATGACTGCCTTGACTGCAGAGAGGCAGCGACACTGTCCCACGGCTGTCTCTACAAGCCTTAAAAAATCAGTGCTCTGAAACACCCACGGGGCACTGATGCCCTTCTCTCCCAGCAATCCCAGCCTCAGGGAACATCCTCCAGAGTCTCACACTATCTAAAATTATCTCAGCACAACTCCACTGACTGTTTGGGCCTTACAACAGTGAAGACTTGTGATCCTTGGGCTTCTTCAGTGCCTGCAGGAATGACACACACTTGACAGTCATTCTGGGAAGCACCTACACATTGCCCTGCCAAGCCCCATAGTTAAGCTCAAAAGCAGGAGCCTCCTGAGCACCTTTACCTTGGTCTCTTGGTTGTTTTTGTTCTCAATGCCGTAGATCTCCTGAAGCAGATAGCTCACCCGGTCAACCTAGGGAAGAAGACAACAGTTGGAGTGCCAGCTGCTCTGTTATTGCTGTTTCGTGATCACCTCCCCCCTCCCCATGTCAAATGGCCACGTTACACCCACAACAGCCAGCTCCCCTATATCTACACGAAAAAGTTAACAGAAACAAGTATCGCAAAGGAGAGCTGGGAAAATGAGTCTCTCCTTGCTCAAAAAGTGGTGCCCATCCTGTCTGGTCTGAGCAGGGAGCCCAACTGGCCACTTTTGCCACTATCAAAATCATCTAAAAAACAAATGCTCTGCTTGTCTCAGAGATCAAGAGGGAACGTGCACCCATAGATTAAATAAGCCAGAGGCAATCAGCCTTCCACAGTCCTTTCCTTCTGTGAAGTACTGCTTAACTTTAACCAAGATGAACTTCCACCCATCTTTGTAACCTCAGCAGAGGTGCTGGGCCAACAGCTCGTTACTGGCATATCACGGCTGCACATCACTTCCCTGTTCATCACCTGGGAGCATAAGTTCAAGCTACTGAAGAGAGACAAACCATCTCCCTTAGCATGAGAAGCACTCAAGGGACAACCCTACATTAGTGCACTGTCATTTATTACCATCCCTAGGCCCTTGGTGGCATCTCTAAATTGGGGTGTGTGGTGGCAGAAAGTGCTCTAGGCACAGATGGAAGTTGCTCACAGCCCCAAACCTGGGGCATACTCCTCCAAGCCATGCCTTTATGCAAATGCTGGCACCTGCCTGCAAACTCACTCAAGCAGCTGAATTAAAGCACTAAGGCAGGAAAGGCTGACAGTTCAAGTGCCAGCAAGGCAAGTCCCCTCTGCACTGCGGGATGTTCTCCCCTGTTCCTTAGCTTAGCCAGCAAGTACAGCGCAAGACTCTCACAGCTGTGAGGAACAGCTTCTACAAGGATGCACACAGATACCAGTCCCCCGAGATTTGGTGCTACACAGCAGCTTCCCCAGAGCAGGGCATGCTCCTCTGCACAAAACCCCACAAGAGGTAAAATGGTGAAGGGGCTGCAAGGTATCAAACTGACACATCTTGCAAATAGGGGAAGGAAACGCTTTCCCGACATCCTGTAACTGTCCATTTGATGCCATGCAGTGAAGCCAAGCCACCGGGAGCCCAGTACTTCAACAGCTCATCAACCCCAGGGCTTTTGGCATTTCCACATATAATTGGCCTCTCTCCTCTCCTTTTGTCAGGCCAGGTGCTCAGAAAAGCAATGGCTTTGCCATGGGATTTCAGTGCTGCAGAAGATGTCACATGCCAAGATGGGTGCAGGAGCTAGTCCTGCCCGTTAGCCAGTTCAGAAATGCTCTGAGCTGGGACGCAGCAGCTTTAACAAACTAATTCCAGAGCCTCCCCATTTAACTCAGCATGCAGCTTACAGACAATCTGTTCTAGGCCTGCATTTCATGGCAATGAGGTCAGCTGTTGGACTGCTGAGCAAAATCCTCTGCAGCAGCTCACAACTCACCCAGGAAGTTTGGGAACAATTACGTGGGAGATGTCCTTTTGTAACTTGACATTTCAAAGAGAGTCTTGTTACAGCATCCTGACTCCTCAGGGAATCATCATGAGTGATAGTGAGTGCAGAAGTGGTCAGCTCAAAGCAAAGAAGAGGTCAGGAAGGAAGAGACCAAACGTTCTGCGTTTGTTTTAACTGCTTGCCTCTAAAAACCCCAAGAAGCTCATGTCCCAGTAGGAAAAGGGTGAGCAGTGCAACATGGCTCTTACTAGAAAGATCTCTAGGTTTTAAAAGAGTAGGAGTAAATAAGGAGTAGGTGATTGTGCTCAATGCAGTTCACCTCCACGTTTCTCCAACCCATCCCACACCACGTCATCCTTCCAAAGGCTTCTGTTGCTATATACAGCCTCAGCTGATGCACACAGGAGCCACTGGCCAAGTCCAGGTCATGTTTTTCTGCCGATCCATCTGTTTGTATTCATCCATGCTGAATTTCTTTAAACAGGTTGGTACATACATTATAACTGATCTCAGCTGACAGAACAAAGCAGTTCAGCTCATTAGCTGCTGCTTCCTGCTCCCAAAGAGCTTTAGAGATCGATGCACACAAAAGGTACCCAGCAATCCAGGCAATGGCAAGGAGGGGAAGGCAAAAGAAAAGCAGTGATGGGGAAGAATGTACAATGTTATACAGATGGTTTACTCCAGACATATACTCTATACCTCTGCTCTATGCTCTCATGGGTGCAGATGCTATCTCAGTTTCAGTGGTACTGTGTGTTCTTCTAGCAAGAGCTTCCTTCTATTTTAAAAGCCATAGGAGAGAACATATAAGCATTACATTTTACAAACTGCCAATAAAAAAAAATTACCCACAACCAAACACTGAGTGGGAAGATACATGCTCTGCCAGTAAAGACAGACAAGCACACACTGTTTCACTGCAGGAGTCAGCTAACCATACTGTGGTAGGGTGGGAACTTCCCTAGAGAGCACTTCCAGCAAGACAGCCCTCCATTTGGGGAGTCCAGAGTGCTAAATGGAGAATGCTACACACACTGCGCTAGTGTGCACAGTAACCCAACACCAGCTCAAGAGAGCTCACAGCCATGTAAGCACTTTAAAAAAAAAAAAAAATCCCCCCCCCCCCCAAACCCACAAGCAAGATAAATGAGTGGCTTTTCATCAGCTCACGAACGCTATTCTCTGATCAGAAGAATATATGAGAAAGACGCACCACTAGCATCACACTGCTCTGCTCCCTTAGCGCTCAGGCAGCCTCTTGCACAGCACACAAGCTCTCCCTTCATGGGATGTTCCCATTACAAACCTGCCTTCACATGCTCAATAGACACCTTCTGAAATAGTCTCTGTCTCTCTATATTAAAAATACCTGTGGGACCCAGATCGATCAGCTAGCCAGTAGATCATGCTGCAACACAGCCAAGTTAAGCACCAAGGAAGGGAGGGGAATGCAGGTCAGTCTAGGACACACAGGGCTCAGAATAGACATCAGGCTGGAGGGGCAAGTAACTCACCACTAGCACTGGGATAAAGCTCTGGCAGCGAGGGCTAATATTGCTGTCACTAGGCATGAGCAAGTCTGAAGGACAAGCCATGAGTCTCTGCACAGCATTGGCAAGGCAGATAGTGAATTACCAAATGTGATTTTGGTATATGATTAACCGATACTTTTTAGTGACTCTTTTCTGACCTGGGGACTGGAAGGAACATCTTAGAGCAGTAAGTGTCTAATCAAGGCACTTAATTACCTTCTTGGTAGTAAAAGCCTTTTTAATTCAGATTAGAAAACACTAGCCATCAATCGCAAGCAGCTGAAGTCAAATACACTTAAAGCAGAAACAGCACACATCTAAAGGTGAAGGATTGACCACCAAAATCTCATCTCTTTCTCCAAGGCATTTTAAACTGATCCTTGCAGCAGGATCACTACCATATTGCCTTTCAGAAGCTGAAATTCTTGGCAATCTTAGCAGTTTGCAGTTGCTTATGTATTTCTCTCTATGCAAGACTGGATGCAAGTTCAAACTTGGTAAGGCACTACACAGCTTCTGTGCATCACACCACACCAGAACGGGCTAAAAAAGGGCTACAGATCCCTGATGTTTCCCTGTTTGCCAGTCTTCCTTCTTGCCTTCCCCTCATAATGTGTGCAGTCTGGTACATAAACAACAGCTTCAAAGCAAGACCATGTCTGTGACTGCTAAGTACCAGGCTACTTGTAGGGGACAGGCAAGATGAGCCAAAAGGTCTCAGGCCCTGGGGCTGCTCCAGAGATACCATAGGCACGACAAGGAAGCTTGTGCAGGGAGAAGACAGTCCCCTAGTATCTTAACGTGCGTGCACACACACACACACGGAAAGCTAACAGTTTTCAGCCTCCACGTAGGACACTGGGAGCCTGTAAAGATATCCTTCCACACCACAAAACACAGAACCTAAGGAGATCAGGCAGTCTCAATGAACAGACATGCTTCACACTACTTAACACGTGTCAATGAACAGACATGCTTCACACTACTTAATACATACAGCACTTAAGCTCAGTTATGCAAACGTAATTTACTTGCACCTATACACACATGGAAGCATCAGTACTGTGCTTTGCCAGTTTTGTATTCAAATGCCAAATGCCAGCAAGACAGGAACGTATAGGGAGGACTGGATCAATACAAAATGCCTGCCTCCCAGAGGAGCACAGAGACCTGCACCATTGCTCTGCCAGTCCCACGCTGCCTTATTTGTTCCCCCAACACACATCTGGTTGTGCAACAAACAACCCAAAGTTAAGGGTTGCCAGCAGCTCACCGCCTTTGCTTGTGATATCTGAGCTAACAAGGTGTGGTCTCAGGCTCTCGGTGAGCTAACACTGAAGGTTCCCACTAGGTACAGTTGGGCACCTGTGGGACACCAGCAAATATCTTTAATCAAGCAGTAGACAGGAAACAGGTACTTACGATCTGCTTCTGTTTTAACGGCTTCACGGAAAAACTGCCATCAACGTGCTAGCAGGAAAAAAAGGAAATGCATTAAATAGTTGAAGTGTACCAATTAAAACAGACTCATGATCAAAGTTGGTGTCTGCTAGCTAAGGGGACGGTGGCATACGTATAACCAGGACAGCCTGAATGGCAATCATTCCCAGCAGAGTTAGTGGAACAGGGTATCGGAGTGCTCCTTGTCTGCTCCAGTGCAGAGCTAGATGGACTTGGCTCAAGTTAAACCTGGCTGAAGTGGGTGAGAGCAAACACAAAAATCCCCTGACACATTGAATGCTTTCAGACATTGGAATAGGCTGTCCAGGGAAGTAGTTGAATCACCATCCCTGGAGGTATTCAAAAAGCGCATAGACGGGGTACGCCATAACATGGTTTAGTGGGCATGGATGATGGTTGGACTCAATGATCTTGAAGGTCTTTTCCAACCTAAATGATTCTATGATTCAGATTGCAAGCAGTCCAACTGTGTGCAAACTCTTCAGCCAGTCCAGCAAGACTTGTTAACACCCTAAGTAACACCCAGTTACAGAGCCACTCTTGAGGCCAGAGCCCCAAGAGAGCAGGGGGTTGGCATGAGGCTGAGAACGAACAAGGCTTGTCCACTGGATGGAGTCAGAAGCAAGTCACACATGCTCCACATTGCCATCTTCAGACCTGTGGTGACTGCCTTGAGCCTTTCATTTGCTGAGTAGCAGCAGGCATGGCTGGAACAATTCTGTATATACCTGGTGTCAGAACTAATGATAGGAATAGCATGCTCTTTCTATTTCCTCCATCACCCCCAAGGGCCAACTAAACTGAAAGAAACCAACTCTCCTGCCACAGTCTAGAGAGCAGGAAAGGAGACTTAGGGGAAACTGCAGCAGGCCCTGCTGCTGTGAACAGTCGCAGACATACATCTGTTTGCTGAAGGAGTTTCAGAAGGAAGGGACAACATTGCACCAAAAGACAAAACAGTCTTGTCTTCCAGGCAAACAAAGCCCCGAGTTTCTGCCTGTGGAAGAGCTGCAAGGCCAGACTATGCATAGCATCAAAGTTACTATTCTGATCTTAAAGATACATATAAATAGCAAGTTACCAAGGCCTGCTGGTCTGTCTGTCTGTTCTCTGAACATGGTCTGAACAGCAGCACTGGTATTAGCAAGGACCTCTTCTGGATTTATGGACCTACACTTCAAAAGCTGCCATTATTCTAAGGATGGGGAATATATTTTAATCAAACAGGGAGGAGAAAGAACTCAACA
Source organism: Haliaeetus albicilla (assembly GCF_947461875.1). Lineage (NCBI taxonomy): Eukaryota > Metazoa > Chordata > Aves > Accipitriformes > Accipitridae > Haliaeetus > Haliaeetus albicilla. The sequence goes on along the minus strand of NC_091504.1, from coordinate 9,606,396 downwards.
AGCATTTTGCCCTGTGACTTTTTATTAAAAGAAAAATTTTTATCTTGTTTTAAGCATTCAGTGGAAGATAAGAAGTAAAAAGTGCCCCCACCAGACAGCACCTCCCTCTCATAGCACACACAGAATAGAAAAAGAAGGGAAGCACTTTCAATCCTTGAGCTCAGACCTGGACACAGGACATAATCCAGCATTGACGGAATGGCCTGACCAGCTTTAGTTGGTTTCCAGTTTTGCTGCATACATCATTCAGCTCCCTGAACATTACGGGGGCTTTTGTCATCACCTTTGTGCATCTAGAGAGCTCAGAGGTTCTGCACAGTAGGTGGAATTTACCTGTAATCCTTGCAGTTCAAGCCACTTTCCAGTCTGAGACAGAAATTTCCAAAGCTTCACTTCCACCCTCATGCTAATACATTCCCAATGTGTGTGCATTTTCCTGCTTTCTATAAGGTGCTATTATCAAGTGCTGGCCACAGGATGCTAGAACGGGAAGCTGGGACAAATCCAGGTCCAAGCGAGAGCTCTACTCCCTGACCACAGAGGCTAGGCTTACTGCAACAGCACTATGTTTGGGTACTTGGAAAACAGCAACTAAACACACTCCTTTGTAAGTAAGAATCGTACTCACATCATCAGATCCAAAGTCGAATCTGAACCTAGCTACAACCAAAAAGCTATGAAGGCAATAGCAAGGGGAGCACAGGTGAGTCTCACAGATGAGGAAGGCAAACATGCATAGAATACTTCAAAATCAGGCTGTAACATGCAGGCAGGTGGCAGTCTTATCTATTTTTCTCTCCTCAGAAATTGCTGAACAATCATTTTGCAAGGCTAGGGGGTCTCTGCCTACAGTACTCTCCCACCAAGATGACAGATGGGCTCCAAAGACTCGAGCCTTCCCCAAGGACCCACTGCCCACATTGTCCTCTCCCAGGTGCTGTTGAACAATAACTGAGGGATATTCCAGTGTGTTTTGGTTTTCCAGATCAGCTGGAGGAAGAAACTAGAAGAATAAAATCCCTGCCCTAGTCCCAGGGGTGCTGCAGCTGCCCATCTCATTTCTGACAGATCTCTAATTGCCAGGAGTAGAACCACCTACAGAGCCAGTGCTCAGAGCAGCCTTTCTAACACATGAAAACTCATTTTCTTCACATACTAAGTCCTATAAAAAAGCAACCTAGAACACTTAGAGCATCTCCCAGCCACAGGGCTTCCTTAGGACTGACTGTGCTTCCCATGCCCTCTGACTCAGCTTGTCACCATCCACATTATCCACCAAGGAAGAACAGAATAAACCTGGCAACTTGCTCAGGGATACAGCAGGAATAGAGCAGATTGAGAAACAGAAGTCAGCTGCATGTCAGCCTGGAAGTGAGGAATTTCTAACAGCACAGCATTGATGATGCTCCTCTTTACATGCCCAGCTCTGCTCCAGCATCTCTTGCCTCATCTTAGCATGTCACTACAAGTATCACTTGCCCAGGATATGCATCTGCAGTATTACCACAGCCAGACACAACATGGTGCAGTTATGGGTCTTGCAACTGTTTTCAGGGTCCAGTTATCATGGGAAGAGATTTTGCTATCAAGGCTTGTGCATACAGCTTGGCTTAGCCTTACCATGTAGGCAGCAGTCAGCTACATCAAACATGCCACCAAAAAGTAGTAGAGCTCAAAGTCTTTATGCAGGATGTATCCTAATTCTTTAAAAGGGCTTGGTCCTACATGTAAACTAAGGCCAAACAATGGTGCAACAGGGTCTGGACATAGTAGATCCGGTTCTGCAAAGAGATCACGAGGCCCTGGAAAACTGCACGGTAGCAGCCATGGTCAACACCTTCCACCCTCAGACATCACAGCCACTGAAGCACACCCTCTCCCCACACACAGGAAACACCAGCTGCAATTAGCTGAGTGACCAGCTCAGGTACAGATGATAATTACAGGCTGCACAGGAGATGCTGCAAGCAATTATTTGTACTACAATAGCACTCAGGAACCCCAGTCACAGGCCAGGACTCTGTTGGGCTAAGTGTTATATAAATACGAACTAATGACCCATGTAAACATTTATATATACAACAACAAGGACAGAAGGAAAAAAGAACTCATTTACCTTTTCAAATGCAGCCAGAAGAACATGGGCATGACCTGTCACCTCAACCACCACTGCGAAAAGAGAAAGAGCAGTCATGGTTAAACCTTGAAAACAGCACAAGCATAAAACCACCCCGAGCTGAATTTTAGTCCAGTCACAATTTCTAAACTGCCATCTGTTCTATTTTCATCTCCTCTTGCAATTTAAAACTTTTCTTATCTTGTTGTCAGGTTGGTTTATCTCACACTCCTGCAGAGCAAGAACATAACCCTGCTGCGGTCTGTGGTGGGCCCTACACATACATGGCTTCGTTATCGTGGGTGCTCCAAACTATCCCACTTTGTTTTCAGAGGCTGGAAAGGGAAAGTAAAACAAAGCGCTCAGTGGGATTCTGCTGTCCCCTCAAATTCCTGTTTTTAATTACCTGAATCTATCACAGAGATTAATAAATCCATCTGGTTTAACAGCAATTGGCAGCACTTCCAGTCCCGGTACTTATCACTTTATTTCATTCTAATCTGACATGCTTATAAAACATTTATTTCTCATACCAATTTTGGACACTGAAACATCTCCGTCCAGTTCTCTGACTTTTCTTCCCAAAGACAAACATCACATCTTCCCTCTTTCAAACTCGAGGCCTCCCTCTTAATCCAATAGCATTGAGAAGGGGCTGTCAGAGGTTTCTGTACTGCATTCATAGCTCCCTCAGCAAATAGAGAATAGAGGAAGCCAAGGTACAATCCCAGTCTCTCTGGCTCAAGACTCTAAGGTTCTGTTCAGCTCCAACTGGTTGGACCCTTTTGCTTATTTGTGTTCAGACTCATCATATGGAAATGGGAGACAGAGGTTATGGAGTCGTCACTGATGGAAGGGAAAGCATGTAACTACCTCACCCTGCCTGGACCCACGAGTACCCACGCTGTGCTCAGCACATCTAGAAGAGCTGGCAGACACTACTATCAGCTCTATACCAGAAAATTAACAGCTGAAGGAAGCAACTCCTGTGTTGTCTAAAAGGGAGAGGACCTCAACAGCTTCCTTTGCGCCCCTAGAACAGCAGAGACAACAAGAGGAACCATTCACCGGACTATGTCACGATGATCACGTTTGGCAACAGCAGTACGTGGGAGAAGAGAGTCCATGCCTGCAGATCTGCTGGGTAACTGACACTGGTCACGGCAATTTGGGTGCAATCAGGAACACAATGGCATGCAGAAAAAAGGGCTAAAACTGGGAATTCATCTGCTTGCTCCCCACACTGTCAGCCAAGAGCAAGGCTGTTCTAGCTCACTCGGTAAATGAAATTCAGGTCCCTCCTCACAGTTTGAACAGCCAAGTAAGAGATAACAGGCAGTGCTTCCCTTCATATCCTCTGGCATTCAAGCAGCGCGTGTGGCTGGAGCTGTGCGACCGATTCTGTGCAGCACCTTGCCTCCCAGAAGGGTTTCTGTACGTTTCCCTGAGAGCAATCCCACTAGCAGGAATGGGAGAGGGCTAACATTGCAAGCTCACATTCTTCAAGGCATGCAAACATCTCCTGGCAGAATTCAGTCCAAACCAACATCTTGCTGACTGCTATTTTAATTTGCCATTCAATTTTATTTAACACAAGCAGTTACAAGCCAGCCGTAATTTTCCAGGTGCTCCAAACACACAAGGCCAGCTCCTTCCAGTCCCATCAGTTAAAAAAGAACCAAAATACACAACAATTTCCTCAAATCTCGCCTAAGTGTCACATTTTTGTGCTGATATTCTTTCCAGGAGAGGATTTAAAAGCAATTGCCTTTCCAGGTTATTAAAATACATGACAGTACACTATTGGCTAAGACTGGGCATGGTATGTGCATAAATGTATGCTTCCCATGCTGCCTCCTGTTCTATTTTTGGTCCTTCTAGGCATGCCCAACATTAGAAAGTACAAATACCTTGCCAAAATCTCCATAAACAGAGGAAGGTGTTTTATATTTATGGTCAAGAAATATACATATATGTCAATTTTACTAACAGTGCCTGAAATCACTAAAAATAGATGCACTTTAGAAGTCATTTCCCTTATGTTGCACTGTGCTTTGTTAGTCACACTTTAAATTGGTTCATCCAGTTCTATTTAACTCTGCTTGGAGGACTATAAAATAATGCAATGAGTTTTTGGGCACTTTCACATCTACAACATAAGAAACTGAGCAAGTGACTACATTAAACAATGCAATCAACAATGGATTTTTTCCTTTCTAATTATTCTTAAATTTTGTACAAAACATTACAAAATGCAGAAGTGAAATGCTGGTCCTGCTGACCACCATAGCTCCCAATTTTAGAGAAAGCGTGGCCTTTTCATTGCTGACACTCAGAATGAGTGCAAACACATGGAGCTCAAAAGCACACACCCCCTAAGGAAAATACCGTGCAAGGTGAGTAACAATCTAAACATTTACTGGGCTTCCTTCTCCAAAATGGCAAAGTGCCTTAAAAATAATCAACAATATTATTTCTCATCAAAGGTTATGCGCTTTTATTGTAACCATTCAGCACCCTTCAGAAAAAGCAGGAGAATTTTAAACTGCTGAATGAAGCTGTATTTTGTTGAACAGTGGCCTGAGCATTTTAAAGCCATTTCTTTTTCTCTGACCATTCCTAGGGCAAGGCCCACCCTACAGTTAGCTATAGCTTTTATGAAGAGAACTTACCCCTCAAAGAGGGGGAAAAGACCAACTCTTTCCTTGCCTTACAAACTGCAAATGCAAAACCCAAAGAGAAAGGAAGTAATTTCTCCAATTTGTGCCTGGCATTGGTGGCAGAGCCAGGAGCTCTCCTAAACGCTATTCTAACACTAAATAACTGGCCATTTTTCCTGCAAAAAAAGGAGGCTATTTTTAAAAGCGTGTTTTTATATAAGAACCCGTGGTTAGCTGGGCCCTTTTAACACAGGGAAGTTAAGGTGAACTCCTGAAATATTTTTATTCTGGAAAGGCTCCCCAAGCCTTTGCTACAAGTAAAATGTTTTCTTCCTTGCAGAAGGAGGCCTGCCCTTTAGGAGTCACATAACCTCAAAGAGCGCTAGAAGACGACCAAGGGAGCACACCACCATGCTTACCATCCCCTTCATCCACTACCGCTCGGATTACCACAGGGAACACGCCACGATCCAAGTCAAAGTTCAGCTGAGGGAAAGAAATGAGATGAGGTTAGACAATTGACACCAGGCTTGCCTGAAGACAACACTTGAGATAGTATTAACATCAGAGGAACGAAGGCCCCTTCTGATGGGCCCTTAGTCCCTGATCTCAAAAGGACATGACAGAGCAGGAGGATTTAAAATTCAGGCACCAACTTTCAAAGGGAGTCAACCAGAATAACTACAACATGTATACATTGACATGGCACTAAACACCAGCTGTGCCTAGCAAAGCAAAGGCTCTCCATTTGAATTTTATATGGTATTTAATTCTCAATAATTCATATATCCTAGAAGTCTCCTGAGTGATTTATAGTAGGACAAATTTCTCCAAATATATCTAGTGCCATAGTTTTGCTTGCATATGGTAGGATATACTGGTTATACCACAGCAGTACACATTATGCTCCCTACACCACAAAAGAAACCCTGACTCCTATATGAAGTTCTTGAAGACACAGAGAAATAGGAGTAAAACTTCAAGCTCACACAACACTTTAAGGAAACACCAGACTGATTTCCATCTCTTGGCATATTATTAAATTCAGGTCCTTGACCTTCTAATCGGTGAGACTGAAAATTTAAGATCTCATTTGAGTGCAAGGAAACCAGACTCAGTTTCTTGCTTTGCCCTGCACTTCATTAAAGCACTTCAAAAGCTCCATGTCATCTTACAAACACAAGAAAAATGCAACCTTACAAACGCTGTCCTATGCCAGGAACGGAAATGGCTCAGAAACTGGATTTCTGGTGTTTTTGTTAATTACTGACAGTTTTTTTTGTCTCATCTCTTGCCAAGAAAGAAAAAGATATCATTCCACCATAGTGCTCCAGGTAGTCTGTTTTCAGTTTTCCAGTGAAAACTGAGACCCAATTCAAAGCACCGTAGCACCATTCATGTAGTGCTTCAGGGCTTCCCTCACTTTCCCAGAGCCCCAACATCATTTGCAGTGTGATTTTCTCCAGCCAGTCCCTCAAAAGATAAACTATCAAGATAGCCATTGGCATTGGCACAAACAGCAACCCCAAACACCCAGACTGGAGGGAAGGTGACCCTCACTGTGAGCCTTAACATAGTTGAAAATAGCTCCTCTTCAGATGAATTACAACCTAAATGTTCATCCTGAAATGAAAGATACCTGTACACTGGGAGACAATATACCTGGTCAGCCACCAGCCAAGTGTGCTGTAGCCCATTAGCCACACAGCTGTGCCTCTGCCAAGGGCTGCAGGCATGTGCTTTGGACTGCAAGAGCTCACCAACCTTCCATGGCAGGTGTGGGGGGGAAGAGGGAATTGCAAGTCTGCTGCTCTTCTGTCCATAGCTGCATACTCCTCATGCAGGCTTCATGCCCTTGGGGCCGCTCAGCTTCTGCAGTGCTTTCTAGAAGCAACCCTTAGCTGCATAACAAAGCTTTGCACACACACACCCCCCCCCCGTTCAGATATGCATACCTGATACCAAACAGAAAGCATGTGCTGGAAGACCTTATGATTTGACCTAGCTAGTCTTCAAACCTGAGGGATATTGACTTTCATCCTCTGTATGATGGTTTTACATTTTATTCCTCCTTTAAACTACCAGAATCTATTCTCTTTCCAAAACAGCAGAGTAACAGAGCGAACACAAAAATCTCATTTAACCTCTCAGTATTTGTTATAGAAGAGACTCATTGAGCCCCTATTTTCCAGCCTGCATTTTTGAACCATTATGGCATGCCACAGAGGGAAAATTCATCGAGGACAATTGATTAAAATTGCTGAAAGGAGCTTATGGTTTTGCTTTGCTTCCTGCTCTGATTTATTACAGTATGACAGCAGTTACTATTTGTCCATTTGAAGGGAAAGTCACATCATAGAATTGTGGTTGCTTTACAATATAAACTTCTGCATTCTGAAACAAAAGGCCTCTTTAAGGGTCCATTTCACATTCATTTTTAGGGACCTGAAAACAACTGTCTCAACACAAGCCATACACTATAACTTGCAAGCAAACCAGTATATTATGAAGACAAAGTAAACTTTTATAAAGCTTTCCACATAACAACCCAACATAACATTATTTTCCCTTCTGTTGGCCAGCCAAGAACTACATCGTATGTGAGTATTACACTGAGCAAAAATATGAAGTAAATCTGGGGTTTTTGGACAACACCAATAACAAAGCTGGAAAGCAATCTGAAGCATGCAATTGTACACAGCTGAGTGATAACACTCTGCCAGCTGTCTCAGATGAAAGTACTGCATTTCAGTGGCCAGTTGAGAAGATTTAGCTGTATGCATGTTACTGGACTTGAGAGGACAAGGACTGATATGTACACAGAGCCGAAATGGGAGAAGAAACTCCTCTGAATCACAATGTTTGTTCCATTTTTCTCCACACTCAGAGCTCCCAGTAACACCAATGAAAAAAGAGGAGACAGAGGATGCAAGCAAAGGGAGCTAGAAGCTTACTTTTCTGCAGCATCTTTCCCTTTAAGCTGTCAAAGGGACATGACTTTAGTACTCAAGTTAAAACCTTGCTGGCAGGAACAAAAGTGAAAATTAAGCTTCTCAATTCTTTAAGAAGAAAGGGATCTGAGCTCCTACTTTCCAGATCTCTCAGACGACAGAAGGGATTGAAAAGCAGCTCTTCCAGGCTTTTGTAGGCTGAACTTGTGAAATCATATATTGGCAGAGAAGCCAAGACATCAGGAGACCAGACTCTGCAGGCTCTTGGTAACCACCATGGCATTTGTTAAGGCACGGGACTGATTACAGTTATAACTGCAACTTAAAGACAATAGCTATTCAATCTTTTCAAAATACATGAAAGATTACTTTTTTCTTTCTTTTTTTCATTTTTTTTGTTTGTTTTTTGTGTTTTGGTTTTTTTTTTTTACATAGGTAGAGTTATCTGTCAGGGTTCACATACACAATACTCTTATATAGGCTTGGGTCAGGAAATGAACACTTTATCAGTGTTGACCTGGGAGAGGGGTCCACAGGAACAAATATATTAGCAGTAGCTACAGACCGACTCCTCTGCATCAGAAATCTCTTCTGGCAATTCTGCACAGAGCAGGGGAAAGACCAAGGCCTTCCTGCCCTGTGTCATGTGCAGAGGAAGCCCCTGGGCCAAAGCTCAGAGGCTCAAGAAGCAGAGAGTTACTGCCTGGGTTGGAATTTTGCAAAGATACCAAAATTAACAGGACTCCACAGATCTTGCTATGTAGTAAAAGCCACAGAGCTTAATTAAAACCAAGCCCTCGTCTGTTTGCAGTTATGGGTTAAACCAAAAGGAGGAAGGCATTCCCTTATTCAGCATTAATGCATCAGTGTGAATCTGCCCTAAAAGGGAGAGTATCCTCCCACAATACTGTGCTGCTACAGTTAATAATGCAGGCTGTGGCCCTTAAACAGAACAGGAATCTTCTAGAGCAGTGGTCTCCAAACTATTTTCAGGATTCATCCCATCACTGAAAAATTTTGAGCACATACTGCCAATATATCTATGTTTATTATTTAAAAAATATATACATGTACTACTGAAGTTCCTCCTGCACCCCAACAAATTGTCTTGCATGCACTCCACTTTGGAGACCACTGTTCTAGAGAACCAGCCAAAAAAACCCAAAAAAACCCCCAACCAAAGACCACCAAAACAGAGAGATCAAGACAGACATTTGTTCCCACAAGCTCTTTGGCTGGTAGGGAGAGGAAGGCTGAGGAGTGGCGGGCTCCTCCAGGAAGAGCTCCAGTGCCAGTCTCTGCAGTTTCCCTCCTACACCAGATGTTGGGATGCCAGCTGATCAGCGATATCAAAAATTGCTTCTTTGGGTTTCTTCCCTGTTTGCCTGATCTAGCTGCCAAGTTCCCATACAGTGTTCATACCTGCTCCTCCCAGGGCCCCATTTGTCTCATACCCACAAAACATGCCATGGCAGCTGGGAAAGGGTGTCTTCCAGCTGTAACTTCATGGCACTAAATGGAGTCCAGTGCTTCTGGGACAACAGTGTTGTGGAAAGAAGGGGACACTGAGAAGAGACTTACCTCATCATCCTTCCAGTCTGAGAAATCAATCTTGAAGGAAGGCAGGGAGAATTGCTGGCTTACCCCTCTCTTGTAATGAACCGTCTCCGACTGCAGAGAGGGATTCTTTGTGCTGTATCTGAAGAAAGGGAGGAAAAAGAAAACTTGCTGTAACAAATGATTGCTCTCTGATAGGCTCTCATTCATTCACGCCTGTCCGCCTTTCAGGAATCACAAGTGGCAGCTCTAAGACGCAGAGCTGGCAGGGGCTGGCAGCCATTCAGTGGGGATACAGAAAGGGAAGGGAAAGGTCAAAGCAAGAAGGTGAGCACAGGGAAGGGAAAGCAGCGCAGACAGGCAAGGTCTGTGGATCCATACTGACCTGCCTGGAAACACTGGGTGTCAGAGGAGTACAGTGCGGTGCGTCAGCCTGGCAAAGGCTAGCTCACTAAATCCAGGGCCCACGCAACGCTGGCTTTCAGCCCAGCACACAGTCTTATTTTCTGCAGAAAACCCAGGAAGAACGAGCAGTGATCTAACAGTGGCAACACACAACCCAACATGGTGCTGAAAGTTCTCCCATGCCTCTGTGGGACAGGTCTGCAGTGAGAAACGCTGCTTGGCTCTCCATCATCCTAGTAAGCAAGAACCATTGCTGGCTAGAGGCGCCATTCCTGTATTCCTCATGTGCTTCCCCAGAGGTGTTGCAGGGCTACCAACACCACCGGAGAGACACCAACCAGTACTCCATGCCAACCACCTGGAGAAGAGTCACAATTCTTCCACTGTCTCAAGGCCCGGCACTGAAACACCAGCACTGCTGGGCTGGGATGAACATCTCTGGAATGGGACCATAGCTACAATCCGCCATCTTCTGCAGCCAGAGCCCACCCAGTGCTGTCTGCCCCAAGAGAGATGTGTCACTGCCCACTGACCATCACTACAGACGGTGTGATTCACAGTGGGCTTCAGTGGCAAAACATGATCAAGAAGTTTTCACCCCTTTCTGGAGGGTGATTTCTGACATGGAGGTGCACAGCTTCTCACTATGCCAATTCTGGCACAGGAGAGCAGGCAGTGAACTGCAAAGCAGGGTGGGAACATCTGAAGCTGGTTTTACCACCAAAGCCTTTGTGGTCGAGCTACCAACCATGTGTTCAGAGCATGTTGACAAACTGGAGAGAAAGTGAGAGATCCCTTCCCCAAGAGGCTTACAGTGCAGAAACAACCACCTCCCCTGGCACAGTGATGAGACAGGTCTAGCTCCAGCTCTACAAGAAAGACTTTAACAGCTGGTCACAGTAATGGGATGTTATCTCTTCTGCACACTAACAATCACTTCTTAAGCAGAGCTTCACACAGTGAGACTGCAAGAGCACTGGCCTCCTGCCACTGCACACTGAACAGCTACAAGCTCAAAGCCTTGTTGACTGTTCAAACTTGATAGCCACTGTTCTCGATCAACCAGACAGCCTGGGGACAGGCTCCAGGGACAGGTGTCACATTAGTACCAGGAACTCTAGGCTGAGTTTTTCCTTAATTCAACTTGGGATATCACACAGGAGATCAAGGCATTTAATGTAGCCGATTCAGTACAGAGCCCGGTCAACCAGAGCAGTTAACAGAGTGTGCACAGAGGCAAAGAAAAGAGAATCCTTGCTTGATAAACAGGATTCTGTACTTTTGATGACATTCAGCTGTTCTGAAACACAGGCACAGCTTACAAATCACCAGGTGTGTAAGCAAAGGCTGGAAAGCTCCAAGTTCCTTTGGCCTAACTACACTTTGTGGAAGAGCACAGCATGCCAGAAGGGGATGGCAATACAAAGCTTTTCTACATCTGAGGTAGTGCCTTCTGGTTTCTGTAAGCCAGGAGCAAGAGGGCTGGGCAGCTCAATTCCAGAGGGGGTGAAGCAAAAACTGTGGGAAAAGCCCATGGGGCAGAGTCAACCAAGAACTGCAGAACTGAGCATCACACCAGAGATGGGAAGACTGGGCTGGAGGACGGCAGAAGTGATTAGAGACAACATGCCTGAACCTTAAAACTCAGCTTTAAGCGATGCTGTGGAAACTTTACACTCAAGAGCTATAGCTTTGGCAGCTACCTGCTGCCAAAGTGCAAGAGCCTACAGAGACAGTGGGCTGCCCTCCAGGCCTCAGGCCAGCCAGTGCTGTTACACAGAGCCTTAAAGCACAATGATTAGGATGCATTTTGCAGCTGAAGGTATAAGAACCTGGATACCAGAAGATGATAGATATTTATTAATTTCTCTAAAATGCAAGGAGGAAAAACCAGGCTCCCCACTGGTATGAACTGCTGCCTTTCTCTGGAAAACTAGTGTAGTTCCTGCATCCTCTGAGGATCGAGAAGGCTTATCAAGCATCACAAGATCCACATTAAATTCTGGAAGGCTGTGACCAAGGCCAAGTTCACCACGAGCACTCCACTCTTCCTGCCAAGGCAGGTGCATTACGTTATTTATGACAATACCTTACCCTCAAAGACCATTCTGTACTGCACTGAAATTGTGCTGCTTTACTAGAAGGTCTCACTCCATCCTTTGCATTTAAAGCGTGGTGTGGGAGAGATCAGAATGACAGGTCTTTTATGTGTGAATTACAGAGCGAGCAGTTGAGTGAAGTTTTATTTACTGAGTTGTCAAGCACAATGAATAGAGCAAGCCTGTATCTAGCTCCTTTTGTGGTGTTCTCAAAGCTTCCCAGCTCTGCAGAGGGGCACAATTCTCCCTCTACAGCTGGGAAAGCAGGGGATGGAAGAGTGACTTATCTAAGGTGACAGCAAGTCAGGAACCTACTGGAAATAAAGTGCAGAGGAGAGAGTGGAGGTCAGAGACTGCCTGGATGACATGCACCACAGCAGTGCTGGGAAAGGGGTGTAAACATGCTGATGATGAGTGCCAGAAGGCTGGACGACCTGCACTTACAGCACCAGAAGCCCAAACCAGTCTACAACAGGAAAACAAGTAACGCTGTTCCAAGGAGGATAGGGTAGAACAATACTCGCATAGACTTGCTGCTCTCACTGCCCCTGAGAAAAGAAATAAACCAGGTACATAGATTTTCCAAGCTGAAGAGTATAACAAAAATTATCAAGGAGGCTTCCCCAAGTGAACTTCAGGGCTCAGACTGTGTGACTGCCTAGCCCCCATTGCCAAAATGCATATCAGACTTGAATCTGAACGCCCAGACAATGCTGGAGACCTCCAGTCAGCAGCCAGTGCTGAGGCTGCCAACCACAAGCGGGCCAAGAGCCTGGTGAATTCCCTGGAAGTGCTGGTGACCCCAGATTGTCACAGAGATCGATCAGCTTTCTAAGATGATGCACAGGATCCACTGCACAAGTACACACTCCTCGTGCTGCACAGGAGGACAACTTGGCAAGCTGTAACAAAGCAAGTATCCTGTATATTAGTGTCTAAGTGCTGTCTACCCATCCCCAGCCCTTTTGGTTAGCATCTGCTGTATTCGTAAGTCTTCTATTCCCTGCCTATGCTGCTGTGGGCTTACAGCGAACAACAGTGGAGAAGCTCTGTAGAGCTGTGGAGATGTGTTACAGAAAAAGAGCGTGGATGAAGAATAAAGGATAGCAGAGAAGCAACATGCTGCCTCTCCTGGCATAAAGGCTGAAATCTGAATGTTTGGGCTGCTATTTCTCAGACTGTATTGGGCCAGGTCTCCATCCAGATGGGAGGTCTAACAAAACCACCTTGCAATCACTGGCACCTCAGGATAATGGAGGAGCGGGGTCTGTCCTATTTGATCATGACCAAACAGAAATCCCTGGTCACTTTTTTTTAAACCTGTTTGTTTGCTCAGGTACCCCTGACAGCATGAGAATCACCAGCAACACAAGATACCACACTGCTGACTGCAGCAGCAGTCCCCAGCTCTGTTCTCAGGATTCATGCAGCCCACTTCCTCCTGTAAGCTCTTTGACACACCTTTACTCCCACAAAGCAAAGCTTACACTCTCCACTGACTCCTTCCTCACCCACATCAAACTCTTCCACCCCCCAAAACCAGCTGCATATCAGAGAACCGGCAGATGAGAAGCCCTATGACTACACCACAGTAATTTTTGAGAGAACAGGAAACAAACTAAAATTATTCCCCAGTCTCACTCCTCCACCATCAGCTGAGAAGCACTCACTGCCTTCACAGAGAAACCCAAGCCTGTGGCTCATGCAGGCTTCTCCCTGCATGCAGTCCAGACTTGCTACCAGGCACCTGTACACCTTAAGTAGCTCTCAAGCTACCAGTGGCATGCTAGTGTTCGGGAACCTCTGGCTAAGCAGAGTTAAACTTCTGTTGCTACATGCTCACTGGAGATGCAACATGAATGTGTGGGGGTGTTTCCCCCCTCTCGCTCATCCCTGATCAGCACCTGGGGAAGTTCTCAGCAGGGCGCCAGTCCTAACTCCTGCAGACTTCTTCACTGCTGTGTTCCTCACACTCAGCTCCACCTGGCACTGGGGCTGCCCCGGACATTCAGAAGACAGTTCCTCTTACCACAAGCACGCTGGGACCCCTGACCAAGAAGCACCAAGTGAGGATCCTAGCCAGCTTGCCTCAGAGTTATGCAGAGCACTGCCCAGACCCTATTCCTCAGGGAAAAGCAGGATGCACACAGCAATGCTGCCCTAAGGTAGCATTTTTGACTAGTAACAGCTGAGGGACAGTCTGCGCTTTGAAGAGCCTGTGGACAAAATAAGAGTCCTCTTTCTTTAGTAACAGCTACGCACATTGCATGGCAATTTGCAATTAACTGAGGACAAGGCAGAGTTAGTGAAGGCAGAGTGACATGAGAGCTTTAGAGGGTACTCAGGAACCAATTCTTCCACTGCTGCAGGCTGTGACTGCCTGGCAGGCTCCATGTCCTCTTACAGGTGATGAGGAGGGAGCCAGTCATGTTCTGCTGGTGTTCAAAGGGGCCAGGAGTTATGTGGAGCAAGCATGCTGGCCCCCCGCTCCCTCCCACCCACACACTCCCCTTTAATTTTGGGCCAGGATCTCACAGGTCAGCTTTCGGGGGAAGAGGGAAGCTGAACAAGTGTCTCAACTCACAGTGATTTTTACTGATAAAAGAAACACTACCAAAATATGAGAAGGCCATAGCCCTGGGTCTCAGTCAGAGTTAGGCAAGATCCAGCCCAGAGAGGCTCCCACACAGAGTTTGGAGGGTTAACCGCATGCTAAGTTGGTGCACTGCAGTCCCTGTCAGTCTTCTCCTCCCCTCCTGCTTCCTCCCAGGACTGAGTTTCCACTCCAGGCCAGGAGGAAACAAACACCTTACCATGCAGCTGAAACCCTGCTGCCCATATCCTACTCCAGCACCTGCAGAGGTCTGCCTTCAGCTGCTGAACTTACTGGTGAGAGCACTGCGCTCACTACTCCAACCAGGCTTCAAAGCTGGCGGCTTACACAACAGCTACACAGAGAGGCACAAAGGCCAGAACTCTTATTAAAGACAGAGGGTTTGTCTGCTCGGTGAAATCTATAGAACTTAGCTCTCCAGCCTGTGCACTTTGCACACTACAGTGTTCCCGCGGGGACTGGTGTCTGCCTGGATCAAAGCAGGCTTCAGCTCTAAAGGCTTGCGCCTAGCAAAAAACAGCACTCGCCTCCAATTTCTTCACATAGAAGAAATCTCTCTGCACAAAGAATTCATATTAATCACCACAGTCCACAGCCAAAAGCAGCAAGAGCACCTTTCAAAGGCCCTGAATAGACAGAGGCTATTAAATAACCAAAGGAATATCTGAGTGCCTCTGTCTCTCCTATGCAAGCTTTAGTGAAGACAGCCATGCACTGAGCTACCCGTTTCAGTTGGATTTCATTTTGTGAACCAACTATTCAAACTTCCACATGCAGACAGAATGTATAATCACTGCAGTGTCACGTCCACCGTCAGCTTAAAAGACTGCGGTAGGATGTCTGCGATGAGTGTAGCAGGCATTGCAAAACAAACAAGGAAATGAGATTTAAAAAAAAAAAAAAAAATCCAGTACACCCATTTGTGCATCAGCAACACAAACAGGACAGCCCTGAAAAAGGGCAAGGATTGCAGAGCTAGACTGACCTATTTTCGTCCTGTTTTCTCTTTATAATGAGAAAACAGCTTGGCAACATTCCTAGGATATGAAAGAGAATCTTTTCTGTCCAAAGAGGAAGATCCTTTTCATAAGAATGGGCTGCAAAACTCAAACCTCTCATGTCATATTTATCATCAGCTCCTGATCCGCCTGGATTGCTCATGTCTTTAGAGCTGGCTGTTTTAAGTGCTTCCAGCTACAGGGCTGGTTTGACTTCTTCCCCTGAGGAAACAACCGCTGCTGTCATGTTTTAACTACACAATCCTTCCTGCTAGTCAGCAGGATACCTACAGCTGGAAAAGTCCTGGGGGCCCTCCCAGGAACAGGCTAATAGTGTGCACATCAAGGCTTTTGCCAGAAAAGGAAAGGACACATTCGTAGTGCACACACAAAAAGAGAATATGAACATCTCTGCAGCCTGCTCCAAAAACCATACCTGTCTCCTAAACCAAAGACATCTAACGGTACAAACACATGAACCAGTTACTGCAGAAGGCGGCAGGCTACAAACTGGGAGTCCTTCAACTATTCTCTAGGAGCTGCTGAAGAGTACTGCCAGGCCTGCAATGGAAATGCAATGTAGAGTACCCTCTCATTTATCTGGGGGGAAAGTACATGCTTTTGGGCAATCACTAGCAAGTAGTCAACGTACAGCTTGCACACCTCCATGTTTGTGCCTCCTATACGCTAAGGCAGAGATTCTCATGCCATTTAGACAGGGCCCATCCTAGCCACCCTTCACCTTCTGGCTGAGATGGCTGAACCCTTCCTTGCTGCACATGGCGATCACCTTTACCACAGGCACGGAGCTGCCTCTCCAGTTGGCTAGTCTTAAAACCCAGTTAGCATCACGGATTCTGACAGCAAATTTCTCTTTGTTTGTAGGACATTTTTGAAGCTGGCAGGTACTGCTGTGCCTCAGCAACACTGAGCAATACAAGGCTTGTCCTCACGGGTGAGCACTCAAGCTGTTACAATGGTTTCCGCAACCACGGTCTTCCCTGCTTTCTACCCAGCTGCTGGGAAGTTGAAGCCAAAGAAAATGACAAACTGAGAAATACTACTCTCTCCAAGCCAGTCAGATCACAGATCAACTCCCGAGGAGCACACCCACCACTAACCACAGATGAGAGTGGATCCTCAGGGAAGACGCTGTACTAAAGCTCATTTGGGGACACTGCCCCAGGAAAAAGAAGCACAGAGGAACAGTTTGCCAATTTCCAAAACCAAAGAAAATGGACGCAACCAGAAAAATAAATAAAACTGAGGATATCAGGGTCTTGACCTGTTCAGAGGCAGGTCACCACTAATTCCATGCTATTAAAAAGACTCTGGACATAGGCAGATCTGGTCTCTGTTACCCTTGGGATAATGTACCAGCTGGTCCTCTGAGAACTAATGCATTTTACTTTAAAGAGTCTTTAGGTACACCACAAAGTAACCAGGCAAAAGGTATTCAGAAGGTGAGAGCAGCAGTCCCCTCTAGATTTAAACTAAGTCCCATTTCATCCAAGAGACTTCTACAGATATCTGCACTAGCACCAGAAAGTGCTGGGTACCTTCCCGTGGGCACGGGGCTGCAGAGGTGAAGACACCTCTACCATCACCAACAGCCACACATTCACCTTCTCCAGACTTTACTGGTCGACTGCAGTCCCACAGTGGTGATGATTCAGCTCCTTGTGAAACTCCAAGTTCAACAGTTCAGGCCAAGAGGCAGGCAGCAGTAGGGAGCTACGTGTTCCCAAGATCTTGGCTGGGAAACGGTATAGCTGAGCATATCTCCCAGCACGATTACCTGGGAAAGTCTGCTGAACACTCCTTTGAGACGGGTTAGGACAGGCAGCACATACTGATAAAGCCACCAGCTTTTAAATGGAGCCCAACAACTCCAGGAGGAAGCTTCCTGGCTTGCAGAGAGAAAGGCTTCCCTTTGGTCATGGAGACCAGCTAATCCTGAAGGCAGGCCCATGACACACAGAGCGTTGTGGCTCTCAGATAAGCAGAGGCTCTACAACAAGCAACGCCTCTGCTCAGGGAGAGCCACCTTCCCTCCCCTCCCTCCTCTCACCCCAAATTGTATGAACATAACAATGTTCCTAGCAGGAGTTTCACATGAGCAGGAGCACTGATACTATCAGGATCAGTGGTTGTTTCAGCAGAGAAGCAAGAATAACTTGTTTAGCGCTTCTAAGGAGCCATGCTGCAGCCTGGGGACTAGGAGAAAATTTCTGCTTTTGACAAGGGTCCAGAAAGTTTCTCCCATTTTAGGATTTAGCATCAATTTAGGAGAGTGGAAAAAAAAAGTGTTTTATTTTAAAGAGCATCTTCTTCCCAATCAAGTACTGGACACAGCAATAGAAAAAGTTTTGAATTTATACACAGTGCAGCTTTTGCACATGCTTGTTCCTTGAATGTAGCTGTTAGCACCAAAAGAAACTGAGAAAAAGGAAAAACTACCAGCCCAGGCAGGGAGAAGCTGCATTCCTATTACTGCACTAAAAATGCACTCGCTCCACTTAGAACTCTAAGAATGCAGCCCAGATTTTTTTTTTCCACTAGAATTTGAAAAGAATAAATCAAAGTAATTATAGCACTGCCCTTTCAGAATTGCTTTGCAAAGCTGAAATCAGAGCTTCAAAAGGTTTTTACTAGCAGCCAGCAAATCCAGAGAAGCAGAGATGCCTACTTCAGGCAGCTGCACTAGCCCCAAGACGTGCTTCATGAGCCACTTCCACATGGAAAAATAGCCTGGGTTGAATTAAAGCAGCTTATAAAGTCTATATTTGTATCTCACTTCCCCCAGCCCTTATTACCTACACATCTGCATGAAATCAGGATCATGCCTTCCAAAAGGTTCCCTGGCTTCTGGTGCAGCCCCGCACACCCCAAGCTTATATAACATTTATTGTCCAAGAACTCCAGAGCAGAGACAGACAGTTCATCACTCCTATGCTATGGGGAAATTAAAGTATGATTTATTAAATGAAAGGCCAGCAGTGGAAGCAAGAGCTGAATCTGAGTGCTTTGACTGTTGACGTAAAGGTTTAGCACACTGGGGACTGCTGTCACCCTAGCAGGGCAGCACAGTATCGTCAGCTACATTTCGTTAGTGAGGTAATGACTGCTGACTACTGATCCTGGTTTCGTGCAGAGGCAGGTAGGGTTCATGAACAAAGGCTTCTCCTCCGCCATCTGAACAGAGATCCGTTTCTCAGTGAGCCATGGACAGGGTGGATTAAAAAATTCATATTTTAAAAAAAAAAATTTTTCTTTGAAGTTGACAGTTGTGTTAACTTTCAGAAACTCTACCTAGGAATTGTTCAAATTAAATTTAAAAAGCAATTAGGTAGTTCATGTTTGCTGTATATGCTTTAAAGAACAGACAACAGCACTGGTGACAGTCACTGGCTTCGTTCATGGTGCTAAATTTCAGTAAAACTTGTTCTTAAGTGAACCAGAAACAGTGTTTTCCTCCTCCAACCAACCAACAGAGTTCTGAGAGGAGAGCTACTAGTCACAGAAGACTGAAAACACACTCTGTCCAGAAACAGTTAGTTATATTCAATAACTATAATACGTCCATGCAGCAATTATTATTACTCAAGGCACAACTTGACAAGACAGTCTCTTAATAGTCCAACATAGAGCAGTTTAACGAAAAAGAATGCTACACTGCTGGTCAGGTGATAGAGTTGCACTTCCACCCCAACACAGCTTGGTTCAAGACACAGGTTAAAAAAAAAAAATGATCTTTTCTTTTTAGAATAACTTTCTTTTTTGCCATTTTGTCATAAAATGCAAAACTAGGAGCTTGAAAAAAATTTAAACTATATGCATATTCTTGACAGACTTAAGCTCTTTGTAAATGTAGCACAAAGTTTGATATGAAGCTTACACTGAGTTGTAAATGCAGATATTTCATTGTTACTGACCAGTGACAAAGAAATTCTCCTTTGAGGTAAACCAATAAGCAAATATGCAAAACAACATTAAAATCAAGATTTAAAACAAGACTTTGTGATTTAAGCCATGGCTGAAGTCTGGCAATGTAAATACATCCACCCTGGCCATAGAGGCCCTCAGTTCTCCCCATTAGCCCATAGATGGTTTCCTTCTTAGGTCAAAAACCAACGAACACTGCAGGGCAGCACAGGGGTCACTGGCCAGCTCTCCATGTTGTACCTGTATTAGGAAAAGAGGACTTCAATCTCCAAGGCTGCCATTCCAACACCTTCACTAGCACTAAATTCACAGGAAACCTAAGGACCTAAGAGACAGAACATGGAAACTTTATCAGGACTTCTAAGGCATCCTGCTGCATTCAGCTCTGCTCAGAAAAAAACTGATCTAAATAGAAAGTGTTTTCAGAGTTTGCCAAGAGATATTTTTCAAGCACTTAAAAGGAGCTAATTTATTACCTCCCCAAAATAAAGGCAGTCATAGACTTCAACAGAAGAAGAGAAGGGGCATAAACAAAAATTCTGGATCAGAGTATCTTCCAGTTTGGAGAAATGCACATCTGGATGCGAGCATTGACCTTGTCTCATTTCTAAAAATACACTATTCATTGATCATTAGTGGGATGTTTATACTTTGAATAAAACACATAAGCCATTTTATGGTTTGTCATACATATTTCTCCCTGCTGAAACCTCTGCAGATCCCTGCAATAAAACATAAATTTACCCCCAAATCCAGAGCACCACTGCAGAAGCCGTCAGCAATATGTGCACAGAGCCGCTGATTAGCCAAAAGCCTCTACTAGAGGAAGCCAAGAGCTTCTGCAGCCTGAATCTTCCTTTACCCATAGAACAAAAAGAATTCTTTGTCCCATGGCCATCGGAAGCCTGCCATAACATACCAGCAGCTCACATGTACCCAATTCACACCAGGGAGAGCACATTTCAGCCACCTTAGCTCTTAATACAGAGAGGAAAGTTTTCATAGCCTTAGGGATACAGTGTTGATTGGAATGGTTTAAACGTGCCGATTTAGATAAAAAGGTTTTGAAATCTGTAGGGATGCACTACCAGGATATGAGAAAGACTCCACAGATGACGTTTTGACCATTCTTTCTACAGCGAGCCAAAGGCTAATATGTGTACCTGGCAGGAAACACACAGACAGGGTTTCAGGCAGTAAATCCTCCTGATAACCATCTCACAACAGCCTGTTGAGGTGGTCATTTATCCCAAAAGGGGCCTTGGGTGGGCCTCAATTCCACAGACTTGCTATGTAAATGTTAGACTGAACTTTACTTTGGTGGCCCAGATGTTCCTGTCACAGGGAACACAGAAATTCAGTGAGTTAGGTGATCTGGAAAAAAACAGGTAGTATTTGAAGGGAGAGGTGGTTGTTTTTTTCATTTCATAGAACATCTTGCTGACCAAGGATACAGCTGTGAGTTCCTCTCCTTTGTTGCACACAGAATGGCTTCCCCACACCCAAAAAACAAACCAAAAAGGGAACAAGAGAGGATATTGGCTATGTGGGGGAGGGAAGTGAAAGTAATGTTCAAAACTATCAGAATATATAAAACAAAACAGAAAAAGAAGAGATTTCCCTCTCCACCATCTGTGGCAGCACTGCCCTTGGGGGTGATTAATGAGAGATGTCTGACAGGCTCATCACCTGACAGGTCCTGTGCCCCTCCACGCACCCACAAGCCCAGGACTTACACTGCCATGCCACCAACAAACTCTTCTGTAGCCTGGCAGTAGATTGTGATGGCAACACGGGCATCCGCATCAAATGTGAACTCCAGGCTGTACAGGACTTTCTGCTTCCCATTCTCCTCAGTGGGACTGTCAACATCATCTTTATACCTGAAAGACAATGCCAGAGGATTAGAATGTATATTTATGAGATATTATCAAGATCACTCTGGAAATCAGAACAAGAGTACTCCAATCTAGGTGTTCTGGGCAGTCAAGGCACCATGGGCTTCCACCTGGGGCTTCCCAGGAGATTTCCATTCTTTCCTCTGAGGAAGGTTCTTCCAAGATTTGACTGAAGTTATTAAAGCGAATTATAGGTTTATAGCAACAAGGTTGAGGGATCTCACCCAGCCTTACAATGCCAGGACACAGAATGAGACAAGAAAGTGAACTCTTGAATATCAAACCCTCAGAAGAAACATTCTCCTTCCTTTTAAATCTTCACATTAGGCTCAGTATTTGGGCTAAAGAAATCCTGCATGGGCCTGAGAAATCTAAAGCCAAATTCTTTTAACTCTGCAAATGAAATGGTGCATGACAAGCAAAAAACAAGGTTTCTGTAACACAAAGAACTCCTTAAGTTCAACAAAAGGTACTTCCAGTATCACACAGATAATGATATTCAGATCAGAAAGCATCCAAATATAGGAACTTCAAATACCTTTAAATGTACAAATCATCAGCTAAACCTTTGATGCTGCTAATGACTGAAGCTTGTACACCTTTATTGTATGAACAAAACCTAACACATTCAACTGCGTAACAGACGCATAATAACCAATACAAGAACGAGTTTAGAAGTTATTTCAGTTAACAAAGGTGAGTCCTAACTTGGCTGTGGACTATGGTACAGCTGGATCCCACTCTGTGATCACCACTGCCCAGTACTACTCCTTCTCCCTACTGCTGGAAAAGGCAGGTAAAAAGTCCGGTGAAGAAAGTGGTACGAAGCAAGCTCCATGGCAGTGAGCTAAGGCGTAGATGAGCAGTCAGTTATGGCATGCCAGAGTGGCCAGGGAGACCGGCAGATCCTGGAACAAGCAGCCAACACAACACACCATGAAAAGATCTCCCCTGCCTTGAAGTGGAAAGTGATGGACACAATGGACGTGATTCACTCACAGGGCAGAAACAGATTCTCATACGTAAATTCAAATCGCACTGTAATCCTATGGCTGTAGGTACCACCGTTAGTTCACGCACTGTGTAGGAATGGTGAATGCAGCAGGTTGCCTTTGAGAGGTGTACACCGCTACGTGACTTGCCACCCAGCTCCAGCCTCACTTGTCTATCAGTATTACCTTAATTGCCATGATGCCTGGGTCAAAGCCAAGCAGTTAAACTATTCAGAAAAAGCTTGGCACTGTCTCTGACTTCACAGTATCAGTCGGCCTCTCCCTTCATTAAACAGCCTCGATGAGTATGCTGCACTGTTGAAAATACTCAGAAATGGGCTAGGCATACCTTCATAATTCAATCTAAAAATTGTCAAGGGAATCCTTATTTACTGAGTTCACTGAGATGTAGTAACTGCTGCCTAATTAAGACAGCTCCAGCATGAATTTTACTTAACACTACACTAAACAAGGATGAAATGTTCAGCTTCAGCAATTTAATACAGAAAGTGCAAAATAAAATTTAAGAGCAGTATAATCAAATACCTAACACACATACTTGTACTAATGTAACCCTAGTGAATCACTATAGCATACACTTGCATTCCTGTCTGAAGGACTTGGAGCACTCCAAACAAGACTTTTGCCAGAGGTTCACCTAGGTCAGAACAGCAAATCAAACTAGAATGCACCCAACATGCCAGTATAAAAAAGACAAATCCCAAGCACTAAGAGTTTGAACATCTGCAGCAGCCTGGATACAATATACCGTATAGAGCAAGACAGTATTTTCACACAAGCTAGTTGTATTCAAAGAATAAAATCATGGCACTTGAAGGCTGTAAACAAGAAACACTCTAGCCAGCAGGGCAGGTTTGCCTAGAAAACACAGTGGTAGCATCAACATTTTGTGCTGGACTGACCCAAGAACACAGATGGCAACAATCCACTCACAAGCGTCGTGTGTGTTCAAGAAAGCAGCAGCACAAGCTTCTGCAAATTATCACTTGCTGCGCTGCCCTCCATTGATCTGAGGTGGGCAGCGAAGTATCCAGGCTACAATACACTTGCCACTTCTTCCAGAAGTAGTAGGGTGGGGGAGAACCAGCACCCTTTCCAGGCAAGCACCTATGAAAGCTACTTCATAGACCTACACTCCCTGCATATATAGGTAGGTATTAAAATAGAGGTGCCTGACACATGCATGAGTTACAGATTGACCACACAGATCTAGATACCTGTAACAGACCCAAGTAAGGAGGTGGGAGACCTGGAGGTGGGGGCAGATCACACAAAAGCAACATGTCATTAGTAAAACCATTGCCTGTTTCATCCTCTCAGTGAAGTCACAAAAAGCGTATGGGCTCCCAGATCACCCTCCTGCTCCCAACTTCACCTCTGCACCTCCCTGCCAGCACTCAGAATGCGCTTCCATCCTTTCAAGAAGAAAAGGGGTTAAACCTAGACTAGAATAGATCTGTTGCCCTGGGAAACCACTGAGGGGCCACTAACAACTGCAGTGCCGGGAGAGAAGGTTTCTGGAGGATGCATCTGCTGGAAAGTAGGAGAGTCAGAGCCCTGTCTGCCTGGAACAGCATCACTTGAGCGGGGAGCAAGGTATATGTGCCTAAATGGCAACAGTTACAGCAAGGCTGTGTACACATCTTCATGTTGCAACATGCCTGGCACTGGAGATTAATAAAATCGCCTGCCACATAGCAAGGAGTTCAGGTGAGAAAAGACTGCATAAGCAGCTATGCCAGCTGGTAGCTGGACCAAGGAACAAGCACGGATTACTTTGGTGCATACTTTGAGAGGCAGAGGCATCTCATGTTCCACCTTAAGGTGCAGGAATGGTGGGATGTAGCTTCAGGGGAGTAACAAGACAAAGTCACACCTTTTGCATTCCTTCTTTCTTTGCAACAGAAGTGGCAGACAAAAGAGGCAGTTCAGGAGTGGTTCAGGTGGTTCAAGAGCTCTTCTGTCTCCACCTGCACTTGAAGTTTACAGCATACATTTAGTCAAGCCCTACAGACAGTGTTGATGTGAGGTGGCCACAGATGCATGCACAAATTTAGAAACCAGTGACTTTGCTAGGTGTGCCTTTTTGGTCATGCACACAAGTTAATCACATAGCCTCCACAATCAGTGTATAGAGCAGAAGAGACTGACCACCTTTGAGAACAAATAGCTGATCCAACGTTATGATGAAAAAGGCAAAGCAGGATGACCAAGGGAGCTGAGGCCACTTGGTCTGACATCACTTCTGGATAAAACAATGGAAATGCTGGAACTTTTTGTTTGTCTGTTAAAGAATTGAAAGATAAAAATATAATTAACAGCAGCCATTACAATTTTACAGAAATAGGTCGAGGCAAACCCAATTTCATCCTTTGAGGAGGTTAAAAAGTTTGACCAACAACTTGGTAGACATGCAGGATAAATGCTAAGTATTGCTTGACTTAGATACGCATTACAATAGTGTTAGAGCAGGCATTAAATGAAGTGAGAACTAGCTGACATCTATGTCAGCAGTGACTTTCATGGGGGCAGATCATCGTCAAATGGAGGCTTTCCTGTTTGGGGGTTCTGCAGAGACCTGTACACAGTTTAATGCTATCCAGGGCTGCAGGCAGGCAGTCCCAGCACCCTCACCATCACCACCTCCACCACAGGATGAACAGCTCCAAGGATCAAGGTCAGCCCCACCGTGCTGGAGAAGGAAGAGAAGTGATTTCCCTTCTCTCACTCACAGCAACTCACCTCTCTCCCCTCAGTCCCTATCATCCGCCTCCCTCTCAGGCCCTCATCCAAAATGCTCGCTGGTCTCACTATTCTCCATGATATTGCTGCTGTTTCAGACACATTCTCAAACCACTATAGCTGCTGATTCCTTCAGCACTTTTGTTTCATGATGCTACCCAAAGCCCATGCTGAAGCAGAGGCTGTCCCAGGATGCAACTTTTCCATGAAACACATTGCCTCAGGAGTTGATCTTCCTCCTGCAACTGGAAATGCTCTCAAGGTAAGAGTAAACAGCCAGTACCAGCCTATCAGGTACTTCAGTTCTGAAATAAAGCTTCCAATCCAGGGCCAAAAGAGGGACACAAGACAGACATGAGGCAGTCTTTTTCTGTTAGTGGTTAACAGCAAAACTCATGCTACCCTGCTCTGAGGTTCAGAGTCTCATACTGCTAGAAATCAAGCACTCACACGAGGAGTCGAAGACTCAGAACTTCAAAACCAATATCCACAGGTTTATTGCTTCTCTCCAAAGCTGCTGTAAATATTTGGCATTTGGCAAAGCTCAGAATTTTGACTGGTCAGAGCCAGGCAGGAAGACCAGAGTGGATATTTCCTCATATTCCTCCATAAAGCCCTACACTCCACATTATGAATCAACACCCTCTTCACAGATGAACAAGGAACTTTCAATTAAACACAAGGAAAACCAAAAAGCTTGTGAGGACTTTACCATCAGAACCTACTTTACACCTAGACACTTGGCTCAGTCTCTTTGTATTTGGTGAAGGAGGTGGTAAATTAAACTTAACTAGCTCTGGAAAGAATGTGCAAACCTCAACCACTGGTTGCGAATTAGCCAAGCTGGAGAGGGCACAAAGTGTCTTTACGTGCACATAGGGAGAAAGGAAAAGCCTCTAGTCCAGAACAGTAGAAAAGCACAGGACAGAATGTGCCCTTGGGGACTGGCAATTAAAATCTCATTTTGGGTCTACATCAGTACAAAATTAAATAGAGTAATGTTGGCAATGTTGTCATCAGCACTAACACAGCAGCAGCAGCACAACAGCCTGTGAGAGCTCATGAGGCAGAGAAAGAACCGATAGTACCAGGAATTAAACAGATGCAAACCTAGACACTGTCAAGGTGCATGGACACTACATTTCAAATAGTCCACAGCTGCAACTCTGCTTGGGGGTACAGGACGTGCAACCACAGAAAGCAGAATGACAACTATATGTACTAAACCCCACCAACTGCTGCATTCACAGGAAGGCCTCTCCCAGTGAAAAAGCCACTTCCCACTTGGCTTCTGAGAGATGTTACACTGTTTACATGGATGCCTGCAAGGAGAACAAGATACCCTTTCCACAGCAAGTGTGGGAGGAAAGCAAGACTTTCCTAGAGAAGTACTTTACCCTTTAGCTGTAGCTTTATGCCCCATCCCTGGAAGTGTTCATGGCCAGGCTGGATGGGGCTTTGAGCAACCTGGTCTAGTGGAAGGTGTCCCTGCCCATGGCAGGGTGTTGGAACTAGATGATCTTTAAGGTCCCTTGCAACCCAAACCATTCTATGATTCTACGAAAAAGCCAGACAGCATTCAGAGCAGTTCACCAATGGTTACTTTTTCAGAAGTTCTTCCCTCTTTTCCTATTCAATCAGTTTTGAAGCCACAGGTATTGCTCATTTAAAAAAACAAAACAAAACAAACAACCTTCAGTTTTCACACAAAAACAAACTGAGGGTTTTGTGTGGTTATGACTCAAATTACTTATGTTACGCCATGCTCTCAGAACCACTGTGGCTGAGAGTTGAAGCTGGCCCCCTGCCAGTACTGCAGCCTGAAACGCAGAATTCAGAGCGACTCAAGGATCTTTGAGAAATGCTCTGCTTGGACATCTGCCTGGTCACTCAGACCAAAACAAAAGCACTGTATGCTGGGCCCCTGCACTTCAGCTATCTGCTTGAAAGAGGGCAGCTGCAGGTCGAAGTGTTAGCTATTGCATTTAATCCAGCTAAGTGCTGGTTTAGATCTCACCGTAGAGCAGTGAGAGGTAACAGATCTCCATGATTATCCAGACCTCCTTCCCCTATGCATGGGACACAAGCCATCCAAACGAATGCACAACACTAGGACCAAACTTTATCTTGGCAGCAGGAGAAACCTGAGGAAGTTTCACTCAAGACCAATCAGTCTTCCTGGCCTATGACTTGCACCAGAATCAGCTACTTTCTGGCTTCTTCTTGCACTGGAATGCAGAAAGGAATCTGTCTGTAGGGTTTATTGACCTGACTAATATCTTCCATTCATGCTAATGATTTCATGGGTTTGTTTACAACTCTAGTCTGTCCTGTAGAGACAGATACATCACTGGTCCTGTTTGGAAACACAGATTGCTCAAGTCTAGGGATAAGGAGCATATAAACCACATGAAAAGCTCTGATCACAAGGGAACACAGAAACCTCTAGACATAACTAGCAACAAGGATCTGGAATTCAGCTATTTCTCCAAAACCTTATCAAATACATTTTGGCTCTGGATGACAGATCGCTGGGTTGAATAAAAGGAAAGGTTCAGGCAATAACAGTACCTCACAAGTCGGAGAGAGTCTTTGCGGATATTCACCAAACTTCTCAGTGTCTTCACTGGCTCATGTGGAGCTGGAGTTACATAGGGAAACTGGAACAAAAAGGCAAATAATTCTCCTATTATTATACTATAAAAGGTAGCAGCATGTTACCTAGCATACTATTTATCCAAACCAAGAAACATCTACCTTTAAGGGTACTCAGTACAAGAGCCACAAGGAACAGTAATAGAGAATTCTATTTACAGATAAATCAAGCATGTTTCAGGGTGAAAATCCTGCTCTGGCTCAGCAATAGCTCATACTGGGAGCGTGCACTTTAAGAAAGGGCATTTTCACAAGCTCTTTTTCTGCACCCTGAATTCTCAGTCTGGAAAGCCTTGCTCTCACAAGCTTTTATTTCCACTAAAGAAACCACCTCCAGCTTGAGCAGAAGAAATGCAGCTCTTTCATGTGTGTTACAGCATGCAAACAGTGACTTGACTGCTAATCAGCATGCTGAAGCCCTGGATTACTGGGGGAAACTCTTTTTATTCTGAAACAATGGGGCAAATGTTCTGGAAAAGAAAGAGACGGGGATAGGGGGCCTCATTCTATTCTACAGTCAAGAGACCTTCTCTCACAGATTGTCTTTTAAATAAAGGACGATCATGCTTCAGACTATAATTCTTACTGGTCACAGAATCTCCAGCAAGAAATGCAAAGGAAACTGCTTACTGTGGTGACTGCAACCTGTACAGCTGCAGTCCTGCCTGCTGGATCTCCCATCTGCTGGGCTAAGTCTGAAACTGAAACATCCACTCACACAACTGCCAAATTTGATAGGTGCTCAGACCAGAACCACAGCCATGCTCCAAGTCAGAGCAATGGCACGACACAACGGTACAGAACTACAGGACAGGTTTTCAGGCAGAAGGTTACCCTGAATGTATCCAGCAACAGTGCCACCACACAGCCTCATTAGAGTTGGGGTCCTTCAAAAACACGTCTACCAGGTGCCCTGCAGTGGTGTAGAGAGTGACTGACGTGGAGCAGAAGTACCAGAGACCACCAATATACATGTTTCCTTAGAAATGAGGAGTCTGCTAAACAGGAAGCCAATGCAGCTGAACTTCAGGGCAGCTCCTGGACACAACCCTTCAGTGTTGTCCCCTCAGGCCACAGAAATGTATTGGTGGGGCAATAGCCAAAGCCCGAGGGAAAACATGCTGTTTCCTGACCAACAGGAGAATGCCACAGAAGACCCCATGCCACAGCCACAGGCAGCAGAGAATTCACAGGGCAGCAGCAACTACTTTCCTTGCACCCTGACTGCTCGGTACTGTGGTTGGTAGCACTGCTCTACACAGAGCAGTCAAGACGTCAGTTACTCCAGAGTGAGAACTTGGCCCATGTACAGAAAGCAGTTTTGCTGCTCTGTGTTCAAGTGGTTTTTTTCCTTGAAAATTAATCAGAGCTGCCAAAGGGCATTAACTTTACATAGGCAAACTATATACCACAACAGCCTCCCTCTCTTAAACCTATTTGGCAAACATCCCACTGTGTTAATAGCATTCTCACCCACTCCCCTCTGAAGAAATGATGAAATTCAGTGCCGGGATGTCTGCAAGGAAACCCAGGCTGAGACACGCAAGCAATTTAACTCTGCAAGGTTAGTTCCTACAGCCACAGGCACATGGGATATTTAACTAACAGCTGCATCTTCGGCTTTTGTTGGAGTGCTGTGCAGCTGCTAGTCACAGAGCAAAGGAGAAGCGGTCAGTTTTTAACCACTGTCCTGCATGGGCCCTGTATGCAGACATCACGTAGGGTATGTGGTGAGCATCCCCATGCCTGCATAGCACTGTTACATCCAGAATCATTTCCATCTAAAGTCCCTCCTTCATAATTCTGTTGCTCATCTGCACTTTCTGCTCAAACAAGGGCTTTCCAGATTCAACCTTGCTCTACCCTGCAGAGTCTTGTTAACTAACTGTGGTGCTGAGAAGGCCAATGGCACAGCCCGAGGACAACTCAGAAAGCAAAACGTGCTTGTCACTAGTCCAATTCAAACATCGAGTCACCTTGCCTCAGTTTCCCCCATCTGTAAAACAGGAATGATAGTGAACTGCCTCCAAGCACTACCAGCATGAATTAACTAATAGTCACAGCTTTTCTGAGGATGAGAACCGTGACATCAATTTTTCATTTTCATGTTTTGAAGCTGCAGAAACAACTAGGAAAATAGCTGGCAAAGCAAGCAGCAGTTTTCCCTTTCCTCTCCAGCACTCTGAAAACATCTCCAAAAGGCTCCTACTCTGTTAACCTTTTGGTTCTTTTTAAGTTCTGAGATGCAAGATAACACTTGCATAAAATTCCTATCTGTCCCTCACAACTGTGCTATTCCCTGTTCACAACAAAAGAACAAGCCAACCACTTGAGCAGGTAGCTTTTCACAGTCTCGTAAGATACCTGTGAGCCCAGAAAGACCTCCATGTTCCAACTGGGAAAACTAAAGGAGAGACTTTCTGAGCAGCCCATCAAAGCAAACAAAAAATCACCAAATATCAAGATCTGACTTAACACTGCCCTATGCTCAGTCAGGCCACTCGTTTACACAGAGAACAGCATGCATTGAACACTGGCTGGAATCCACCCAACGTGCCCAGAAGCCCTGTGAGGTTCAGGCTCTGAGAGTGGATCTGCTTCCCAGCCTTCTCCTCTCTGCAGCATGTTTTACACTTGCTTAGCCAGGCAATCAGAATTAGTCCCAAAATCTGTGCTCCAGAATCCCTGTCCTTCTTCCTTCTGCCCTAAGTGAAAATAAGTCTAGAAGGTGAATAAGGCATCTTAGAAAAACTCTGCTTGCATCTTGAACAGCTATGTTAGCTGGCAAGCTGGAACATGGGGTGGGGGAGCGCTCTTGCACCTCAGCCTGGAATGACACTCCCCAAGTAGCAAAGGTCTCTTAGGTCTATGCTATCCTCTACAAGCCCTACACAAGATTTTCCAAAACAGGCAGAAAACAAAAGGGCAAAATAGACAGCATATAGCAACTTGCCTGAACAGGTCTATTCCCGAGGAAGTTTAGATCCATGTTCTCGCCAAAAAGGTAGCCCTCAGGGTGAGGGGTGTCAAACTTCTCGCCTCCCATAAAGAAGTGACTTGCAAAGTAGTTTCCTAGAAAAAAACAAACCACAAGGGAATAAAGAAAAAACTCTAAATGACCACTTCCCAGAGAACAGCTGGTCTGTGCAGTTTTTAATTCACAAGTATAAAAGAGCACGACAGAGAAAATACTTGCTAGTTCACTCCTTCCCTGTACTACTGACGGCCACTGCCAACAGTAGAAGCAGGGAAAAAAAGAAAAAAAAAACAACCTAGAATAAATCATTACAGTGGAGATAATTCCATTGTAACTTGTTTTCCAGAGGAGGGACTGGGAGCAGTAAGAGTCAGCTCTTTCTAATATTGCTCAATTGTGATGAATTATTCCTCTTTTCTCCACCCTTCAGTGTGAAGTCCAGTCTCACAAACACCACCGACCCGCTCAGAGAAGGATGAGGCTTCCCCCCACTGCAAAGCCCTGCACAGCCAGAGTGGCAAAGTTTGCCTTCCCTCCCCTCTTTCACTCCCATATCCCAGGGTGAGAACCACACAAAACCTTTACTGTGAGCTCTAGAGACTATACACCTTGATGCTGAATTTAATTAATAACATTGACAGATGTTAAATGCAGAAACATGGATGTCTGGAAGAGATAAACCCTGGGACTGACTAAACTGAACTTCAGCTCTGAAAGCTTCACCACAGATTTGTTTCATTCATCTTTAAGGTGATGCACTACAGTGCATATTTCAGGAGACAAAGTGTGTGCAAGGTCACTGGGATTCTAAAGCACTGGATTAACTGCAAAGTCAACTGAATTGATTCAGATGTACAAGAGCACCACAAATGTAGCTTCCTCCTAGAAAGACTTCAGGAAAACACTCTCAAACATGAACTTCACAGGAGTTACAATTTCAGAGAAATAAGTATCAGGAGAGAACTAAAATAAAAGGCTCCACCCAAGCTATTTCCCTTGAAGTTTCAGAGTGGGGGTTTTTCATGCACATGATGAAAGGACTGAGCCAAACATACATTTGCTTCCCTAGGTGCAATGCATAGACAGTACAAAATTTGTTTTAAAACGAGTCATTACAGAAGCAGTAACTAATCATCTGAATGGTTATAGAGGCATTATGGAAGGATTTGCAGTCCCTCCAGCTAGGAGCAAGCATGATTTACTCTGAAATAGAAGTGTTTTCATGAATGGCTCTGTTTTTTCCATTAAGGCTTTTTTTCCTTTTTGCTTCAAGAAAGGCTCTCCTTACTCTGCACAGATGGTAGTGCTTTAATGATTATGGTAGTGCTCAGCTATTGCTGAGCTCAGCTTACAAGCATCCAGATGTTTATATTATAGAAACACTTCCTTCTTTCCAGATACAACAATCAACTTCCGCACAGGTTCAGAATCTACCTAGAATCTGTCCTACAGAATCAGCACAACAAAATGTAGGTGCTCCAAATGACAGGCAACCTCTTCCCACCCCTCCCAGAAGCAACAAATTAAAAAGCTAATCTGCATACAATTTCCAAGCACAGCTAGCTTGATACAGCCTCTCCACCTGAGATACACTGTGGTGGTTTATGCTTATACTAAGGTTCAGAAAAGCATGACGAACACTGGGGATTAGGAATAGATTTTGCATTTTACGTGGGTCAAGTAGAATTCTGTTTTGGAGCATTTTATCTGATTAACTGTGAAGACAACGCTTGTGCAGGACATCTCAGTACCACAGCAGCTGATTATCTGGGATCAGAGTCTGGCAGCTTCCTCATATCCCATGAACAAGACATCCTGGGGCTCAACTCACCTCAGTAAACCTGTATTCCAAAAATTCAGAGCAGAGCTTTTCTGTGGAAGAAGTTCTGCGTCCCATGCGCAGAGGACACAGAGCCCCAGCAGGCGAGGACTGCTCACCACCACTGAAACCCTGCACCTGCAGGGAGCCAGCTGTCCAGGAGAGCATCACCAGGCAGCCTCTACAGCACCTTGGGATAAAAAGGTCTCTCTCACACAACCAGAACGACACTGAGACGCATAACTAGTGTGTTCAAGGCACCTGCCACACTGTCTTTGCTCCACTAAGAACAACCTTTGGGATCTCTAACAAATCGTTAGGATTTCTCACAAACACACAGTACCCCCTGCAACACAGCAGCACTTATCTAACTGGAAACCACAGTTTCAATTCCACGTTCAGACTGAAGGCTCCATTCATCTTCCTGCTAAGTCACCTCCTGCAAGGTGAAGGAGGGTTTTTTCTCGCAAAGGCACTTCCTTCACAAGCAAATAAGAAACCTAGTCAGTGCTAGTCACAAAGAGCACAAGGAAAAATCACTTTGAGGAGCTCAGAAGGAAATACGCTGGTGAGCAGAACACCCCCATGCTCTGCCAGTGCTGCTATGGGTACAAAAGCTGCCACGTACACAAGATCTCAACAGCAAAACTAACAAACAAGGATGGCAGCAAACTGTCTTCACAAATTTATAACACAGTTTTTAGCAGCTAAAAAAAGATATTCTACTGCAAGCTTTCAGAAACCAGTTGCTACAACAACACATTAAGTTCAGAGCTCTCAAGGTAAGACCAAAGTTAAGCATTATTCCTCTCAACCACTGTCACAAGCAACTCAGAGTTTGCCCAAGTTGGAGACAAAACACTTTCAGAAAGCACTGCTGTAAATATCATACAAAGGAGTAAAAGGACAAAGAAACTTCAAGAAGGAAGAAATGGGGTATCCTCTTTTCCAGTCACCATGACGTCCACACATCTAGCACAAGACTGATAGGATTCTTAGTGTCTCTAAAATGCTTGTATGTATTTTCTATGCATTAAAATCCTACTGCAGCTCCACCTCTAGGTTCTATTTCAAACTCCATTACAAAGACAGCTTTAGGATTTTAGCCAGAATATCATGCCTCTTCAACCCTGTTCCTACATGTCCCCCCAGCCTATAAAACAACCTTGACCTACATTATGCAGGTGTTGCAAGGCCAGCTTTACACAGAGTTCTGTAGCTATGGACAGAAGAGGGATGCTAAGCACCATCCTCTTTGGCAGGAAAAAAAAGAAAAGCAAAAAAATCTTTGGATTAACCCTCCACAGAATTGCTACAAAAAGAAATCCTCCAGAAAAATGCAGCGAGACACTTACAAGGAAAGAGTCATACACAAATAAACAAGGACAGAATATGAGAAAAATGCCAGAGCAAAGAAAAACTGTGGCTTTACTTCCCCAGAGTAAATCAGCAGAAAACATAGGAGAGCATTACATAAAAGAGAACACAAATGGGTGACATTGCTAAGGTAGATGAAGAACAAGCAGTGGTTTAAGAGAAATTGTTGTGGTGGAAAACTTTACAGTGGCTGGAAAAACACCACTGGGACACCCAGAATGGCCAAGTCTGACTCGTTAGTTTGTCCCACACAAAACCAAACTGGAACCCCAGGCTTCTCCAAGGCATCCAATGACACCAAACTACTTGACATTTAGTCCAACATGGTGGTGGGATTTTGTTATCAGAAATGCACCAGCATTAAGCACCAGACTGCTCCAGTCATAATTATTTCTCCCTAACCCAGCGTCCTAATCCTGTGACCATGCAAACCCAACACATGGATGTGATGCACGAGTGACACGCTGGCAGGGGACACAACAACCTACAACAGCCAGGAGCAGAGTGTCAACAGCACAACTGTAGCCCCATCAAAACAAGGGCTGTATTGTACAATGTTAATAAAACAGAAAGCAATTAGATGACTATTTAGGCTTCTTACTGTTATTAGAATTAATGGTGAAGTGATAGAAATTGAGTCTGCTTTAATTACTCAGCCAGACACTCACCACCACAGCATGCCGAGGGATGGATTGACAGCACAGTCCTAGACACAGCCTGAGCCTGAACCAGCACTGTGGCTGGATGAGGCCGTCTCACCTTCCTCATTGCCCATCCCTGTTGGGCCGCCAAAAGCAATCACATAGCAAATGGAAACACGGTTCCGAGCTGGGTTAAATGTAATCCAGCAACAAACAAGTAGCAAAAGCAACTGCTTGTGGCCCATGAGTGCTCCAGTCTGGTGCTCTTGAGTAGCTGGGGAGAAGGCAGGAAGGGAATGCTCCAGTCAACGGCAGGCAGTGGTGGCCATCACCAGCAGGGTTGGGCTGAAACCCCTACAGAACTACAGCAGGAGTAACAGAGACAACTGCCCTGCTGTGCTTTGCAGAGTGGGTGAGGAACAAAAGCTATTCATGAAATACAGGAACGTATTTCTGTCTTGACACTGTCACAGTACACATTGCTTATGAGCTGAGAACAAGGTGATGGACTGGGTACAACTCTGGGTACTCTTCCCCTATTTAAAATTGCTCTTTCTTTGATTAAAGCATCATTCCCAAACAACAAAGCAGTTCAGCTTCAGAGAGGAATAATCTGCCTCCTTTTTTCCCTCCCAAAAATGTCCAGGGAATTCTCTTTCAAGAGCCTACTCCAGAGGAGAAAAGCTATCTCAAGGGCACGTGCTCCCTGCCCTGCTCCACACTGCAGATGAGCTCACTGGAACAAGAGACAAGCTGACGAAGGAGCTGCGGAAAACACTGGTGCATTGCTCACTGGTTGCTAAAGCAATAGGGGCATCATGAGACCGCATGCAAGAACACGGATTGTTTTACTGCTGCAAGCACAGAAGCACAGCAAAGATCATGACTGTTCCTTGTGATTACCCATTTTTAGTCCACTTCACAGGGGCACTAATTCTTCTGTACAAACTGGGCACTTCTCCAACCCCCTTCCAACTGGTCAGGCATCTGCAATGCCAGCACACTCTCCACAAAGCAAGAAAGGTTAAAAGGTACCAGTGAAGAAGGAGTAGAGAAGGGAATCAGGTGTCGCCTTACAGCTTTTCAGCAACCTCAGCCCCCCAGATGCAGGAAGGGAAACACAGGTAATACATACCCAGAGCCTTGGAGGAGTAAGCAGGGTGTTTTCAGAGGACTTTTAACTACAAAACTGCATACTAGTTGCAACAAAGCTGTTAAATGATCTGTGGATGCCTCATTAGGGACTCTGGCTCATAAGGACCAAGGTGGATTCCACAACAACCTGCTCAATCCTCCACTGAGCATGTGACTGAACCAGCAATAACCACATCAAAAGTCAATAAACGAGAACTAAATATTCACCACTGCATTTGCAACCAGCTGTGACTCAACAAGGTGCTGTCACTTGGTACAACCTGATAAAATAACCGTGTTCATTTTCACAGGCAGGCTGACATACTGCTTAAATTACAGTGAGAATACCTCTATTTTGTGTTTATTTCCTCACACAACATGTCCTTCTTGTGAGGTGGTGTATTTGCTCTAGAATGCAAACCCGCATCCTTCAAACCGATGCCGACCATGGACGGCAGCTGACCAGAGCTGCAGCATCTTGCCCAGACACTCACTGTAAGTCACGATCTGCTTAAACCAGAGACTCAGAGGGAAAGAACGTAAAAGGTGATGGACAGCCCTTGGTGCTGCACAAGACTCCAGTGGATGGGTAACTTCAGGTAACACTCTCTCTCACCACATCTTCCAGCCTTTCAGGGGTAATCTCTAAGCAGCCAGGAGACTACCTGCGTGTCAGGCTAACATTCCAGTGCACATTCAAATATCTGACACAGCCAATGGAAAACTGGCTTCTTCCAGTCAGGCAGTCAGTAGCAGTACAGGGCTCGCAGCAAGTGTCAAGTTAGAAATAATTAGCAACCATTTAGCCTAAGAACTTTTTGTACGACTTCCAGCTTGCTTCCTGAAATCAAGTAAAACCATACACACTCACTTCCAGTCATCTTCACTGTCAGGCTTCGTACCAATCATAGCCAATCTTTCCAGCCCCAAGACAAACACACTTAGGATTGCAGGACCAGAAGGGACAGTGTCCTTCTGAACATGCTCCACCTGAAGAAGGGAGGGGGAGTTGCCATCCTAACAGCCCTTACTGTTCTGGTGTTTAGTAACCTTCCTTGAACCTCCGCCTTAAAAGTGTTCATGACCTCTTCTTCTGCCTAAAATGATCTTGAGCTTGAACAGCTCTTCTCCCTTCCTGAAGTCAAGAGGATCCTTGTTAGAGAAACCTGAAGAAGGCAAAGAGAAAGGTCTAGCCTAAAGCCAGTATGCTTTCAGAAAGAGCACAAGCAAGTGCAACAGAAAATTAATTACCAAGCATCTAATTGTATCCAAAGCCTTTAAAGGAAATACCAGTATTTTTCTTTAATCAGCTGCTTGAAAGCATTAGCTGTTCAGTTTTACAAGGGAGGTACCACGTGTGGAACACTCTTTGGCAGCATCTAGGCCAACAGACCCCTTCCAGGGTGCACATGAACACACAAACTCAACCTCATGTGTGCGACAGGGCTACCTTGGCAAGCACATTGGCTAAAACCCAACACACCGTTAAACTCTAGTCCGGGTAATTACAACAGTACAGAAACAACAGGATGATGATTTGAAAGAAGCAGTTTAATGTTCGTTGCATATGGTGGTTATGATTAATCCAGTCCATATCTAAAATCCTATCTAAGTGTCAACAGAAATCAGGTGCAACCTCTAGGCTGTAAGAAAATTGCCAGTAGGAGCCATGGTACCATAGCTACAGTTTAGCAGGCAGCTCACATCCGCCCAGTCTCCCACACTGGGACAGCCCCCCAACCACCCAAGGGACATGCAGAGTCTTGCTGTAACCTAGCAGTGACATTTACCTTTCCTAGCAGCCCAAGAAACTAGTCCCCACCCCCCCCTAAAAAGGCAAGTTCCATTTTCTAAAAGAACCAACACGGCTGAAGAATTTTTCTGGGCAGGTTTCCCCCTTCCATCTCCTCCACACCACCATTCTTGCTGAAGGCCAGCCTGCAACAAGTCAAGGGGTAATGATGGTAGGACTCTGTTTGAGAAGATCTTGCACCCCCTCCAAACAAAAGGGGGGGACCTAGCTCCCTCCATCACACAGCCCTGAGGATGTCACAGCCAGCAAGTCATCGGACACACACAGAACTCGAGTCTCTGAACGAAAAGGCTGTGTTGCACCTGTACCCGAGAGTGAGGGAACCTGAACTGCTGCCTGCAAACTCTTTACCCTGCCTGGAAGAGCCCTAGTAGAACAGAAACTTAGAAGAATTTGTAAGCAAATGGATACTGTAGGAGAAAAGAGCATCTGGATTTCCCCAATGACTTGCTTTGTGACAAGAATAAATAAAACTCTTTAAACAAGTTAAACCAGGCCAATCTCAAAAGCCAGTCTAGGACAAGGTGAGTCACGGGCTCATCTCAACTTCACAAAAGTGGCACTGCTGACAAATCTCTAAGTTTTCAGAACATCTCTCTTTGGAAAACAAACATGTATGTAGGCCATGTCAGTCCAATGGCCCCTAGGTGAGAACCACTGCCATTTTAAGCAGTTAAAGAAGGTTGTCATGTGGGAGTTTTTCCATCCCACATTCCACCAGATCCAATTTTCCTTCCAAGTCCCCACCGAACTCCACCATCGCTTCCTCTTTACCAGCAGGAGATGCCCCACTTGCCACACACTGACGACTTGCTGCGTTCATGTTTCCAGAACAGAGAAGCAAAGCCTTGCTCACCTACCATGACCAAAGGGCAGCGACTGAGCCGGGTGGCCACGGACACTGACAGCCGGACGGACCAACGCCTCCAGCTGTTTCAGGGCACAGGGCCCTTCTGGACCCTTACACTTCAGCCAAACGGGGCACCGAGACGGCCTCATACCATAGGTTTAGCCCAAAAAAACGTACCCATCGGCTCTCCCCACCAGGGAGGCCCCGAAGCCGAGCGGGCAGGGCCCCGAGCAGAGCCAGAGCCAGCCCGGGCCCCGCTCGGCCCCCGCCGGTGACGGGCGCTCCCGCAGCCCCTTCCCCTGGGGACCCCGCGGCCCGGCCGCCCCGGGACCGCCCCCCGCTACGCCTGTCCCCCTCGGGGCGGCCTTGGGGGGTGGCGGGAGGCACGGAGCCCGGCGAAGGCCCATCCCCCTGCCCCCGTCCCCGGCGCTGAGGGGAGCGGCCCCGCGACCCTCACCGGACTTGGGCGGGTAGCGATAGGCCGAGTTGGCCTGGATGTCGATGTCCTCCACGCCCGCGATGCGCCGGCTGAGCAGAGAGCCCATGGCGGCGGCGGGCAGGGCGGTCGGACCGGGGGACGCAGAGCAGCGCGGCGGCGAGCGGCCCGCACCCACGGCGGCGGCGGCGCGGGGCACGCCGGGAGAGCGAGTCCGCCCGCCCCGCGACTACAGCTCCCGTCAGGCACCGCGGCGGCGCCTACCAACAGCGGCGCCGCGGGGGGACGGGAGGCGGAGGCGGAGTCGCGCGCCCCACGGCCTCCCCCGGGGCGCAGAGTGCGCTCTGCCGCCAGAGAGCGCTGTCAGGCGGGGCCCGGGCCGGAGCTGCGGCCGCGGTCACGGTCACGGAAAATACCCGGGGATACAGCGTGGGTGGGGAAACCCGTGGGAGGCTGCACAGGGGCGCACAGAGGGGACGCGCAGGGACACACCCTGCAGAGGGATGCACCTCGCGAACGGCGCGAAGGCAAAGCGGGGAGGCGGAATTACGCTGAGGGTGCCCGGCCAGGCTGTTCTGCTCAGCCCAGGGAACGGTCAACCTGCTGGTAGTTGTTTTGCAGAAAAGAGCTTCGTGCGGCAACACCGCGATCATCCCCACCAGCCTCTTTTCCCCACCGGCTGGCGGGGCCCAGGACGTGGTGCCGGCGGTGCATCCCACCGGGCACGGCTGGGCCCTGCCGGGATGGGGGTGTGCAGGGAGCCCACAGCCCCCGTGGGTCGGCTGCGGCAGCCGTGCACCTCCCGGGAAGTTTGGCATGGGGATTCGTTATCTGGGCCAGTTCTCAGAGGTGGTGACTGCTCGTGGCTGAGGCTCGCTGCCAGCAGCAGAGGAAGACGATCGGCCTCCCCAGCTGCAGGACTGTGTGATGCTCACATGGGGAAACCTCTCCTGGGTTCCTCCTCTCACTGATAATCCACGCAGGAAAGCGCACGGAGGCGTCTGAGGTTCGGACATGAGAGCGGGGAACGACTGAAGGCTGTCTCGCATGCATGACGCAACAGCCAGGAGGATGGTGTGGAGGAAGAGGCACAAAAGAGCACCCACCAGTGTCCCAACACTGAGCCCTGTCCCCTCCGACACCGAGATCTTGCAAAACTGCAGGGAAGAGCCCCCCGGCTCGGCCTGTTAAAGGAGGCACCTTCCTGCACACACGCTACAGACAGGCCCACGCTGCAAAGGAACTGGGAACCCAAATTCCCAGTGGTGGAGTTGGGGACCCCCAGGAGACATGAAGGTGGCACATGTGAAATATCTTAAATTGGCCTCAGGGGCAGGGGATCAGCAGGGGAAGAGGGCTGGGGCACAGGGAGACAGGACGCTGCAGAGAGCCAAGCCTGCCGGCACGGGAGAAATTTCTGATAGTGAACGGGTGGTGGGTGGAATTTGCTGGTCATAAACACAAACTAAAACACACCCAGCGGGAATAATCAAACAAACCCACGGGGAAACATGCTTCCAGCTAGTTATTACCCTTGCAGTTGTTGCGGCCACCCCAAGCACAGCAGCTCTGCGCCGGTGGGGCTGTGTGAGGCCCGGGCTGCGGGGGGAACGGGTGCTGGTGGCGAGGACAGAGCAAGACCGGACCTCGCTCTGCTGAGTCCCATGGTGCAGCAGGGCTGGGAAGAACAGGGAAAAGCCAGGAAAATAGCAATGGCCACGTCCTGCCAGCAAACCACGAGAGTCGGCTACCCTGCACCTGGCACGGGGGAGACCTGGGCTCTGCCCGGCAGTGCCTTGGCAATAACTGTGCCTGGGCGCTGCCCGCTGTGTCCCCCAGGATCCTGCTGGCACTGGAGCAACGGTGCCTCTTGCTCAACCAACCTCTCCATGCAAGAGTTTCTTGTGACAGAAATTGCACAGAGAGGGAGGAAAGGAGCCTGCTGACCAGCAAAGCAACGCCCAGCCGGTATGCTCTGCCCCGGAGCATGTCCTGACTGCTCCCTGCCTGCACGGGCAGCTCAGAGATGCTCCTTGGTGCTGGGAACAAGCGCCCGGGCAGTACCCTGGCAGCAGCGAACTGATGCAAACAGCTCATGTGCCATCAGCAGCCCCAAACTGAGCACGGTGAACCCGTTACCCACCGTGGCCTCACCCTGCACACCAGCATCCAATCTGGGACTTGGCACAGGAGCAGACCTGGCATGGCAAGGCTCAGAGGCTCCATCTCCCCATGCCATGCTGGGAACCGACTGCCAGCCAGCAGCCAGCTGGCCACAAGCACAGGGGCAAAGCAGAGTCGTGTTTGCACCACGTGGCAGCACGAGGAGGGGAATTTGCACAGGGACAGAAGATGAGGGTCCCTCTCCCTTCCCTCCCACGTCCTGAGCACCAAGAGCATCCTGCCCTTCCCTGGCCCAATGAGATGCCTGGAGTCAGCTGCCCCAAAGCTGTCCCCTGAGCTTTTTTGGAGACAGAAGCAGCCACCTTCCCTCTGCAGCTGCCTGTGCTGCTCACCGGGAGCCCGGCGCCATACGGGTTAAGTGGGGAAGCCAAGAGGAGAGCCGGCGTCCCGGCAAGCAGTGGGACGCTGGCACGCTGGCACTGCCGAGCACCGGGGCGTCTGGGGAAGCGGCCTCGGCAGGAGGTTTTTGTTCGTGCAAAACCTCCACCAGTGGGAAGGTCCCTCCCGGGCTGCACAGCTCTCTGGAGCTCAGAGGAAGCGGTCAGGCCCCCAAGGGGGTTATTGTCATCTGGGAGGGCAGGGGCCTTTGCTGGAGAATATCTCCCTCAGGGCCCTGCTCGGTGAGACGTATGTGACAGGCAACTACAATAGCAGCGGCGTGCCAAGAACGGGCTTAGCCCTTCCGCTCCAAACCCTAGGGCCCAGAGCGAGCAGTGGAGCTGAAGGGCAGCACCTCCAGCGGACGGCGGCTCCTTTACCCCCACCCGGCCCATGGGATGCGGGCACTGGCACACACAAAGGCAGGATATTACACCACTTGCCTCCTCCGTCCCTCGCAGGAGCTGCTGCCAGCAGCATGGGAGAAGGAGAGTGGGTGACTCGGGGCCGGAGCTGCTGCCAGCAGGGCACGAGGGCAGGAGGCCCTCCCTGACAGCCCCCAAAAGGATGAAAACTCTCCCACGAGGTACGAGGGAGCCTGAAACCCTGGGTGCCATCATTGTGTGGAGTGAGAGCAGCCAAGCTGGGGAGGACCAGGGTGAAACTGGGCTGGGGCTCCTGCCCCCAGGGGCCCTGCAGAGTCCCAGGGGTGGTAAGGAGGCCTCAGCTCCTGCCACGGTCTTCCAGCTCGGCCATCTTTCCTGTTGGGCAAAATCCATCCAGGAAAAGGTGAACCTAGAGGCATTCTCCAGCACAATCTGGAGAAGAGCAGCAGGACAGAGGAGGGATCCTTCAGCTGTGAGCCCACCTCCTCTGCTGGCTCTCAGGGCTCCCTACTACTCCATCTGCATGCTCGCCATCACCAAGGGTCATGTCACCATGTCCCAGACCCAGCTGGCATCAACTACATCACTCCTTCCTACAAAACGTGGATGAAAAAGTAGTTCTGAAGTTGGACTTCAGTTACCAGAGCATAACCCTGGGGAGCACGACTCCACAGAGCTTCAGCCTGGTGACAAGGCAGACAGGCTAGAGGGACACCCACCCTCCCGCTGCCACACACATTTCTCCAGCTACCACGACCTGCCCTTCAGGAGTCTCCTTGGATGTCTCTGCCAGGGAGGTAGCTATGAGCATGCCCGTGTAAACAAGAAATTATGTTTTCCTGCAAACCTTCCACTCACCAGAGCAGCTCATCCAAAGTTCAGCTGTTCAGGGGTTTATTACCCAGTGAAACAAGCTGCTTTGTCTCAGTTGTCCCCTCCCCGGTGCTGTCACTCACTTTGTTTGTCAGGTACGTGTAGAATAACAAGGTTCAGGAGCCCTGGAGACTACACACAGAGTTATTCCTCACCAGAAGGAGTGGCAAGCCCATGAACTTTGCCTCCCTAAACACTGCACTGCTCCAAAGGGCTTGCAACCCTCCCTGAAAGCCCTGCTGAGCCAGGGCCAACCCGTCTCGCTTCAAACATCCAACTGCAATGTTTCTAAAAATGTCTGGTTCTCTCTGATTAAAATAATCCTTCAGGAGGTTTGTTTTTCCAGCTGTATTTACACCTTGCTGGCTACAGATCTCCTCTTGCCACTTTCCTCTTGGGGTTGTCACAACCTTGTAAAAAAGACCAGTCACCTCTTGATGTGTCCCACTGCCACCACCGTACAGCTGTGCTCTCACTTCGATTTAGGCAGTGACGCACATAGAAAGAGGAGGAGAACCTCTTGGCCCTGGCATCCTCCAAGACCGAGAACACTCTGCATGGTTACTAAAGGAGACACTGAAGACTGTTACCAGGCAGTCAGCTTTGGACAATACCGGGGCAATTTGTGTCCGAGCAGCGGAGCTTGCAAACCCCTCAGGTCAAACGCATGACCTGCCTGAGCTTCAGCCGTTAATCTTCACGGCTCAGAAATATCTGCAGCAGTACGCGAAACGCCGGCCAGGGTCAGAGGTGTTAGCAAGCAAACTGCTCACGGCGAGGCTAAGCCCCACGCGAATTGCAGGAAAGAGCCCAGAATCGCTCAGGAAAGGTGGAGGAGGCTGGGAGCCTTCGCAAGCCCTGTGGAGCCAGCGGTTCTCTTCGTCTCACCGCGCTTTTCC
The DNA here is from genome assembly GCF_947461875.1 of Haliaeetus albicilla. Lineage (NCBI taxonomy): Eukaryota > Metazoa > Chordata > Aves > Accipitriformes > Accipitridae > Haliaeetus > Haliaeetus albicilla. Next base: position 9,562,976 of record NC_091504.1, on the reverse strand, counting down.
CTTGCTTTATTACCCCGCGGCCACTCAACCGCGTGCCCATGCCTGCCTATCTTTCCTGGTACTTAGCAACACCATTGTGTGTGTCCTCCCCCCCGGTGCTGCGGCATGGCCGAGCAGTGCCCGCCTGGCTGCGTGCTTTCATCTGCTATGGCAATACCCTGCTCTCAAAGGATCCTTTCATGCCACCGGCAGCCCCTCGGCACCTTCCAGAACCTTCCTCCGCTGCCGGCTCTCCTACGTCGGGAGGGGGGTGCAGGGACATTCTCTGGCCGAAGGAGAGGTCTGCGGAGAGGACCGGGCGACCCCCCCATCTTTTATTAACGCTGCCAGAGAGCCCGGGGCCGGTGGGCCGCCGTTTCCCCCCGCCCTCAACTCAGGCCCCGGGGCTGTGAGGCGGCGGCGGCGGCGGCTCTGCTCGGAGGCAGCTGCGAGGCGAGGGGCCCCCGCGGGCCGGCGGGACACACACACACACGACACCTCCGGGCCTGCAGGGACTTCTTCTCCCCCCGCTCCGGTTAAACGTTACCGGCGGGCCGCGCGCCACCGCCCGCCGGGACCAAAGGGCAGCGGCGGCCCCGCCGCGGCCGTTACCCCCCCACCCCCCCGCCCGCCGCGGCCGCTCCCCGCACGTCAACAGGAAACCGCACGCGGCCGACTGTAAACACCGCCCGCGGCCCCCCCTCCCCGCCCGCCCACGTGATCCGCCCCGCCTCGGCCCCGGCCCGCCCCCGCCGCCCTCTCATTGGGGGCAGCGGCGTTGTTGACCATATACGGTCAGGTACTACCAAGCCGCGGGCGACGGTTGGTGGGTCTGACGCGTCACTCAACGCGCGCCGGCGGCCGGCGGCCGCTCCGCAAACAAAGCGGGGGCTGCCGGGAGTTGTAGTCCGGGCGGGGCCAAGGCGGCGCGGCGGCGGGGCGGGCGGGAACTACACCTCCCAGCGGCAACCCGCGCCCCGCCCCTGCCCGCCCCGCCCCTGGCGGCCGTCGGCGGGGCTCGCCGGGCGCCGTGAGTCAGTGCCCAGTAAACATTGGCGTGAGCCGCGCCGGCTCCGCCATGGTGGCGGCGCCGTGAGGGCGGGGGGCGGCGCGGCGGGCTGGGCGCGGCGGCGGCGGCGGCGGCGGCGGCGGCGGGGGGCCGGGGCCATGGACGAGCTCAAGCACCAAGTGATGATCAACCAGTTCGTGCTGGCGGCCGGCTGCGCCGCCGACCAGGCCAAGCAGCTGCTGCAGGCGGCCCACTGGCAGTTCGAGGTGAGGCCGCCGCTCCGGTACCGGTACCGGTCCCCCGCCACCGCCGAGCGTCCCCGCGTGGGTTTGGGCAGCGCGGGGAGGGTGGGGCACCCGGCCCGGCCCGCCGTTGCGCCCCCGCCTCCCGCTCCCCTCCCCCCCCTTCCCGCCCCGCGCGTCGGCGTGGGGCGCGTGGCGGCCGGCGCATGGCGTGGGCCGCGCTCTGCCCGCGCGGTGGGCGTGGGGGGCGCGCGCTCGCGTGGGCGGGCGGGCGGCGGGGCAGGGCCCTGGTGCGTTCGCGTGGGGCGCGCTGCCCGCCCGGCCACGAGTGCTGAGCGAGCGTGGGCTCCACGCGGGGAGCCGCGGTGCGCGGGTGGGTGCAGAGCCCCGCTCCGGACCGCGGGAGGGTCGGGGGCGCCCAGCCCTCCTCCTCCTCCTCCTCGTCCTCCTGCCGCCCCCCCACCCGGCCCCGGCCGGCAGCGCTCCTCCCCGCCGCACACCCCCCCCAGCCCTCCCCCCTCCCCGCGTGGCCGTGGGCTGGAAAACCCCAGCCCAGCCTTTCCCACGTCCCTGCCTCGGAGAGTTTGAGTCCTCAGGCAGCCCGGGGAGAGGAGGCTTTGTAGGTCAAAGCTTTTCTGGCTCCAGACGCCTTTTCCTCTTGCTTGCGGGCAGGATACTCCGTGGCCTCGATGGGGGTTAACGTCACGCGTGGGGCCGGGGTTGCGGGTGGGGAGCTCTGCAGCAGCCTTTCTGGGTGCTCTGCTCCTCCAGAGATCCCCGGAGCTAAAGCGCAGGGAGCAAAGCAGGGAGTGCGGCGGCTGTATCGAGCAAAGCTCTTGCTACATAGGGCTTTTTTTGTTGGGATTTTTTGGGGGTTTTGGGGGTTTTTTTTTGTTGTTGTTTTTTTGTTGGTTTTTTTTTCCTTCTGCAGCCCCAGCAGCTCTCTAGTCTGGAGCTGATGGATTTGACGCTAATGGCACCTTTGTAATTGAAGTGTCTGTTTTGTGATGCAGGAGGTCTGAGTCAGTCTGGAGAGCAGGAGGTTCAGTTTGTATTCATCCCCGTGGCTAGGGCACCTCTCGTTCAGCACACGGCACGGCACGGGTGGGTGCGAGCACCGCTGGCAGGCCTCCTAGACGTTATTCGGGGCTTGTTCTGTAACGTGATGGCTGTCGGATGGATCGGGCATGGAGGCAGTTCATCGCCATGCGATCTGCGTGCAGTCACAGGATTTCCAGATGCTAAATCGGAGGCCAAGAGGCATTCAAAGCCAAGCCGTGCGTGGCCAGGGAGCGAGTGTGTGGGTGTGCGGGCATGTGCGGAAAGCCGAGCCGGTGTTCCCCTCTGCCGTGCCTGTTTAATTCCGCGGTCTGCTGACGGGAGCACCACTGACAGTGGATGTGTTGCATGTGTAACGTGCTCTGGGTTTTGTTTACTAATACAGTTTGACAGTGGCCCTCTGGGACGGGCAGGATCCGCTTCCACCACCTCCGCGCATGTCACAAAAGAGCTGGGAACGGATGACAAAAGTTTAACTTTTCTTTCAAAAGGCTTTTTGCAGAACTTTGCCACCGTTTGGCGAGTTGCACAAGTACAAACAGCCGTCTCCTGCCGGCTTGGCACTCACATGACTCAGAGGAAGCTCGGCTGTAAACAAACGCACTGCGATGAGCAGTTACCATGTTCCCACTCACTTTTGGTGCAACGGTCAGATAATTCCCTTTGCAAAATGGCCGCTGGGCATGCCTTCTGTGGGGAGCTGTGCTGGGGAGGTGTCATCTCCTGACTCCAGCGTGCTTTCACCTCTTGCCTGTGAAATTCTGAGGCTTTTGGTACTCTAGTGCAGTACCTGTTTGGTGGCTGGCCCCACATCTGCAGCAAGGATAAATTGGTGGAGTTCAGGCAAGTTCAGTGGTAATTTACACTGTCTTCACTCATAGTCTCCTCGGATTCAAAGTGTGGACCGGCCCACTTGCACCCTGAGGACATTGCGTGGTGGTGTAAGACCACCACAGGGAGAGGTGTTCTGCACAGTGGAGCTGAGGCAAGCTAGGTGGCCTGGTGACAAGACAGCAGGGGTTGGGTTCACCCAGCTCTGTGCCTCTGTCCTGGCATCTGTTTGCCCTGCCCAGGACCTTTCCTACGTGGGCACATGCCCCGTTCGCTGCTTGTGGCAGCCAGAAAGGGAGAAGGAGCCTGGGGCGTTGGGTCACTGGCAGGAGGGAGAGGGAGGCTGCTGTGAAACGCAGACACCTTCAGGCTGGTGGGATGCTGATGTTTTGGGACCACTTGCCTGGGCTTATGCTGCTTTGAGGCTGCTCTGGGGCCTTCTGTGGCTGGTAGGGGCTGTAGAGAGGGTTTGCAGTGCACAGGGTCCTCCCAGCCCTGACAGACCTGGAGTTTTTCTGGGGGAAAGGAACTCAATCCAGGACAGCCTGCGTGAGCGGGATGGGAGGTCAGGAAGCTGTGCTGGAGATACAGCTGCCTTTGCTGCGGCGTGAGCAGATCAGAACCTGTACTGTACTAAGGGGTCTGACAAGAATGCCATTTATTTTGCATATGCTCCATCCCCGGGGGAATGGGGCAGCTTGTGGGTAGCAAGTGGATTGCCTCTCCCACTCACCATGACTCCACTCCTGTTTTGTAGGGACCCGGGGCAGGCTTTCTTGTGGCGCACCCAGTGTAGTTTGCAGCTCTTGCAGTGCCGTGAGCTCTGCTGTGCTTCCCAGGGACAGCCGCTGTGGGTGCCAGCAGGGATGGCGGTGCCAGCCCAGCCCTCTGGCAGCTGGAGCAGTGCCATGGCTGATCAGAGGGGGAGGTTTACAGGCTGAAGAAAGTGACTTGGAGTGTCTCTGGGTGAGGGCTGGCACTTGGCCTTTGGGGCTGCAGGTGCCGGCTTTTTGGGAGAAGCCAGGGAGCGCAGCAGGTACCTCCACCATGGCTGGAACACAGCAGGCTACCAGGGAGACATTTCAGAGTTTGCAGAGTCTCATGTTGGGCTGAGCAGTGGATCAGGCTCCTTCCCAGGTAGAGGAGTATTATTTGGCTTTGTTATGTGCTGATTGCCCCTGGGGCTGCTTGGGAAGGATAAGAAGACATCAGCTTTAAAAAACCCACCCATTCCTTCCTTTTTCCTGGTGTTAAGTGTCGGTCCCTGTTCAGTGTAGTGAGGTTGTGTGTGGGGAACAAGAGAAGGAGCAGGTGTCCGGCTCTGCCCGCTGTGTCCATGGTTGGATTTCCACTTCCTCTTCTGATTTATTTATGTTTTATCGAGCCCGTTTCCCTTTGTGGCTCAAGGGCAGATTGCCCCCAGGGCTGCTCTAGCACTGTGGGCTCCCTGCTGCTGGATCCCCTGTGCTGGCATCCAATCCCCAATGCTGGCAACTGCTGCAGTTCACACATGCAGCGGGGAGCGGGTGTGAGTGCAGCTTGAGCAGCGATCGGCAGGGGATCAGGCAGCACCCAGGGTCCCACCTGAGTGTCTGCAGAGGGCTGGGTGTCCCGCTCCACCAGGCTGAGCTTGTTCTGCTCAGCACCCAGGTCTCCTTGCATTCACTCCCCCACCCGGCCCCTGCAGCCATCCTCCCTCTGACTCGGTCACCACTGGCCTCTCTTGGTGCCCTGGCAGGGTCTCTGTGTGATCCGCCTCCTGCAAAGCTCCTGGTTTTGCATCCTTGGTGGGGGGACGACACGCAGTGGCCTGGTCGCCTGCTGAGCGTGGCCAGGCAGTGGGTGCGCGGCTGTCTTGGTTCCACTCACACCCAGGGCAACAGGGGCAATGGGGCCTTTGGTCCAGGGTCGGGGCTGAGCTGGTACTTGGGCACCTACTCAAGCAGAGGAGCCTTAATCGGCTTTGCTGTTGCACCAGTTGCCCCTGGCACTTGTGATGCTGGCTGGAGACCAAGCAGCATCAGCAGCTTTGGTTACGTGTGGCCCTGGCACCCTGTGCCACCGAGGGGATGGGTGTGCGGACCTCTCGCCCACCTGGGTTGGGGCTGCTGCAGGTCCTGAGTTCCCCTGGGAGGTGGCAGCCATTCCCTGCGGGCAGCGGACATTGTGGTGGCCAGAGGGGTTGCTTCTGCCATGGTTGAAAAGGGGCAGATGGAGGGGAGGAGATGCAGTGTTTTAGGCAGAGGGGCTTGCGATGGTGGAGTGCTTCCTCCACCCAGGTCACGGCTTTCATCCTAGCTTTATCAGGGATTGGTGGGTGGCTCAGGGACAGTGGGGACCTTCTCTGCCCCGATCTGCTGATGGCACAGTCCCAGATACGAGGCCATTTGGAAAACAGGAGCACAGAGCAGATTTAATCAGCTTATGGTATCTGGCTGTGCCCACACCTCTGCCTGTGCTTCCCGTTCACTGTTTCCTCTCTTTCTTATCACAATCCTTTCTGTCTGAGCGATAGGGCCTGTGGGTGTTGACATCAGACCTCACCCAGGACAAAGGGTAGCATGGTGATGGGAGTGTCACTGCCTCAGAAGTGTCCATGTCTCCGTCGGCCATTTCCTTGATTCACAGACGTGTGCTGGCCTGTTCAGAGCAGGTGTCCGTGGACACGGACCCTCTTCCCGCTCTATGGCCGTTACTGAAATCTGGCGAGTCCTACCCGTGGATGCTGAGGGCTCTCAGGTCACACTCTGGCTGACTGCAAGGTTTGGGTGCTGTGTTATTAAACACAGCCAGAGAAATGCAGCTATCGTGGGGAAGAGCCTCGCCAGCCCAGCTATTGCATGCTCCCCCCGAGGTCTGGGAGCTGCCAGCCTCTAGAGCAGCAATTGCTTCCCCCACCCAGGTCTGGATTACTGTTTTGTTTGCAGGTAATGCTCCTGGCTGCCACCTGGTCTGGCTGATAGTTTACTCCCGTTTAGCCAGGAAACCAGCAACGTTGCTGCAAGCGGCCGGCACCTGCTCCCCAGCTCCCCCAGTGGTGCGAGCACAGCCCCTTCACCTTTCCAGGGCCTGCCAGCCTGGGTGTTTGGGGCCAGAATAGTTTTCCATTGGATCAGTGAATGGAGCTGACTTGCCATCGTTCATCCCATTCCTGGATGGGATACAGGAGCGTGTGGCTGTGGGCACCGGGACGAGGAGTGTGTGTGGTGGTAGGACTGTGGCTACTGCAGTTGCACAGGGTTTGGTACAACCTACCTCTGCTTTTTCTGGGTGTTTCTCTTTTTTTTTTTTTTTTTTTTTTTTTTAAAGCAGCTTGGGTAACCCATCACTGGCTTGCAGGAACAGAGCAGTCTGGGGTGGTGTGACAGTGCCTGGCCGCGGCTCTGTGCCTTGCACCCCGGCTTGTAGACCTGCAGGCCAGGCTGCCCTGGGGAGGGGATTGAATGGGGATTGATGGGGGCTTTTCCTCCAACCAGAACTGAATCCAAACCAATTCTCTAACATTTCTATCAAGTCTGATCTGCAACTGAATCAAAACATTGTTTTCTAGCCCTAACTCAGTTAAAGCCTGGCACAGAACAGGAGTCAGCTTCTCCTTCGCCTGTCCTATGTCAACCCAGCCCCACATGCCCCCAAAGCTCCTATTGCCTCTGCTCCTCCCAAGCCTGGGCTGGGTGTCTGCCTTCCTGGCCAGCCCGTGCCCCTGACGTTCCCTCCCTGCGACCGCCCTTGTCCTCTCACATGCCTTTGGCATGTGACATTTACTGGATTATTACTGGTCTGAACTGGAAGCTAACCAAAATTATGTCAGTCATAACTGTACCCTGCCTGTGACTGAATTGGAAATGCTCTGGTATATGGGGTGGGCTACCTGTTGCAGCCCCACCCCTGGGGATCTCCTGGCGCAAATATGGTGACTGTGATCTTGTCCTGTTAAGGACATGCATCTAACCAGTTCCTGCTGGCCTTCCCCTGCTGGGTTTGGATTTGGCTTCCGTCCTCTCCTTGCACACAGCAGTTGCTGAGCATCGCTGTGAGTTGTGAAATGCCTGCTGGGGTCCACTCGAGCAGTGGCTGCTTCTCAGCAAGGAGCATGGTGATCCCAAATATGCGTGATTGCTGCCTGCCCCAGTGCAAGCAGATGGCAGGCGCGGGTCCCTGCTTGGGGACGTGGGAGCAGCTGTGCACAGGGCTCTCCTGTGCGGGCAAGGGGACTGTGGGCATGGTCCAGCCCCCCGGACCTGTTTCGGATCATCTTTGGGGTGTTGCAAAGCCCTGCCGTTGTGTGCAGGACTGAGGTGGGTGCCCAGCTTGTGTGCTGGTGGTAACATAATCTTTTTTTTTTTAAATTTTTTTTCTTGCAGACTGCTCTCAGTGCTTTTTTCCAAGAAACAAACATCCCCTACAGCCACCACCATCAGATGGTAAGTGCTTTCCCACCTCTTCAGTGCTCGCCTGGGGCACAGCACCAGCTGGCGGGCGCTTTGGGCTGTTGCTGATGCCCAGCTCACTGCTTCACAGCTCCAGGAGTGCAGGCGGGGAGGTCTGGCCAGGCGCTGCCAGAGCTGCCTGCTAAGGAAAGTCTTCCTGGAGAGCTGCTGGGGGTGGCATAGCCTGTCCTATGCAATGGGACAGCAGGTCTGGGAGTGCCCTCAGAAACCTACAGAGAGGTTGGAGCTGCTCCTCAGAGAGGGATGGTCTGACAGGATGATGTTTTGGGCATGGCCAGCAGTCCAGATCAGCCCCAACATGGCAGAGAGAGGCTGGGGGGATCCTGGAGCACTGGCCCGTTGTAGGCTCTGTAAACACACGTGCAGATATGTGCGTGGTTCCTGCCCCATAGCCCAGCTGCACGTGTGAGTCCTCGTGTGCTTGTTGGAGTGACTGAGCGTGCAAACCACTGGACCCTCGCCGGAGCATGCCTCTAGTACAGCATGCACAGTGTCTGGATGTGTGTAAACACAAGAGAACGTGCGCATGCGTGGGGGCTGCCTGCCTCCGCTCTCTCCCATCTGTCCCCAGACTCGGTCCCTTAACTGTTGTGCCCCAGTAGCCCGTAATCTGCTTGGGCAGCTGTGTCTTAGGGATTTGCTGGCTGCTGTGGCCTCATTTGACTCTCTGGGACAATTGGGGATTTGGAGCGTGCAGTAAGTGTGCAGAGCAAGTGCCTGGCAGGGCCTAGGCACACCCAGTCTCCCGTGGGGTGGGAGCTGAGCCTGAGCCTTGCGCCCGTTGAGCCAGAAAGCTGCAGGGCCAGGGTGGCACCAGCGGGTTGTGGAGTAGAGGGTGTCCCCGCCTTGGCCGGGTGCAGCAGGGTCCAGGAGCTCTCACCACAGCATTAGTCTTCAGAGCCTTAAATAACTGCTGCTTGCGGGCAGCATTGTCAGCAGAGCATGGGTCTGGAAGCTCCGTGTGCTGCAGCAGTGGGGACAGAGGGGTCTTGTGCTGGGCCCTGGTGGGAGGCAGAAGGTGGAGACAAGCCCCCCCACCCCGCCTGATCCCGTGTCTCCTTCCCACAGATGTGCACTCCTGCCAACACGCCGGCCACGCCGCCCAACTTCCCAGACGCCCTCACCATGTTCTCCCGCCTCAAGGCCTCCGAGAGCTTCAACAGCAGTAGCCCCGTGGCCTCCATGGCAACTTCCCCGCCGCCCCCGGCCCCGCCGCTGCCCCAGCATGGGGCCTTCAACCCCACCTGGCCCGCAGCTTCGCCCCCCGGCCAGCAGCAGAGCATGTGGACTCCAGCCCCCTCGGCGCAGCCCGCGGGCTGGCCAGCCGCCGTCTCCCAGCAGGCCACGGCAGAACAGAAGGCTAACGTGACCATGGAGGCAGAGAGATGAGGCCGCAGCAGAAAGCAAATGCGGCGGGGACCCCTGCCTATAAATATATATATATTTTTTTCTTTTTCCCCCCCTCCCCGAAGAGGAGAGGAACTCTGCTGCCAGGGTGTCTGGCAGCCGCCAAGACACATGAGCAAATAGCTGCCTTGCATGGGTTTGGTTTGAAGTAGTTTTTACTTGTCCTCGAGCTGAACAGAGCTCCCCAGAGACAGCGGGAGGCTGCGTGGGATGCAGGACCAGTGCTGGCCTCTGCCTGGGACCCGGCCACTGCCGGGCTCTTGGGGAGGGAGCACCCCCTCCTCTCTTGGGACACCGGAGTTTGCATGCGAGTGACATTTACGGAGGAGGTCCCTTCTTCACGGTCCCCTGGGCCACCCCACCAGGCAGAGTGGGTTGTGCCCGAGTGTTTCCCCCCATCCCTTGGTCCCACTCGACTGGGTGCGGGGCAGACACCCCACACAGCTTGTTTTTGTAAGGGGGGGGAGAGAGCAAGGGCTGTTCTGCTTGGCCACAGCCTCCACCCCGCATGTGCCGTGCTCGCTGGTGAGCAGGGCTGGGGGACACCGGCTCCCGGGGAGGCGCCTGGCCCCTCGCCCAGCCCCGGTGATGGGCAGCAGGGAGTGACCCACCGGGCCAGCACATGCTCCCCTCGACCTCCTGGGATGGGGTTTGCCCCGGGGCTGTTTGCATGACACAGTGTAACCCTAGAGACTGGGATGGTTTTTAACCCCTCTGTTCTTTTCTCCTGGCGGCTGGAAGTCTCTCTGGATGCACCGCAGCCGCTTGCAATACATGCTCTTCTGCTTTGAACACAGTGTCTTTGCTTCGTTTGCAGCAGTGGTGGGATGCAGGGAAGGCTGGCCTGGGCCTGGGGTGTTTCAGGATCCCCTCTCCCAGTGGCTCTGTGTGTGCTGTGCCTCCGAGCTGGGGCTGGCCACATCTCCGCTGTATGTGCGCTGCTCCAAACACCCTGTCCCAGCAGTGCAGTGACTGCCAGCTGCCTTTGGCCAGGTGCATGCCAGGGCTCAGCTCTGCCCGCTGCCCCACTGCATCAGCTGTGGTTGTGAGACCCCACCAGGAGCAGGGGCAGGCTGATGGCAGGGCTGCAGTGAGACCTCGGTGTCCCTGCAGGACACCCACAGGTCCTGGGTGTCTTGCTGTGATCTGGCTCCTATCCCCTTTTCACTGGATGACAGGGGCCAGGTCCCTTGGAGGTCGCCATCCCTGCTGAGCCCTCTCCCCAATGAGGCTGTGCCCCTGCATCCCTGTGCTCACCAGTCAATAATTAATTTCATTTTCTTACTTGTGTTGCTAAAATAAACGTGGTAGGAGTGGTGGTTTCACTCAGGCTGCCTCTTGTACAGCCTCAGCACAGGCTGGGAGCAAGGGCTGGAACTGGTGCTGGCACTTGTGAGCTTCCCTGCGTGGGGTTGTGTTGGAGTTGTGTGCCCCGGTCCTGCCCCACCGAAGTGACTGAACCAAGCTGGTGGCATCCCCAGTGAGCCAGGGCTGAGGGCCTCGTCTTCCAACTGTGGTGGCCCGAGCACATCAAGGCCAGCGTGGAGTCCTGCTGGGAGTGGGGATGGTCTGTGAGGCAGTGGGTGTGCAGTACAGAGCCCACCCAGGGGAGACAGAGAAGGGATCTGTCCTCAACCTTGGAGGGAGGCACCTGCCTGTGAAACATGGTTGAAGCCACATGGAGACCTGGGTGGTGGCAAGGGGAACCTGCATGTGACTGTCCCAGGGCCACCAGGACCCATGGGATTGGAAAATCCAGGGCCAGACCACAGACCTGAACATCTGACTGGTCAGAGAGAGCTCACAGGGACATAGCACAGCCCAAAAGCATCAGGCTCTGGTTGCCGAGTCCCCAGGGATGCCCCACGTAGCCCCACGAGCCCAGGGACTGCGCAGGAGAGGCAGCAGAGGAGGGAGCATCTTTATGGTCTGCAGTGTTACCCCACTGCAGTGTGCAGCTGTCAGGGCAGTGTGACTCCCACCCCAGCAGTCCCCGAAGGCAGGCAGCACAGCTCTGGTGCGCCTGCCCACCCCCCACCCCCCAGATCCCCACGCCATTTCACAGCCCCCTGGCCAGTTCAGACACCTGACGTCCTGCTGCCACCCGTGGCAGCCTGCCACTGGTCCCCTGCGGAGCCTGTCTTTGTCCGCATGGCAGCACCTGCAATGCAGAAGGACAAACAGCCTTGCATGGGGCACGACACCCCCAGCAGCAGCCCTGGGAGGCCCCTGGGGAGTGCTCAGCAGCAGGCTGAGCCCACCTGGTGGGGCTGGTGGCCTGGAGGACACCTGGGACAGGCACTTACATGGGTATGGGGACATGCAGCAGCTGCCGTACTTGGGGACATGGCACATCTTTGCTGCAGTGTGCCGGGAGTGGGGCTGGGGGGTCTTTATTGCTTCAGGGTGAGAAACAGAGACACTGTTAGCACAGGGCGATGTAAGGCTGCTGATGGCTCGGCCCCAGCAGGGCTCTGGGCCGTCCCAGGCACTGACGGTGGGACATGCCATTTCAGGTGGCTGTGCAGCCTGGCTGGAGCTAACGTGGTGCCCCGGGGCTGCTCCCTTACCTGGGAAGTCCATGTCCACAGTGACAGTCCTGTTGGCAGCCAGCAAGCTCAGCCTGCCTTTGTAGACAATCCCATTGATGCCCAAAATACCCACTTCTCCCTAGAGGGAAGAGCAGCCGGTGAGGTCGGAGGTGCCCCAAGGCTGCAACCAGCCCACAGCACTCCCACCATCCCAGCCCGGGTGGGCTTGGTGGGTTTCCAGAGCATGGGGATAGGAGCTTATGTTCTTGCAGACAAAGCCTGCAGGGTCTCTGCAGGGACAGACGGTGACGAGGGAGCTGGAGGTGGACAGTGGCCCGGCAGGACTCGCAGGGCCCTGGGCAGCCCTGCTGCTCCCTTCACTCTCCCTGGGCAGGGAGCACCTACGTTACCCCTCACACCCAGAGAGAGGGACCCCAAAGGGAGACGGAGGGATGCGGTGGCACCTGGCAAGGCTCACCTCCCCGCTAGCCGCTGTGCCAGGCAGTTGGAGCTGCCGGCACTGGCTAGATGGGGCTGGAGGAGCTGGTTGGCCTTTTGGATGGTCACCAGGTGCCTGCAGATGAGGATGTGAAGGCAAAGTCAGGCAGTGGTCTCTAGTGGAAATGCAGCAGGGGGGTCTGTCCTGGGGGGGCTGCACACTACTCACGGCGCTGGGGCCAGGGCCAGGGGTCTGTCACAGGAGATGCACTTCACTGGATCAAAGAGCTGCCTGCAGCACAGGGGCAGCTGCTCAGCGCCCCGCCGGCACCCCAGGGACCACGCGAAGTCCCATGGGTGGTCAGCATCCCATGGGCAGGGTGGGACAAACAGGGTCTGGATGAGACAGACAGGGCAGGATGGGACAGCATGGGAGGGGATGGGGCAGTACAGGAGAGGACAGAAGGGGATGGGATGGGATAGGATGGGACTCGGTAGCCCTCACCTCTTGAAGCTGGCGGCACGGTTGGCACCGCATCAGGGTCCCTGGCAGAGGCACTGCTGGGTGAGCCTCCACACCTGCTCCAGCTGTGCCTGCAGGGGAGCCAGTGCTGCACAGTCCAGCTGCAGGGAGGGCAGGGGATCTTGTTGGGACACCAGGCCCATTTCAAGGGATGCTGTTGCCCCTGAGGGACATTTGGGACACATGGCCAGCCTTGGCGCAAGGACCGTCATCTCTTGGCATTGGCAGATTCAGGGCTCACCCTCCGCACACAGGGATGTGCTCCCTGGCCTGGTGCATTCCTCTATGCCCACCACCCTCCCTGGGTGACATTGCTAGCTTGGAGTCCATCTCGCTGAGGATTTTCTCCAGGGCTTTCTGCCTCTCCTGGTCCAGAAGTTACATTCTCTGCAGCAGGTCCTGCATCACCTTGCTGAGCTGGACCATGGCATGTTGCAGCTCTTCCTGGCTCACTTTGGTCTCCGGCGCAGCCTTGTCTGCTTTCTGAGGGGGGCATGGTGTCAGCCATCCCCTTTGGACCCCCAGCCCTCCCACGATCCCTGCATGCATTTGCTTGCTCACAACACCCAAGCCCTGCTCCAGCAGCATCTTGCTCATGGCTGGGTGCTCCACCATCCTGCGCAGGCTCCACACCTGCCACGTGCCCCCAGCCACCTGCCCTCCCCTATGCCTCCCTTGGAGCCACTCGCCATCGTTCATCCCCAGCTCCACCAGCACAGCAAGGCCACAAAATCCTGGCATGCTGAGCTGCTTCGGAGTGGGGACGCACCAAGTCTGGGCAAGCCTGTACCCAACCTGGTTCAGACACCAGCCATGGCACAAGTGGCTCCTGTGCTGAGCCCGGGGCTGTGCTCACCCAGGTGTCCTTAGTGTCACCCCACAGCCGCTCCGCAGCTTCCTGCAGCCTCATGCACTGCTCCTGCAGCTGCCCCACATGGCCCAACACCTCCTTGCCGAAATCCAGCCCCTGGGGAGGACAAATGTGGCCCTGGGTGAGAAACAGGGTGGCTGCAGGACTCAAATGAGGCAGGGAGGTATGCTTATGGGTGGCCCCAGTGAGTGGCTAGCAAGGACATCCTGAGAGATGCCCCAGTGCATCCCTGTCAAGCGGGGTGTGGGGCTGCAGCCCCCAGGCACTTGTGCAGCCCCCCCCCCCAAAGCCTGGGCAGCTGGGCATCTTCTCCATCCTGTAGGTGCCTCATCTCGCCTGGCATCTTCTCCAGTTGGGCAGCTGCATCCTCCAAGGTCCCCAAGCCATCTGAAAACGGACACCAAAGCTTTGCTCCAGGCAGTGCCAGCTCCTGCAGGCCCCCAGCATGGTGCCATCCCAAACCCAGGTGGCTTTATGGCTGCGGACACCCCCTGGCACTGCTGCCAGACCCCAGGCACAGCCAGCACCTGTGTGCCACAGAGGGCAATGACGATGTCCCCGCCAGCCATGCCAGTGTGGCTGGGAGCAAGGCAGAGGGACAAGGGGGCTGCAGTGGCTTGGGGACCCAGATGGGATGGCTGAGTGTGGCCCCACCATCCACCAGTCCTGGCAAAGGTCTGGTGGCACAACCCAGCATGGTGGCCCGGCATGGTGGGGATGTCAGTGCTCACTGTGCTGCTGGAGCTGGCTCTCGTGGTGGCTGACATAGGTCCCCATGGTCCTATGCTGCTCCAGCAGCCAGCTCAGCCTGCATGGAGCTTTGTGGGCCAGCTCCTGCGAGGCCTTGGGACCAATGTCCTGGCAGGAGAGCTTCTGAAACAAAACAGCCCCTGAGGTTTTGTGGAGAGAGAACAGCCCTGTGCTGGCCCAGAGTCAAGGGTTGTTGCCAGCCCCCAGCAAAGAAGCCTGGCACCCGGGAGCCTGCACATACCTCACCAGCAGGCACCCTATAGAGAGAGCTCCAGTGCAGCTCCCGACGCACCTCTGCCTGCAACCAGGAGAGAAATCAGCCCTTCTGCCCTGCTCCAGTAGGGGAGAGCCTGGGCAGCCCCTGGGATGGGGAGGAAGACTCCCAACCTTGCCACTACCCCCAGTGCCATCCTGTCCCCAGTCCAGCAGGTCTTCCAGGGCCTCAAAATCTAGAGGGTAAAATCCTCTTGGCACTGCAGGAGGGACAAGAGCAGTGGAGGTGGCCAGGACACGGGGGCACCCAGGGACAGATGCCTCTGCTCTGGTGGCTGGGAGGGTGACATGGACGCCAGAACCTTGCGGGGCCAGATGCTCGCCCGGGCAGGTCACCGCAGCCATGGCAGCCCTTGGGAGCCTTGAGTGCATTTTCCATAAGGATTTCCTGACCCTGGACAGCTTGGGGACAGTTCCAGGGACTGGGTGCTGACTGCCTCTGTGCACAGTGCCACAGACACCCACTCCCAGCCCCTCTGCCAGGGCTCCTCCCCACTCACCATTTGATCCAGGATGCTCTGCAGGAGGTGGCTGTGCTTGTTCTGCTGCACCGACTGCTCTTGCACCTCCTCCGGACGAGCCTGAAACAGAGGCATCGGGGGGTTCTGCATCTGCAGGGGCTGGGAATGGTGGGGATCAGCATCAGCAGGGACAGGCAAGGACTGGCAGTGCCCAGCCTGGATCAGGGCTGGGCTCTGTGGCTGCAGGCAGTGTCTATCCCAAACCACTCGGCCCCAGGGTTGGCCTCAGGGTGGGAGGGAGCTCGAGCTCAGGACCTCATCCCTGTCACCCCATGCACCCTTGCTGTCTGTGCAGGTCCCCAGGGAGCCCGACCCCTCTGCCAAGAGCTCTCCAGCAACTGTCCCAGCTCTGCGCGTGCACCTTCTGGAAATTGTCCTTCAGGAGCTGCAGCTCCTCCTGGAAGCCCTCGATGGTGGTTTTCAGGGAGCAGATGGTGGTAAGCATCTTCTGCAGCATGTCCATGACTGGAGGAACACAGGTTTCGTCAGTGATGCTGGGTCCCCATGGGCTCCGGGGGACATGGAGAGAAGGGAGGCTAAGGTGTGCGCAGCGAGGACTGGGGCTTGGGGGCATCTCTGGGACCCAACAGGGCTGCCACAGCATCAGCCACATCTGGCCATGCCCATGGGGCTCCCCCAAACTGAAGTGAAAGATGTTAAAAGGTGACAAACATCCCAGCTCCAGCTTCCTCGCCCCGGCAAAGTGCTGTTGCCTTTTCCCTTTGCTCTGTGGTTGTGCTCAAAACCAAGGTCACAATGTGTGAGATGGGACTGGCCTGGGGCTGCCAGGTCTCACAAAGGATGAAGAAGAGTTGGGTTTGCTGTGGGCCAGCCCCATGCTGCCTGTGGAGATGACAGCAGGGCACAAGGCTGCCACAACTCATCCTTACGCTGCAATGTGTGGCTTGAGCAAGGAAGATGGCTCTGACATTACACGTTGCATTTCCCACTTAGAGTCAAAACTTGAACAGCCAAATAGCTTGAACTTGTGCCTCCCATGGGGTCCTGCCTTGGCATGGGGACAGCCTGCCTGTGAGGCAGCACCGCTGTCACCCGCAGCTCAGCCATTCGCTGTGCTGCAGGGAAGAAAGGAGAAGAAAAGCCTGCCAGGGATGCTGCTGCTCCTGCCAGGAGCAGGGGCTGTGTGCTGCAGCCCAGGGTGACCGCAGCCCCCAGGCACAGCTGCCAGGGCAGGATGAGACCCAACAGACCTAAATCTCAGAGCAAGTATCACTGGAGCCCCAGGGTCAGCTGAAAAGTGACCGAGACCACCTTTGGCCAGCAGCTGTGTTAAAATACTGCTCTTCTTCAATTCGCCCCTGCAGCGGAGCTGGGGCCACTGGAGCCAGAAAGGTGCCCCTGCACTTCTCCAGGCTCCCTGGTCCTGGGACAGCAGGTATCATGACACGGCCACGTCACTGCGTAGGGCAGGACACTGTGCAGGGCAGGATGCCACCCAGAGCAGTACATCGTGTAGGGCAGTACGTGGCATAAGCCAGGACACCGTGTAAGGCAGGGCGCTTGTGTGGGGCAGGACACTGTAGGGCAGGATGCCACACCAGGCAGGACGCTGTATAGGGCAGCACATGGCATAGGGCAGGACCCCGCGTAGGGCAGGATGTGGCACGGGGCACAGCCTGCTGTGACACTCTGTAGGGCAGGACCGGTGAGCCAGCAGCAGGGATGCGGCAGCGTGACCGGTGCCCTGCCGAGGATGGCTTCTCACCTTCGTCATCCCCTCCTCAGTCGCTTCCACCCTCTTCTTCAGCCGCACCATTTGCCACTCCTTGGCAGCTGCCCCGCCTGGGGCTGGCAGCTCCGCGGTGCCCGGGGGCCCGCTGGGCTGGCTCGGCTGCCCCTCCGCCCTCCCCAGCCACGGCCGCCTCTGCTGATGGAGGGAGCAGGGCTTCCCCCCGGCCACACTGGCGGTGGCTTCCAGGAGACCCCTCGTCCTCCCCGACCTGCGCCCTGGCCTCCTGCGGGTGGAGGTGCTGCGGGAGGCCTCGCAGGAGGCCGCCGACCTGGGGGCCGCCGCCATCGGCCGTGCCGGAGGCCACGTCCACCAGCTCCGCCCACGCTGCCTTCGGCCCCCCCCAGGGACGCCGCGGGCCGGGGACGCTGGCGGGGGGACCTGGGGCTGAGGTCACAGGGGACGTTCCGCGGAGACGGCCCCGGGGTTCTGCCGCGGCCCCTTCCCCGGAGCAGCCCGGCGGAGGCAGCGGGCCCTGGCGCGGCCTGGTTGGGGGGGGGGCGGTGGGGAAAGCAGGCCGCGGTCCGGCGGGGGCTGCAGGCCCCGGACCCGGCCTAGAGCGGCCCGGCGTGGGCCAGCAGGCCCCGGTGCCCGGCTGGGAGAGCGCGGCCCAGGCCCGCCCCGCCGCGGCACCGCCCGCCGCCCGCCCCGCCCCGTCCCGCCCCGGAGCCGGCAGGTGCCCGGAGCCGCCGCCGGGAGCCGGTAGGTGCTTCCCCACAAGGCCGAGGCAGGGGTCGGGCGCCGGGCCCGGCTGGGCCCCGGAGAGCGGCGGGGCCGGGCGAAGGAGGAGGAGGACGCGGCGGCGGCGGGGAGGGGGGGAGGCCGGGCGGGGCCGGTGTCCCCCAGCCCCGGGCAGGCCGCGGCGGCCTCCTGGCAGCGGGGCGAGCTGGAGGCGAGGGGACGCTGAGCCCGGGGAGGGGGATGCAGGAGAAGCCCAGCACCGTCCGCCGCTGATCAGAAGAAGCGGGATGAAAATAAATCGCCGGTTAACTCTGTGAGGAAGGACCTCGGCTCTCCAGGCGGAGGGCAGGTCTCTGTGCTCGGCCGAGGCCGGAGCGTTTGCTGCGGAGCCGGCCGTCCCGGGGAGAAGAGGTGTGGATAGACGGTAATATGGGCCGGGGAGAGGAGGAGGCAGCCCTGGTCTCGGACTGCTCTTTAACGCTGTCCGGAGCGGCCGCACAGTGCCGCAGGGTGCTACTAAAATCTCGCACAGCTTCGGCTTTGTACCCTCAGCGATGGAGGGAAGGGTCGGGACGGGAGGAGCGGGGTGGGTGTGCTGGAGGGCTGGGGCAGCGGGCGCGGGATGAAATTCGATCGGATGGGAAGCCAGATCGTGTACTTGGGAAAAGACTTTCCACTGTAAGGCGAGCGCTCCGGCCCGACCGAGGTCGTGCCAGCTTGCGGAGAGGACGGGTGGGAGCTGCCAGCAGGGCACAGCAGTGAGAAGAGCAAATATGATCCCTTACCCAGCCAGATCCCCGGGAGAGGAGGGAGCCAGGCCTAGGTCCAAGTGTGTGTGTTTCCAGTCATCCCTGCTCAGGAGAGGCGAGCTTGGGCTGGAACTGCCCGTTCAGTCATCAGGAGCCATGAGCCCATTTTAGAGGAGCTGAAAGAAGCTTGGATGTCTTGACGAGCAGGAAGAGAAATTATGATGACGGGTATGATATTGTCCGTCAGCACATCGGCAGTGTGAACCCTCTGAAACAAGGAGAACTCATTCAGCTAACGGGTAGCACAGCACAACAAAGAATACCAATGAATAAATGTTCGTGGGAGGCTGGGAGGTCGTTAACTGTTAGAGTGGTGAGATTTTTGTTCTGCTCCCAAGGGGACTGGAGGGGCAAAAGGGTAGGAGCTGTTAAAGCAGGGGGTTGTGGTTGCTGCTAAATGGAGGGAGGGGGCTTGGGACCCCAGGAAAAGCTCCAGGACCATGCAGGAGAGCGGGAACAGGCAGGCTGGGATGGACGCCGCCATGCCGACATCCTCTGGATCGTCTGCAGGAGTCACGCTCAAGGTTAAACTTCCCTAAGTTGCTGCAAGCGTAGGTGTGTGCCCTTTGGCCCAAGGTGTCACTGGAAAAGTTGTTCAGAGATGATCTCTTTGCACCAGTGAGAACTGGTGAGGGTACTGGCGGTTGTCACGTTCCAGGCTGAGCCTAACTATCAGGTGGTAGACTAGGTCAGGCGCAACAATTTTAAGTATAAATGTTTTAAATGATAATTATAGTGGTTTTGGGCTGTATGTAAAGCTTGCTGAGAAACACTTTGTGAGTATGTGAGATATCCTCCTGTTTGTTCCCTTTCAAGCAACGTGCTTGAAATGGGGCTTTCATTTCAGCAGGAGCCCTTCTGCTTTCCAGAGTGTGTGACTGGAGTAGGCAGTAGGGGAAACCAGAGTATTATGTAGCATGACATATAACCATAGTATGTCATTCATTCGTTTTTAGGAACTAAACAAACTCAGGTCCATGTGGAAAGCGCAGGCTGAAAATTTCCCTTTCCCAAAGGTTTCTCTGTTGAAATGTATAAATGTTGTAGCAATGTGCATGCGCCACAGGAAACCCCTGGAAGTGTTTAGTGATGTACCTGCTCTGTTCTCCTTAGGTGTTACGCGAGGAAGAAATTCCTGCCTGGACGTAGGGAGGCAACAATTTTAGGAACTGATACGAGGCTGTCTGTTGGTGTGGCTTGAGCACAGATGGGGGATGAGGCTGTAACAAGGGCAGGGTGATGGAGTAATGTCCCTAGATGTCCGCTGAGTGATGCCAAGTGGAGCAAACATGCGTAGTCCTCCCCAGCTGCTATTTGTATGGGTGGTGGGGCTGCGGTGGCTGTGTCTGCTCAGGGCTGGACTCAGGGAGGTGCTGGGAGAGGGGATGTGCATGTTTGTGTGCTGAGTACTGAAAGAACTTGCCACAGGTGTGACTGGAACAGTTAAGAGAGAGAGAGTTTCTCTTTCAGAACCTAAGCCCTTCTTAAGAAGATGGAAGACCGTGCTAAGTTTCTTGTTGTGTTCCCTCAACAGGTCCTGCACCTGAAATTCAGTTCTGAAATTCAGTTCCTCATGTTTCTGTTCTGACTGGAGCTCTGTCTCTGCTGCTGTTATGAAAGGAGGGAGGGTGTCTCTGTCAGCGCCTTGTTTTGGTTTATGGGCATGCTTTTGAAGTTCACTTCCTAATTAGCCATGCTTTCTGTGCTGGGAAATCATGCAATGATGCAAAGCGCAGCGACTGCCTTCCTTCTGGATGAAGCACAGCTGGCAGATGCACTCTGGGAGCGCAGCTAATGCACTCTGGTAGCTGAAGGACATTCAGCCAGGGGCCGGACTAGAGCCTGTCCACAACACCCACACTGTGTCTTTCAGAGGGTTTTGGGTCCTTGGCACAGTGTTCTTATCTGCAGAAGTGTTCCTATTGCTAGTGTTACTCACTAACATAGTGAGGTAAGGGATGAAAGTAACTTTATTATGTAGAAGATCATCTTTTTTCCCCCCCTTCAGATGTGAATTTAGCAGATAAATACTTGTATTTAAAGGATGTGGTTGATGCAGAGATCTTCCAGTATGAGGAGGAGCGGTTTTGGAAGGAGATACACAGACTTCTAGTATCTGCTCTGATCCAAGACCAGTTTTTTGCTTATGGGTAAAGAGAAGTATGAAATTAGGTGTTCTACATCTGTTTGTGGTACCATTGTAAAGCCCTACATTTGATGTCTTACAATTGCTTTAATCAGGAGAGAATATACAAGATTTAAAGAAGCTAAGTTTTTAAAATTCTTTTTAATAGCATTTTTTGTAGGGTCTGCAAGGGGGCTGTGCATCACTTTTGCTGGTATTACCATGGCTCCGTATGTGTGCAGAACGAACTGTCAGTACTGTGATAGTTTTTCTCCATGCAGGCTCACATTTACTCAGCTTTGCCACCAAGCCAAGGAAAAGATTGATGACTGCCAGGTGAGACAAGGAGGAAATAATATTTGCCTAATCCAGAGATTAAAATAATAATGAAGGCAGCAGGACTGAATATACCTTTAAGCTTCTAGACAGGTATGCCAACTTCTCATCAAACTGCGATGAGAAGGTGTTCTCCCAGACAGATGTGTGCAAAGCTGCTGAAAACAGGGCGGACAGGAGAGTTGGAAAACAACAAATAGATGCTGATATGCCTCATGGCTCTTAGCAGCAGTCAATGATGTTCTAAAAGGAAAGATTTTAATTGTACAGTACTCTTCCCTTATCCCTGATGCAGTAAAAGTGATGGTTTGTAGTGGGAACTTAAGTTGTTCTGCAAGTTGTTGGAGGTTTTTGGTTGGTTTTGCTTCCAGGACCTGATTTTGCAACTGTTATGCAGGCGAAGTACTCTAGCCTGAAACCGACTGACTCTCCCGAAGATTTCAGAGCAAGGGACCCGAGCACACAGATGTGTATGTACCTTTTTTTCCTTCAAAAAACACATGATGAGCAAATTCTGCCTTGGGATGTGATACTCACCTTGCTGTTTTTCTGTTGTTCCCAATCAGCACTTGGTATCAGTCTTGCAACTGGAGAGAAGCAATGCAATTTTCATAAGCAGTGTCAGATCTTTGCATGCTCTGCAAAGGACGTATCTCCTTCTCGGATCAAAGGGAACACAATTAGAACAGATGCCATAGGAAACCACAATCCATATTCTCAACAGTATAAAGTCTCTGAGGCAGGGGGAGCGCAGTTTTTATTTCTGACATGAAATGCTCAGGGAAACTCCTGGCTGCTGTTACAGTTTTGCTTTGGGCTTATTCATTTGGAGCTGCCTTGTGGCCACAGTCTAAAATTTGTTATATTTGCGGTGGTGAAAAAGGGCTCTTTGAGAGTCTAGAGAGTACAGCAGGCCTGTGCTGGTCATAGATCTGCGTAGGGGATGGAGGTAGGAAGGAAGCTGCTTCATGCTGCACATCTTCTGTGTGAGGCCCCACTTCAGTGCAGCTGTCTTTAATCTGAATTCTCTTAGCAGGCCTGCATTTAGAGTAAGAAAATACAAGAAATAACCCCAAAAGATGGCAATGTAATTAGCATCTTAGGAATTTTGAAGAACAGCTGCTGGCTGTGTGTGTGTTCAATGTTGTACCTCTTAGTATGATGAAACCTGAGATGATCAGAGAATGAAGAAATGAGCTGGGGCTTTCCATGGAAATTAAGTAATGTATTTCTCTGTTACCTATTGTGATTAGTGAGGTAACTCTGTGTTAGTAATAGTTATGTTTCCTTTACCTCCTTTATACGTAAGAAAATGGAATAATACATAGATTAAGAGAATTTAAGATAAAACATTTGTGCTGAGATAGTGGTCCCTCTGCCCTGAACCAGTGTGCTGGTAGACGTTCCCTATTGTGTTTGTCCTTGAACCTTCTTTGATATCCAGTCTCTGCATTTAGAAAGAAAATCTTCTCTACCTTGCCCTAACAGGCTGGTTACCTGTTAATGGTTTTGGAAGATGTTAATGTTTTTGGAAGGAGCATCCTAGCTTGAAGTTTACATACTTACTGTTTCATCTTGCATTCCATCTTCTGATCATAAATTCCATCCATCACATCTTACCCTGGTAAATGCACATCCCGTGCTCTAGCTATATTTCATCTTTATTTACTCATTGCATTGTGCAGTCACAGAGAAAAAGAATTTTACTTACAATTTGAACCATGGGAACCTGTTTGCTTTAGGACAGTTTCCTTGAGTTGTCATTTTGGGAGTTAGTGTCAAGGCTGGGTCTACGTGTGAAGGCATTGTACTTATCCCAGCCAGTGTATCTGGGTGCGTGTGTTCCCCTGCCCTGCCTGGGACAGGCAGTGGGAGACTTGGGGACCTGTGCGGGCTGCAGGGAGAGGCTCTTCGACTGCTGCAGAGGGGTAAGTTCAGCTCTCTGAGCTGCCCCCGTGGTTTATACTGGTTCCCTGGAAAAAAACCCAAAAATACAGCCCACTTTCAGACTAGAAGGACTTTCAGATGTAAAAAGAAAAAGCACAGAGGCTTGCTCTCTCTTGCTGTTGGGCTGCATGTGTAGACACAGTACACTTCCCACCTCACTCCAGATCTCAGCCAGTATTGTTTTTTTGGGCACCGACGTCCCCAAATGGTATCTGCTGCACGTATCTTTACGAAGGAAGCCCTGACTTATGTCATTTCACAATTGAATCTTTTACTGAGATGAGATATGGTGGCTGAGGCGGGGTTACATGTGTGCGCACGTTATCTGCCAGAGTCTGGGGGATGGCAGGCACTGTCAGCCCCCTCTCTGCAGGGATGGATTCCGAGGGTCTTCCCACTTCTTAGCTTTGCATCTTTAATCTGACAGTACCTCACAGTGCAAGGTAAAATGAATTGGATTTTTTTTTTTCCAAACATGTTTTAAGCACAGTTATTTGATTGAAAAGATACAGCCCTCTCCCTAGTTTGCGAGGGGTTGCTGAGGAATTGTATTAAAAATAAGCCCTCATTGCTCAGAAATCCCTTGTGCTTCCTCCTAGAGCCTCACAGCTGGAGAGCAGGTATAATCTTTTAGATTATGGGTGAGTGAATAAGATTACTGTCCCAGGGAGGATTATTGTAAAATTGATTTCATTTAGGTCACGGAACAAAGATTGTCATTTGGGAAGACTTGAGCAAAACTTAACTGTAGCCTGGCCTTCCTGGGGGCTAGACAGACAGTGCTGAGGCTGGCTGCGAGATGGGAGCACTTGTCTTCTGCTTGGCCATTCGCAGAGAGTCCTAGGAAACCTGTCCACGCCATGCTTTACCTCATGTCCTTCCAGTGTGGGTAAGGGAAACGGCTCTTCACTCTCTGCTAATAGCATCCCTGAAATGGACTGCACTTTCCCTTCTGGAAAGCATTTGTCCAGCCTGTAAGTCTTTGTGATATTGAGATGCTAATGCTGTAGAGGAACAAATAAAGGCAAAGATCAGGGCATAAATGGGGAGCAGTTTGTGTCCTGGCAGCCGTGCACGGCCAAGCGGTGTTGCGTCAAGAGGCTGGTGCTGGGAAGCACCACCAACTTTGCCTGATTCAACTAGAGCTAAATTTGCCTCTCAGGAGCAGAGGGAGGGTCGACTGCTTTTTATGGCAGTACCATGTGTTTGCAGAGCTTTTAAAAATAAAGATTGGCTAATAGGTTCTGGATTGACTTGTTCATATCTCCAAGACCCAGAACAGCTGTTCTCCATGTTTTTTCTCCTTCCCCTTTGGGTTGTTGTGGGTTTTAGTTTTTTTTTCAAGTGGCCATGACTCAGCCCTTCCTTGCTGCTCTCTGAGTTTCCTGGTTTCTGAATAGGCTATTCTTGGGACAGCGATTCCTGACAGATAGGAACAAGGGGAGTGTTGTGGTGGTGGTTTTTTTTTTTTTTTTTTCTCCTCTGGCCTGTCTTAATGCTCTGTTTCCCTCTGATTTTTTCCTTGTTCCTGAATTAATGAATCATCCTAAATTGTTGGATGCCATCTGGGGTGTGTTCTTGCCCTTGTACCAAAGCAGCCCTCTCAGGCGTGATCCAGGCTGTGATCCTTACACAGCACCAGCTTTTCTTTTGCAGCAGGATGGTGGTGGCACTCCTAAGAGCATGGAGGGTTAGACTGCTATAGCTGTCTATTGTAAAGCTTAAACCCCCCTTGTTTTAGCCCCTCTAATTCCAAGGGGCTGTGCTTGGCTCTCCAGTGATGTACCTTGCAAGGGGTAGATCCAGGTGAGGACCACGTCTTCATGCCGTGCCCGTATGACACAGGTGATACGGTGACTCTCATTGCAGAGCTTAGAGGCAGCGCACGCCGGTTCAAGTGGCTAAGTGTGACTTTGGATGCATGCTACCTCTGTGTGTGCTTTCACAAGTAAGGGGAAAATATGAACTAGAATTTAAAACCAATGAAAAAAGCTTTCTGATTGCTTAATTAATTATTGCCCTCCCCCACAGACAGCAGAGGCTGGAAATCGGAAGGATGCTTTCTCTGAAATGCTTCATGATACAGTTACACAGCTTCTTAACATGGAGGGCTTTTGAATTTCTTCTGAAGTTTATTACTCTGTAGTGTGGGTTCAGGAAAGTCACCTTCCAGTGGTAGGTAGTACGCCCCAGGCCAGGCATGCTGGCCGCCACTCTTGCTATACAGACATGCAGTTGGAAGTGAACGTGGTGTCTAATAGTCAACAATCTTTGCTAGGTTTTAGTTTTATTAAGAGCACAGCGCTTTCTGTCAAGACACGGTTGCATGTGAGGGGGAAGTAGCCTGAGCTGTTGTATATTTTGCCTTGAAAATACAGCTGGCTTTTTAAAAAAAACAGAGGCACTCTATGTTTTCTCAAAGTCTGTGGTTACCAAGAGAAATTTCTCAGACAAAAGTATTAGAGGACTCAAAACACAGGGGTAGTGTTCTTCTTTAGCATCCCTCCACGTTTTTGGATATGCTGTATTGTTGTTAAGCCAACCAAGATAAAAGCTTTTCTGTGTGAGGAGGCTTTGAGAACATTCACTGCCAGATTAAATTAGCCTTTCTGAGAAGAAATTAGTCGTCATGATGTAGGCAGCCCTGCTCACTGCAGCTGTAAAAGCCACTCATGCTAGTACCCACAGCAGATAAATGATAGATGTGATATCTGTGTTCAGGGTAGTGCTGTTAACTTGAGATTAAATTTCTGGCTGGTGATGAATGAAAATCAGTCCTTTGAATTTTATTGATTGTTTCTCCAAATAAGTAGCAGGCCACCCTTTTAAGAGACGCAAAGGAACCCCTGGGGTTCAGCACAGCAATATTTTGGGAGGAAACCATGGGCCAAAGCCAATGCTGTACCTCTGCTGTGGTGACTCTCCAACCTGGGATGCTTTTGTGGTCCTCAGGTGTCCCAGTCACCCAACGCATGGCAGAAGGGGAGCGTTGGAGCCTTGTGCTGGAACATGGAGTGGAGGAGAGCAGTCGTGGTGGGATTTCCATGCTGCTGCTGCCTCCTTCGGGCTTGTATTTTTAACTGACCACTGGATAAATTGCTGCTAGCATGTGCGTTCTGCCCTTTTCTTAAACAGGTGTTCAGTTTGTCTTCCAATTAACTTAGCACCTTTTTCTGCTTTATGGTATATAAGGAAGTGTTTGCAGGAGGTATGGGTGTGTGCTGAAGGCTCAGCTTGCTCTTCCCGCCTGCTTTGCTGTGACCATTCAGCTCCTCCAAAATCTTAACGTAGTCTTTCAGCAAAAGAGTGAAGCTGGGACTAGAGACGGTTTCCATTGCCGTGAAAAAATCAGCTCTTCTCCTGGGCTTCTTGTAGCTCTTCCACAGAGATGTCGTCTGGAACATATTTGCATGTTGGGAATGGAGGTTCCCCCAAAGTTCTTGGCTTCAGGCTACAGGTGGTGTTATTTTAGCCGTGCTCAGGCTTTCAGACTCCCTCTTGGGTGCCACAGTTCAGGATGCATGAGCACGGTGGGAGCTCAGTTTTGAGCTGGCTGCTGGGCTATTCTGATGAGAGAGAAAACAGTTCCCAGCTTGTTTAGTGTTGTAGCTGTGGGAGCTGCTCTGTCTTCATCAGGCTCAGGAGAGGATTTCAGTCCCAGATTCTCCAGAGCACCTGAGCTATTTACCTGTCCTGAGGGCATCTTGGTATTACATGCTTGAATTTTCACCAGTCTCATCCCCTGCTGTGAGAGCAGTGACCCAGCCTTAGGACTGTTCAAAACCCTCTGACCAGTGATGCTTTTAATTTAACAGTAAAGCAGTGAGGTGTTGCCTTGACAGAGAGGCAGAGAAAGGGTTTAGAAAAGCTTAGAGCAGGGACTCGAGGAGGTGCGTTGCTGCATATTAGGCATGCTTTGAATCCAGCTGTTGTGTCTAGATTTTCAGCAAGAGGTCTGCTTGCTTTGTCTGCAGTTCTGGAGTCGGTGTGGCTCGTATCCAGGTGATGTCCCATGCATGCCAAAACTAGGATGGTGCCTGGAGCTGTGGCCTGGAGAGGTATGAGGACATCATCTCTCTTCCTTCGCTGTTGTTTTCAAAGGGAATACAGCTCTGCGTGCCCGATTGCAGATCTTGCTGAACTTGGCTAGCTGATTTGTATCTTGGTCAATGTTCTTGTCAGATCTGCTTACATTTAAGTGAGCCAGGCTAACGATGTGGCTTTGTGTCTTCGTTGTTGTCTCCCCTGGCAGGACTGCTGTGCGTTGCCTCTGAGCAAGCAGTAGTGGCAAATTAGGCTCATGGGGAAGTAGCTTTTGGCGTGATCTGAGGGACAGATATGTAGCAGCTCATTACGTGGCTTTGTTCAGCAGATAGCAACAGAGTTTTGGGGAAGGGGTTACAAAGGGGTTGGCAGGAACTTGGTGCTGCAAGGTGAAACCAAAGTCATGAAATGCTTTGGAGAAAAATTACTTCCCTGGATTGGGAAGTCAGTGCAAACTAGCCAAGTCTGGCTGGAACTGGAGGGAGAAATGGGACCGGCAGGAGCTGCGTGTGACTAAGGGGTGCGTCCCAGTGCTCCCTCTGAGCCACCACAGTGCTGCTGGAGATGACCCAGCACTGGGCACACTCAGTGGCTGTTGATTAACCCAGGGGGTTTCCCCCTCTGGGAGCTGGGACATTGTCATCTGTCTTTGAGCAGCCCAGATGAGCTGGGCTTGGGAGCAGGGGAGTGCAGATCCTGTCCTGTCAAACTGCCATGAGACGAGTAAGCCCCACGCTCGCAGGGCCCTGGGCCACCCCGAGAGAGGTCCTGGTCTGGAAATGGGAAGGTCTGGTCGTGCTGTGGAAGCAAGAAGGTGGGTGTGATAACGTGAGTGGCTTCAGCACGGAGGAGGTCCTCCCGTGCACACATCTCTGGATGTGCATGGGTCCTCCTTGTTGGCAGAAGGACTCAGGAGAGATCTCGGACCTTACGCACACACTCCTGCTTAACCCCAAACCACTCTTCTTTGCAAAGAGTGAGCCATGGCCTTAAATAAAATTGAGTGGCATAGAGCACTTCTCACTACTCCTCAGAAAAAAAAAAAAAGCAAGGTGACACTGTACCTGTTAAATCTAAATGTCAGCAGCTTCTCTGGCGCCAAGGCAGGGGTATCTGTGAGGATAGAAAATGCTAATGTTCTTGGAGGCTGGAGTCGGTCCTATAGCAAGCTGGTGCTATCCCTCGGATAAGAAAACATCAGTACCGTGACACATATTTTGTACATCTCTTGGAAGGAAAATGGATCTGGAATCACCACCAATGTATTCAAAAATATTTCACTGTGTTGCAAAATCTGCAAGAGAATTCTGAATAGGCTCTTGGGCTCTGATTAATTCTGAAACTGAAATGTGGCTACATCTCCACAAAAGTGTTGATCCTCTATGACTCTAATTTCTTCCTCCCTTGGAGCTTACTGTGTTATTTAATGGAAGTCACACATCTAATCAGTTTGATTCAGCGACGATGTAGCTGTATTATTTGACTTTCTCTCAAAAATTTCTATAGAATGAGGGAGTAATGAAAAAATGGGGTGCATAAAAGAATGAAATATTTTTAGTATAGTTTTGGGAAGGGAAACTACAAAATCCTGACTTGTGCTGTGAGACATAGTGGGTAATCATCCTGTATTCATCTTCTCTGTGTGAGAGCTGGGAGGTGCCACTGAAATGGGCAGGCAGCAGACTGTGACAGCAGGAGACACTTTTTTGTGTAGGTAACTGAAGAGCAGAACTTGCCACTGCTGTCTGTGGCAGAGCTCTCTGAGCTGGTGGGCTATAAAGGAGTTAGGGTGTGTTGGCAGTGGGAGGGACTGACAGGGCGGTCATTCTGCCTTCACTTGCTTCCTAACTCATCCTTAAGCATCTGCTATGGGCTGCCATTAGAGGTGAGCTATGGAGCTGTGACTGTCTTTAATGTAAGGAACTGTGGAGCTTCTTCCCGATCTCCTCCGGGACTTCTGCTTGCTGTTAAGCTTCTTGAGCTGGAGGTTTGTTTGTTTGTTTAAATGAACAACTACTCTTGTGGTACAGTTAAGTTTGGTGTTATGTTAAAACACTAGTATTGGAGTACCTCTTGGGTTTATTTGCTCTAGATTATTGCAGGTTATGTTATTAACATTATTAACTAGATATCAAATGGATGAGGTAATGCAGTATTTATCCTCTCAGGGAAAAAATTAAGTAGGTGCAGAGGACTCCAGGCAACAGTTGCTGATATCCGTGGGTGCTTTCCCATGGATGTTATCAAGCATTAGCTTGGTCTGTTTGTGAACTTCAGTGAAAGTCTCACGGAAAAGCTCTCTGGCTCCCCAGAGATTTGGCCTGTGGCACCCTCCTTTTCTCATCTAAGTCTCTCTGGAGCAGATTGCTAAAGTGCAGAGGAACTCAGGTTTGTCTTTCATGTTTCTTTTAAATCGCATCTTTGCATCCTTGAGAACACCTGGCCTATTGTAGTCTCTTTTCTCTTATGGGGCCAGGTCACCAACTGGTAACGTCTGAATAGAAAGCACCTCCTGAGTGGGAGGGAGTGTTTCCCAGGGCCAGTAGCAGCCTGCAAGGCAGCCTGGCTGCAGATCGCTCTGTGCTTGCTCTGTGTTCAGAAAACTGTCTTTTGGGGGTTGTGTTCAGCTGCCCTGATGGTCCAGAGTGCTCTGTGCATGCCTGAGCCTTCCCTGGTACCCCTAAATGTGTAAGGGCTGGGGTTCAGTTTTGAAGTGTAGGGTAATGGCCTCTCCTTGCTGGCAGCTCACAGGCTTCTTTGCAGCCCCTCTTGGCTCTTGTCAGATGTCACCACCAGCACGGTGAGCTCTGCAGATGCGTGATGCTTCCTGCAGCTGCGTGCTGCAGCTTGGGAGCCCACGACAGAGAGCAAAGAGCTACCCCAGTTCTTTCTTTTCATTTTGGCTGGTTTTTCTTTAAATGTTCAGGTTAACCAGGTCCTGGCAACGCTGTTTCTGCAGCTCCAGTGTGGAGAGCCAACAAGCGCTTGGTCAGCCCATCTGGAAGCGAATAGCACTGGAGAGAATCCCAGAGGCAGCAGCAGGTCCTGACAAATGCTCCTCCCGCACATAACCCTTTGTGGGTGTTGCAGATAAACCATCCTTGTCTTAAGCAGGGGGATTTTGTGTCCGGTTTTTCTGATATCCATACAGAGGAGCTGCGCAAAGCAGTAATTTGAATCTCTGGTTGAGGACAGCTGAGCCTGGGCTGCGTCGTGGAGATTATCTGATTGTGCTTTGTATTTAATGCCCTGAGAAATCTTGCTTTGGACACAGCACCTGGCTTCCAGTGAGGATCCTGCTCTTAGCTGATTTGCCTGCTGGGTGACGGTGGTACACAGAAGGTCAAATGACATGTCTGAGGTCCCAAGGTAAATGACTGCAATGGGGATGTTCCTCCAGAGATTCGCATACTGCAGAGTGGAGTGGGGAGCTTTGGCCGTCTGATGTAGCGGGATTGAATGGTGAATAACCTTCTCCTCCAGCAGTCCTTAATTTTAAAGGACTGCTTCTGTCCTGCTTTGCCAGCAGAGCTCTCCATTCCCGCACTGAAGAAAGAGCCTGACCCTCCTGGAAGTAGCAGTTGTCTGCAGCTGAAATCTGACTGCAGAAGTGTGGGAGAAATCTGCTGTTCTGCGAGCAGCCTGGCTGTTTCTGCATGGTGGGTTTGCGCTCCCTGGCAGCAGTGCTGGAGGCACAAGGGCTTGCGCTTTGGGAAATGCAGCTGAGTCGCTCAGAAAAAGAACAGACCTTTCCGTTAGTCCTTAACTTGGGTTTCCATCTGCGCCTTGCGCGAGTGTGTTGTAGGCATGCGCCCTCTTGCTGTCTTGCCCAGGACCAGGATGATGAGCTGAGGAGGTGCTGCTGGGGTTAACAGTGGGGTAAAGGAGGGGGTACAGGCCACCTGGTCAAGGATTGCCAGGGCATCCTCTTTCTAAAGGGGGCTGCAGCACTGTCATCTGTTTATTGCTTCCCTCCTAGCTCTGGGGAGATGGCGTGCAGGCTGGAGGCAGCAAATGCGCATGGGAAGAGGCAAGGCTGAGGGGGAAGTTTGGCTCGCTCACAGGGAAAACATGTCTTCTTTTTGTTCCGCATAAAAACCAGGCAGAAGTAACCACTGATACTGCTTTTTCAGCAGGGATTTTTGCCATCTTTCCTTTCAAGGTAAGAGCTGTCTGCTGTGGATTGCGCGTGGTGCTTTCAGGAGCA
The DNA here is from genome assembly GCF_947461875.1 of Haliaeetus albicilla. Lineage (NCBI taxonomy): Eukaryota > Metazoa > Chordata > Aves > Accipitriformes > Accipitridae > Haliaeetus > Haliaeetus albicilla. The sequence goes on along the minus strand of NC_091504.1, from coordinate 9,532,192 downwards.
GTGGGAGTTGAGCCACATCCCTGCAAGCTGTGTGCGAGCGGGCATGCGTGTGGAGGGGGCAGCATCCCTGACTTGCTCTGTGGCACAGGTATAACGCAGAGAACACGCTGCAGAGCAGGTCCAGGCTGGCTTTGGAGATGCTGCTCAGAAATGCTGTTGTGGAGGAAGGCAATTGTGATTGCCACGGTCAGGGTATGGGTCTTACCACCTCTCATCTGACACTGCTTGGTTCAGTCTCTTCTTGGTACCCCTAAAGGCCTTTTAAAGGGTAACAGGCTTTTGGTCAAATGACATTTTGTCAGCATCTGCTCTGTCTTTTGTGTTCATACCTTGCATATTTGTCTGCCTTCCTAGCCTCAGTATTTCCCTGTTTCTAGAGCAGGTAGAAGCCTGGGGCACACAGGTAGCTTTCTTGGGGCCAGGAAAGCTGGGGTGGTGTTGGCCACAATGCTGTTCCTTTTTTAAAAGGAAAGAGGTTGGCCTCAGTGAGGGAGCCCAACTTCTTTGGAGCTCGTGACTTTGCTTTTAAAGATGTATTTACAAAAGCCTGGAAGCTGAACTTTGCGTCTGTTTGATGTGTGATGAAGCAAAGTGGCCATATCCTTTTCTCTTACTTATTCATTTAATTTTAGTGTGTTTTTTCCTTTTCTAAATATCGGAAGTTATTTTTTGTGGAGGAAGAGCTCCAAAAATGTGCAGTAGCAGCTTTTGAAGTGTCAACATCACTGAACGTGGCTGAGTATGAACAAATGCTGCTTCCTGTCTCAGTGGCTGGAGCCACTGCTCGCAGAGGTAAAACAAAGCTGTGGGTCTCCAGTTATCAAATGCGGGAGGAGCAAGGACAACGCAGACCATGTTTCTGCTCGTGGGAGTGGATCTCAGCTGCGCTGTGAGGCTGACTCAGAGCTGCACGGTGCCAGGGCTGCACCATCAGGGTTTGCATGTGAGTTAGACTTGTCAGCGATCTGGTCCGTCCTTCTCAGATTTGTCTCACCCTTGGTGATTTAATCCGGGAGGAAGCAGCCTGAAGCACACACGGCTGCTGTCTGGGAAAAATGGCATTAACAGACCAAATCTTTGGGTCTCCAAGCAGTGCAGAAAGTATCTGTGACTGTCCTCTTTGTGGAATTATCTATTTTAGGGTGTGTTAGCATATGTTCAGCTAGGACCTGTTCTGGTGGTGCAGTGTTCCCTGGTCCCGCTGCATGCCATGGTTCAGTTGCTTTTGACAAGTGGTGCTCACCAGACCTGTTTGGAGAGCAGCTCGGGTGGGCAGACCTTTCCTCTTGCCATGTTTGAATCCCACACTCTTTCTGCAGTGATCCTGTGTGATGTAGCAGAGGGAAATACAGCCAGCGGGCAACACTGGACCCTAACACGTCAGCTCCTCTCATCACTGCTGTAAGCAGCTGGGAGAGCTTTGTGGTCACCAGTTTTGGATGTGTCAGTAATGGGAACTGCGGGCTTTTGGGGGATATCAATCCCTAATTAACTAGAGCCGGGGTTGCTGAGCACAGGAAGGATGCAGATTAGAAAGCCTTGTGCTGCTGCACGCAGGGCTGCGTGCTGCCCCACCAGCTCTTTGGCTGTGCTCACTGCTGTAGGGAAATCTTTCAGGGCTGGGAGTTACGCCCTGATCTGTGGGGGATCTAGAGACCTGTTGCCACATGTTTGTTCCACTCCTCACCTAGAAGCTGCCTGGAATGAGACCCTGGCTTGACGAGGAAGCACAAAGCCAGCCGTAGGGAAGGATGCACGGATCAAAGCCATAGCCAGGGCTTGCCAAGCCCTTTCTGCCTTTGGGGCTGTGATGGAGTCGCGCTGTCCTCGTTGTGTCTGTCATGTTGCTGTCCCCGAGCAGGGCTAATAGAAGCGGTGGGAATCTGGATCTTTTCATTTTGTTTTCTTTAGCAAATCTCCAGCCTAGCCTGCACGTAGGCTCCCATGCAGCTGTGGTTTAGTCCCTTGTGTCCACACTGAATCCAAGCTACCCATAAAGGCCACAAGCCTTGAGACAGTAGGGGAGGACAAGGGCTGGCCAGCTGTGCCTGTGCAGTCCTGCAGCAGTGCCACAGGGCAGGTGAAGCTTGCTGGAGCAGCGAGACCAGCCACAGCTTGCTGTCCCATCCATATTGCAGCAGCATGCGCCGGAGAGCGTGCCAGCATGGGTGATGGTTGCCGTTGCCACAGCCGAGCACGGCTTCAGGGTGGCAGTCTAGACTTGAGGGAGATAACGGGCTTGCACTGAAAACACAGTGCAGAAATACCCCGCCAGAGCTTGGTGTGTTCAGCCTAGCAAAATGAAGTCTGAGTCAGGGTATGATGGCTGTTTGCAGCAAGCGGGGAGTGGAGGAAAGCTGTTCAGGCTCAAGACTGGCTACAAATAAAGTAGAAACTGTAAGGCTGTCGGAGCAGTGGAGGCCTGGAACAGGCTTCCCAAGGGAATAGCAGGAGCAGGATGGCCAACACACCACTGGCATGTGAAGGGATGTGTTGGGGTATTGTTCCCAGAGAGGGAAAGAGGGATGGGCTGATCTAGCGGGTCCCCTCTGTCCTTTGATCCTTGTTCTACTTCATTTGTCACACTGCCAGCCCATGGGGGCCCTTTGCTTATCTCCTGTGTTTAACAGGAACAGTGTTTGCAATGAGGACATGGTGGGTTCATCTTCTGTAGCTAGTTTAAAGTAGAGGAGCCAGTAAAAGCTGTTCTTCCAGTTGAGAACAACTAATCTGCATTTTTAGCTGGAAGTAGTGTCTCCTCTGTTCATCCTTTTACTGGTAACCAATTCCTTTTGAGTCTTAGGATCTTGCGATGGGTCCTTGCTCCCAAAGGACCTGCACTAGACATTGGTGACTCCATCTTGAACTTAAGCCCGGTAAACTTGGCCGAAATTATTTGTAAAGCTTTTATTTTTCCCCCAGGTGTTCAGCTGGTTATTCCAGTAAGCTCTAGCGTGGATGCCATTTCTGCAGTCTTTGGGAAAGTTTCTTCCCATGTGAGAACAGCTAGTTTTGTGTAAGCTGTTCTCATGACACAGAAAGGCACTGGTGGTTCAGCTTTAATAAACCAGCATGGTTAACATGGGACAGCTTTGTAGTGTGCTGGCAGAATGGCTTGTCATGCTGGCATGGATGGCTGGAGATTCTGGGGCAAAGTGCAGCCTGCCAGGGGCATCCTCCCTGAGAAGGGCGCACCAGGCTCTGCTGTGAGCTCACACCGGACTCCAAGTCTGTCTCTCTGTGGTGGTGCTGTGGGCAGGAGAAGTCTTGTTTCTCTTTTGCAAGACAGAGGGAACAAGGTAAGTCAGCTTTACTGAAAGCTAGTGGGTAAAACCAGAAATGACCAGCATCAAGAGTCCTTGCTATGTGTTTCTGGGGATCATGTTTTGATGCAAAATACTGCTGTGGTTTTGTTTAGCAGCTGGGTCTTCCCAGCTCACCTCCCTGTGCGCAGATACCATCAACCTGCTTCGGCCCAGAATGGCTCTCTTGGCAGGGCACGCTCCAGGCTCCCCTCTCTCTTGTGGCGGGTGGGTGCTGCTCAAGGAAACTCTGCCTCTTTGCAGGGGTGCTGCGAGGTAGCTCCTGAGAGCAAGGTTGCCTCTCTGTGCTGCCATGAGCATACGAGGGGGAGCATCTGGGTTGCTGTGCTTTGGCTGCGTTGCTTTTGAGAGGGAGTACGGCAGGGTCGTCCATGCCAGGGTGGTGAGTGATGTTCTGGGGTAGCTCCCATCCAGCGCTGACCCAGCATGGAGGGGAAGCCGTATGCCCTCCACCTCCCCATGGACCTCTCCGGCAGAAATGGGCTGGGACGGGTTTGGTGCTTCTCACATTAAGATAAAAGAAAGTACAGGAGAAACAGCTTCTAAGAGGCTTAAAAGCAACAGGCTTTCTTTTCCTCCTGGGAAGGGCATGCTGCCAACATCTCGCTCTTTACAGATCTCTCTTAATAAGCAGAATATTGCATTAAGAGTGACTGAGTCTGCCAAGTAAGAGCAGAACAGCTCTGCAGCCCCTGCAGCTTCCTTCATTCCAGTGCACGCATGGCTTTGAGATCCACTGGCCATCACCCTTGTGGCTGCCTTTTCCTGCTGGTGAAGGTGGCAGGATTAATTGCTGGCTCAGTCTGGGGCTGTTGCTTCATCTGATGGGTGTTTCTAGAGCGGCTGGTGGAGCACGTGGGTGGGATTGCCTCTTGGTCTCCTTGTCTCCTGAGTTTTCTCGCCAGCTGCTTTGATGACGGGGAGAGTAAGGCTGGGGAGTGTTGAAAGATGTTGCATTATGGGAAGGCAGCATCTGAGTGGTAATGGGAGATCTGTTACATTAGAAAAGTCATGGGCTCAGCTGGCCTGCGAGGACAAGGAAAGCTCCCCAGCAGGCTGGTGTCCCCACGTAAGGATGTGGGGATGCTCCGGTTGACCTGGGCTCATCCAGGAGCCCTGCAGGCATGGGGACAGGAAGGTCTGAGGCTCCTGGGTGCTCAGGGTGGGTTGGTTGGCTACTTCCAGAAGAATAAGAAGTCCTCCTTTTCTTTACATCCCCAGTGAAGCTAAAAAGAGCACGGCCCAATTTGTAGCTTTGTAGGTCACTGAAGGAGAAGGAAGGCTCTGCAGTGTGCTGCACTTCGGGTGCTTTCCTCCACCTGGAAGCGTTCTGTGCCGTGGCAGCTCTGCTGTGCCCACTGCCCGGGCCGGCTCTCCTTCCCCTGGCTCTTAAGGAAGAAATTGGAGAGAAAAGCAGGAGGAAGATGACCCCCAGCTGCCCTGGTATTACACTTTGAAGCTGTGTGTCTGCAACACACCACTTCAGACCTCTGGGGAGAAATGTTAGTAAATACAGACATCCTGGGGAGACCCTATGCCTGTTAGGGCTTTACTCAGCTCCTGGGGGGGTCTGCACGCTCCTCTGCGATCAGCAACAGGTAATGGTGCTCCTCCACAATCAGCAATGGGTAATGGTGCTCCTCCGCAGAATTGTGACCTGATTAGATTTCCTGCCACCTTGCAGGAGGCTGCTTGGAGGCAGGGAACATGAGCTAGAAAAACAGGAGTGGAATAAAGTGAAGCCAAGCAGGTCAGGGAGGGATGGGTCTTCCTTCCTGTGCTTGCGGAGGCCTTGGCTTCGCTTGACCCAGCAGCTGCAGATGGAGGTGTCTGTGCCCCACAGGCACCTCTCTGGGCACACCTGCAATGCAGGCAGGGCTGGGGCAGCGCTCGCTGCCTGGCCGGGTGCCCGTGGAGGCTTGTGCTGTGCCGTGCCGTGGAGGTTGGCATGTCCCAGGCAGCTTGCCCAGCACGTGGCATTGGTGCCGGGGCCGGAGGGACCCTTGCTGCCTCTTCCTCCCTAAGCAGCGACCCCAGTGGGGTGCTGCCCATCTCAGCCCCACTCCGGCACCCCTCAGCCCCGAGCTCTGTGGGGCTGAGCAGGCGGTTTGTGCCTCGCCAGGGCTGCAGGGTAGCCGTGCCGTTCACGCCTTGGAGTGGAGTAATGTGGCAGCAGTGCCTGCTTTGGCCATCTCTTGGGGTACAGAGCTGCCCTGGTTGTGCCCATGGTATTTTTGCAGGCTGCTGGTAGCCTGGGTGTGTTTTTCCTCCTCAGTTGGGAGCTGCTGGAGCGGGACCTGTGGGACTGGCTGAGAGCACCGTCCTTGCAGCATGCTGACCTGCCTTGAGGAGAGCAGGAAAGCAAGGGCAGCAGGCCAAGCAGGGTCACATCTGCTCCTGGCCCATCGGGGACGAAGGATGGGGGTTTTGGGTAGCTGCTCTGACCGCAAGGGGGGCTCCTAGCACTGCTCCCTGGGCACTGGCAGCAGTGTCACCGTGTCCCATGCCTGATGGCAGCCTTCCCAAGCGCTGAGTGAACAGCCTTTCATTTGTGTTTCCCAATTTAGTCACGTCCTGCCAGATATAGCTGAGCCAGAGTAAACAGGGAAATCAGGGTTCTTGATGTTGTTGCACTTCCTTGGAGTTCAGAGTGTGTTGGTGGGGCTTTTCCATGTGTCAAAGACACATAGCCTCGTGCCTGCCATCGAGGGGGCACATGTGTGGAGATTCCTACCCAGAGCCGCTCTCCCCATGTCTGCATCAGGGAGAGGAGGGAGTTTGGCAAGGCAGCGCTGTAGCAGTGTCTCCTCTCCATATCTGTAACTTGCTTGCTGTCTCCTTTCATGCAGATTCAGTGGGGTAAGCTGGCTTCGAAACTACGCTGCTCAGAAGAATTGTTTTTCTCAGCTCTGTCAAGGCCTCTGAGCTCCTTACTGCAAGGAAGAGGACAGGTAAATTTTACTCCATGTAAAATAGTGTCTCCAGCTGTTAAAGATGGTCTTACCTTAACTCACTCACTTGATGAGAGTATTTAGAGATGCTCTCTGTGGGTTTGCACCCTCCACTTCAGAGTTTGTGCTTCAGGCTCAGGGGGTCCTGCCACCTCCTCGGGGCGCAGCATTGCCTGTTACTCTGCTGGGTGGAGTTGGGTGGCTGTGGGCAAGGGGGGCAGCTCTTCCCCATCTTTGGTACCGTAACGCTGCAGCTGAGGCGCTTGGCAGAGCAGCTTCTAGCCCAGTACTGCCCCGGCATGCGGGCCACGCAGCTGAGAGTGGCACTGATGAGCTGCTGTTCACCACGCGTGGGCATTACAGGGGAAGCCCTGCGGAGCCAGCAGGAAGATGTTACACCTTGGATTCACTGCCTGGGTTGAAGCCTGTCCAGCTTTGGGGCTGCGGCCTTGTTTCTGCCCATGGTGGGGGGAGCTGAGGCCAGTGCAGTGGTGGCAGCAGCCCCGGACCCCTCCGTTACCTGCCACCTCCTTCTCCAAGCACTGTGAAGCTCCGGGCGAGTGCCTGTGTGCAGCCAAAGGCTACTATCTCATCTAAAGGCTTCTGTCCTTGCAGGGCCACTCTGAGCCATGTCCAACGACCCTCCGCCACCCTACCCGGGAGGCCCCTCGGCACCACTGATAGAAGAGAAGCACGGTCCACCCCCTGCAACAGGTACTGGGGGGTGGTCCCAGCTGCTCGGGGTGTTGGGGTGACATTGCTGAGCAGGCAGGAGCCAAGCAAGTGTGGTTTCCCTGGGAGCGCCCTGGCCATGGCCTCTCCTCACAGCTCTGCCCCATGGTGTGCAGCGTGCTGGGGAAGGTGGTGTGATGCCGGGCTCCATCTGTCACCGTATCACCCTCCAGGGAGTCGGGAGGTCCTGGGGCAGTGACAAGAGCAGAAAGCATTCCCCACTCAAAGCCTGGCTCTGCTCGCTGCTGTGGGTAACGTGGGCTGAATTTGGGCTTCTTGTGGCCTGGAGGATGAGTCTTGGGGGTGTGCCCCCACCCCCGCCCCGGTTGTGTCGCCCTTCCCTGCTGGGGCCAACTCCCAGACCACTCAGCCAAGCCACCGTCTCCCCACCAGCTCTGCTGCCTCCTGCCTTGGCTGCTGATTCCATGTTTCCTTTCAGATGGCGTCGCCCCAGTGGTGGGACAGCCCCAGGGGGTTCCCATCCCCCCTCCTGAATTTCCCCCTCCCCCATATAAGCCACCCTCGCAGCCAGGGTTCGTGCCCCCCCACATGCCTATGGACAGCTCTGGGCCCTACGTGCCACCTGGTGAGTACTGTGGGGCTGGGTGAAGCAAGGGGTGGTGATGGGCAAGGACCCCCCCTGGAACCACATGCTCTCCTGCTGCCTGGGGGAGTGGGGTGGGGGGACACAATGGGGGGGGTTGGGGCTGCCATTTGGGTCTTGCAGCAAGGCTGCTCGGGGGGGGTAAGGGGGCACAGTGCCTGTAGAAGGGTTGGCCCCAAGTCCATACCCAAGGTGGTGGTGTGGCAGCAAGGCGGGACCCCACCCGCAGTGAGGATCTGGCCTCTCCTGCCACATAGAAGACGTTCACCTGTGCATGTTTCCCATTCCCAGCAGGTTACTACCCCCCTCCAGGCCCTCAGCCCACCATGGGCTACTACCCTGCCCCGGGACACTATCCCTCTCCCAGTGGCCACACGGCGACAGTGCTCGTGCCATCAGGGGCTGCCACCACGGTGACAGTGCTGCAGGGAGAGATCTTCCAGGCTGCCCCCGTGCAGACGGTGTGTCCCCACTGCCAGCAAGCCATCACCACCAAGATCACCTATGAGATTGGGCTCATGAGCTTCCTTCTTGGCTTCTTCTGCTGCTTCGTGGGGTAGGTGCTGCAGGCAGAGCTGGCGGGCGCCTCAGCAGTGAGGTGTTATTGGGGCAGCACCTGGGTTCCTGGGCTGACAGTGCCTGGAGACCCAGGCTTCTGCCAGGGGAGGGGAAGGCGGCACCTCCAAAGGCCTGGTCTAGAACCTGGCGTCGGAGCAGGAGCTGTCCATCTCCTGGCCAGAACCTACGGCGCTGCAGAGAGCCACGGTCTCTCCTCACAAGGGCTGACAGCAACGGTGGGTGTGGGAGGCGATGGGGCGCTCGTCCCAGACCCCTGCCCCAGTGGTGGAGGTAGGTCAGGCCTCAGTGCCTGTGTGTGTCTCACCAGGCTCGCCCTTCCCTCTGCGAGGTGTGTGACTGCTCACTGACGCAGCTCTTGCCCTTCTAGCAGTGGCAGCAGCACATCCCAAGGGGCGGGGGCTTTGTGCTGCTCTTCGCAGCAGCAGCAGCAGCAGGGGGGGTCAGGGTTGGCTCCCAGGGGCAAGTACTCACCTTTCTTGCCCATACCCCAGAGTGAACCCCACACATTCCCCCCCTCCCGCCCCCCCCCCATGCCCACAGGCTGCCTCGGGGGTCCCCAAGCTCACCACACTGCATCTTCCTGTGCTCCAGGTGTGATCTCTGCTGCTGCCTGATCCCCTGCCTGTTTGATGACTTCAAGGATGTGACACACACGTGTCCCAACTGCAAGGCCTATATCTACACGTACAAGCGCATGTGCTAACAGCGCCCCGGGAGCCTGAGCCGCTGGAATGATACCGGCCCCTCTCCCGTTGCCATCCTCGTCTATGCGTGTGCAACACTCCTTTGCTTAACCCTCCGGTGGTGTGTATGTGTGTATCCCCGGCTCCCTCCCGCTCAGAGCTGCGACCACCTTCCCCAAGCTCCAGTCCTCGCTGTGAATGGTTGGACTGGTGATGCTGGCATGGGTGCACAGGGGAGGTTGGCCCAGGGCCCAGATGCTGTGGCGGGGGTGGGGGGACCGCCCTGCAGCACACAGGAGTGGAGGGGAAGGGGGTTTATTGCTCTGCACCCCCTTACACTCCAGGATGCTAGCGAGGCCCCTCATGCCTGGAGCAACCTGGGGAAGGGCAGCAGGTGCTGGAGACACCCACCCCTCAGTCCCCTGCGGCACAGGGGGGCACCTGGCTGCAGGGATGTGCTGCTGCGACGGGGAGCTGCTGCAGGCACGGGGGAACCTGCTGCCCAGGAAGGGAAGGGGGGGACCTGAGCAGCCCACAGTGCACACAGGGCAGGCAGCACAGCTGTTGTGGCACTTTTAGGAAGGACCTGGTGGCAAGGAGACAGGGTAGCGCCACACGTGCCAGGCTTCAGCGTGGTTCATGGCCCTTTCCAGCCATGTCAGTGTGCAGCCCATAGGCAAAGCCCCTTCCCGAGGAGAGGCAGGCAGAGCTGCCTTCGAGGTGTGGCGGGAGGGGAGGGGGACCGGCAGCAGCACTGCACCCTTGATCAGCACCTCCGTCCTGCCAGAGCAGCTGCCAGTGCCTGGTGGCCTTGGCTGCTCCAGCTGCATGCGACTCCCCCCAGCCCCTGCTGTGGCTCTTTTGGGGAAGAAAAACCCCTGGCAGTTCCTTGCCCACCTGGCAAACCGTTAGCGAAAAATGCATCCAGCATGTCGCTATCTGCCCTGGCACTGTAGATTAGATTAGAAGAGTTTGTTACCAGGCCACAGCTCTGGAGCAGACCCATGCCCACTCACTGCAGAGCCACATCCTGAGCCCGGCAGGGTCTGTGGGCACGCACCCTGCAGCACCTCTCCTACCACCACCGCAGCTGCACCCTGTCGGCTTCTTTGTTGCATGTGGGTGTAGGGGTTTATTTTTAGCTCACTTGATATGGGGCAGAAGGAATGGGGCAGGCAGGCAGCGACAGGAGCTGCCAGCAGCACTCAGACAGATGAGGGCAAGAGGACCTGGGAGCCGTTTTCAGCCCCTCTGTGGCTGCTCTTCCTACTCCCACTGGCCCCAGCCCCTGCAGCCAGGGCAGCTGGAGCGTGCAGCCCCCAGAGCGAAGCAGGGGGTCTCTCAGTACACAGGTCTGCGAACAGCCTGGCCTGCACAGGCAGCTGCTGTTTGCTCAGAGGTGGAACTGTGGCACTAATCAGTGTTTTTATGTAAATAAATAACAGACCCTGAACTCTGTGTACATCTTTTCTCCTCCCCCGCTCCAAACCCACAGCAGATCTACCCACAGGGGAGCCAAGGATGAGGAGGGATGGCATGGGAGGGCAGGGCACAGCACTGCCAAGCACTGGAAGATCAACAGCTTCCCTACCCCAGCCCATAGCAGCAGAGGCACCCTGGGGTTAAGAGGAGCTTTCCCTGCTCTAGCACTCAGACAGCCCCTCTCCTTGTGCCCAAGCACTCAGCTGAAGAGGAGAAAAGCCACCAAGACTGGGCTGGAGGAAGGCAGAGGGATGTCTCTGTTACCAAGCCCAGGGCCTTTCTGAGGCCCAGCACAGTGCCAGGAAGCAGGGAGCAAGGGGCAGCTGTGGGACCCAGAGCTTCTCGCCTGCCTCTAGGGAACCACTGCCCCCAGCAGAGCCAGAGCCCGCTCACCAAAGGAAAGCCCCGGGCTGTCACAGCATCTGGCTGTGCCCTTTGAGCAGGGGCAGTAGGTCCCCTCCCCACAAGGAGCTGGGGGAAACATAAGGGGAGCCAGCAGGGACAGAGTGGGGTGTAAGGGCAGGAGTGTCTTAGCAAGTGCATGAATCAGAGACAAGTACAGTAGCGTGGGAGCCTGTACCCCCTCCGCTTCTCCCTATTAGCCCCCTCCCCAGCCTTCCGCATCCCCCCCACACAGTTCACTTATTCTCCCAGTGATGTGCTTTTGGCTTTCCCCAGCTAACAGCATTGCAACTTTTTATTCCCATCAAGGCTTCAGAAAAAAACCCAATCACCCCCAACCCCAGTGTTGCACAATACACATTTGTCACCTTCATACCCCCCCCCCGCCCCCCCTCCAGTCCTGTCCCCACCCCCAGGGAGCTTCCTCCAACACCAGTTAGACTTGGTCCCCAGGACACTGCAACACTCCTCTGAGCTAGCAGCTCCACAGCACAGCTACTGCAGCACGATTGAAACATCAGTTTCTCAGGGTAGGAAAGCAAGTGCTCTCCACTGAAAAGACCGATGACACATTCTCAAGGTTCCAGCCCAGGGCAGGAAACTCCCTCCAGTGACTGCTCCTGGGAAGCAGATGAAAAGCCAAGCACATGAAGCTTTTGCCAGTATAAGACAAGACATCTCTAGCCTTAAAAGCTGCCCGCCCCAGCCTGGGTAGGGCAGTGCTGAAGTAGAATCCTCACACCAGATCAGTCCTGTACACTAGTCAGCTAAAGACATTATATTACAATGCTTGCATTATTGGTGTGGAAAGTCTTTGACAGTCCCGCAGGATTCCTGTTTATTTTCTTACTTCCACCCTGCAGCCAACTCACCACCAACAGCAAGGGAACAGTTTGAAGAAGAACAGGGCGCATGCCTCTCCCCTTGCCACCATTTAGAGCCACACGCCGCTCTTCCCATCACATGATGTACCAGGCTGCAGCTCCTGCTGCCACAGCCACACAGGCTGCCAGGATCAGCTGTACTAGGGGCTGCTTTGCCAGGGCCATGGCAGCGTGATAGGGGCAGCCGGGTCCTGCCTTGCCTGCCAGAACACAGAAAGCACCATTAGTGCTGCAAGTCTTGTGCCATATGTGTGTGGCAGCTCTGTTGTTGCCCCCGACCTACCTAGTTTGTCTGTGTAGTAAGGGCATTTGCGTAGGTCTCCTTTTCCATCGTGGACTGGAAGGCCACCGTCCTGGGCTTCTTCTGTCAGTGACCTGCCAATCTTGTCCAGTTCATCAAATACCTGCAAGTGGTCACAGTGAGTAGATGAAGTGGGCAGAGCCAGGCAGCTTTCATCCGGACCTGTGGAATGATCTGGAGAACAGGCAAAAGCCACTTCTGCCTCCCTCCCCACAAAGCCAGCATGTGCTACTCATTTCAGAGCACCTTGCAGGCAGACCTGTGGTGACATCTGGCACATGCCACAGCTCCAAGGAGGCACAGCCCATTCCAAGAGCATCAAGTCAGACCCAGGAGTGAGACAGACGCAGGATCACCCTGCTGTTCACCTCCCAGCCTCCTGTGGGTGGGAGCAGGAGGTAACACACTCTCCACTCCCTGCTGCAGACCCTCCCTGGGGATCAGTGCAGTGGCCAGGCAGCCCCTCCACCTCTGCTGCCAGGTGTTTCCCCAAGGATCCTGACAAAGGAGACAATCACATCCCACCACGTTTCTGGCCAGCTTAAACCACAGTGACCTGCTACAGGCACAGATTAAAGCTTCCATCCAGTAGCTAAGACTACGTTCATCCCCCTAGGGCAAGTGGCAGCTCAGTCAGATTTTATGAAAGGCAAATATTGTGGGAAGGAACAAGAGGCTACAGACATATTTGGCCATTGGGCAATGTCAGACATGAGACGGGATGAATTGTAACCAGTGCACTGCAATATGCTCAGGTTTGAGGCCGTCTTGGAGCAATAGCTCTGCTCCCCCAACTGCTTCAGAGCCACACAGCCCACAGGAATCTTGTAGTGAAGTCATCTCAATTTTGCCCTAATCTAAGGCTCAGCTGTGGTGTTGGAACACGGGAGGAATTCCTGCCCAACACCGGCCATGTCTCCTGAAGTTAGCGGAAGAGCCATTCAAACCAGAATCCCACCTGCACCAGATGGAGGGGCTCAGGTGGTCTCAGACCCAAACCACGTTGCCTGGATGAGCAGTTTGACTGAATTAACCCGGGCCTAAGAGTTGGTCCAGACCTGAAAGCAGCAGCACCTACACATACAGGGGCTCAAGGGAGCTAGTACCTGCATGTTGAGTCTGAAGGCTTGGTTGGCCTCTTCCACAATCCTTTCCCTGGTGTTCCTGTCCAAGTCTAGAGCATTCATCCTCGCTCTGTAGAGCTGCTTGAACTGCTGCGCATTGGAAACATTGTCAAACACGTAGAATTGGATCCCTTCTTCAGTACTGGGCAACTTCAGGGCCCTCTGGGCTACCTTCTTCAGCACTTGGCCACCCGAGAGGTCTCCCATGTAGCGTGTGTAAGCATGAGCCACTAGCAGCTCTGGCTCGTGCTGTCCCACATGATGGATTCTGTCGACATAGTGCCGAGTTGCCTCTGAACACTGGATCTTCTCTTTCCAGTCTTCTCCATAGAAGTATTTCAGGTCTTTGACCAACGCTTCTCTCCGGTGAAGCTCTAGGGGGAAATACAGAGGAGCAAAGACTGGGTTGTCCTTGTTGCGATCTATTTCCTCTTCCAGAGCAGAGTATGTGAAGTAAAGTGCCACCGTGGCCAGCTACGGACAAAGCACAGCTAATGTGAGAAGCCATTCACTAGATCGGCACATCCCACCTTGTGACTACTCCCACCCTGCATGGAGTTGGGGCAAACAAGGAAGAAACACCCAGGCTTGACGCAAAACCAGCCTGGAAAGCCCATACCAGGCATGTGTCCCTTGAAGGACCAGAGGCTCTTTTCTATCTACATTCATAACAGCAATGCCTACAGAGCATGAGCTAAGAATCAGTCTAATGTTGCCAACTGTGTGCTCTTGGCCTCCTATCACCTTGACAGCAAGGCACAGGGACAAACTTAATCCAAAAGGTACAACTAGCACCAACAGCCTTATGCTGCAGGAGACTACTGTATATACGAAGACCTTCAGGATCAGACAGTGCTGCTCAGACCCAGAATACCATCTCTTCTGTACAGAAGAGAAAGCAATCCAACCTGAAGTCTATGGAAAACATCCTAGACTTCATCAGAGGCTGGAGTAAGTGCTGTAATCTCACCAGGATTTCACTCCTGAACAGCTTAGGCCACCAGTATCTGTGCTGCAGCCACACCTGCCTTGAGCAGACAGCAGACGCGTGGCCAGAAGCCCAGCACTACCACCTAATCAAACTTGTGCTGGGGCAGCATGTTCCTCACCCCGCTGGGTCCCAGCTGTAGGACACACCAGGCAGAAGTCCTGGACAAGGGCCCTCCTCTAGTTATAACTATACCACTTAGAAACTGGACTCCTCCCCACCCCCTACACATAGGGCTGTGGGGCTCTGCCTCAGTCTGCATTAGTCACTGGGTATGTCAGAGAGCTTCTTTGCCATAGGAGCAGAGCAGCACTCACCTTGAAGAGCTCCTTCTTGATCCGTCCTTTCAGAAAGTCTTTGACAAACTGCGTGTTCTCTGCACGGTCGTGGGATTCCTTAGTCCCCTCCTTCAGCAGCTCTGAAAGGTCAGTGGGACTGCAGACAAACAGGGAGAGCTCCTTTCACTCCACTTCCATACGCAGTAATGAGTTTGTCCCTGCTGTGTTTGGAGGGATCCCCCCACTCCCTACCATCTCAGGCTGAGTTTGGAGAAGGTACAAGGTGGGACCCCTCAGGCCAGCCCCACAGGCTGGAGCTGGCACTACCAGGAGGAAGCAGCAGGATGGCAGCAGCCAGAGGCTCCTTCCGCAGATGCGGATGCCCATGTGCCAACCAGACTTGCCATTCTGGGAGGGTCGGGGCTTACCAGGGTCTCAGACCCAGGAGGCTAAAGCAATTGCCAAGGATCCTCTGATCCCTGCACCATTACTTTTGCTTCTCATCCATGTGAGCCCCAACAATACTACAAAAGGAGGCCCTGAGTACATGAAGAGCAGGCTAAAGGGCACAGGAGCCTTGGTGGTGTCCTCCGTGGTTACTCTGGAGAAGGAGAAAGGCTCAGGTAAGAGCAGATGCATTCACAGGCAGGACCCTAGCTTTTCCGACTTGGGTATCAACTGCAGGAGAGGAGATGAGAGCCAATGGCAAAACAGGGCAAAAACACCCTTAAAAAGTTTATGTATCCTGAATCACACTGTTTTTGCAGGTTTCTACAAGTTGTCTTTCCAAAAAAAAAAAAAAAAAACCAAATAAACCCCCCCCCAAAAAACACAAACCACTGTGATTTTAGGTTATAGCCACTGCACCTACCTGGAGTTTGGTACAGTGTTATCAACATCTACACTCACTCAAAATTATGCCAAAGTGCACTGGCTTGCTACAGATAGCATGTTCATGTTAGCTGTAAAAGAAACAGACTTTGAACACTCCAGACCTACCAAGTGGCTGAACACTGCAGCCGACAGGCTAGACAAGGCCTGGACATGCTGGGAGAGCCAGGTAGCATTGACAGGCTCAGTTTCATAAGAAGTTAAGTCAAAGAGAAGTCAACCAGCCTATCTAGGTGTTCTGGGAAGCACCGTATTCACCCTTCCCATTTTCCAAATCTCAAGCCTTGGCTTTTAAACTAACCTCCAAGAAAAGAACCAAAGATCCTTGCCTAGACCAGCGCGTATTCTGCAAAGGCAAGAGGGGCAGCTCACTGGAGCACAGTTCACCTCTAGAGTCATCTTTCAAAACAAGCTGCTGTCATATGAGACTGCCCAGAAGCCATGGAAAACTGGCTCATCTTGGCCAGGAAGGTACAAATGTAACTGCCAAACAGTCAAAGTGTTTCTGAATGCTACTTTGATAGTAGAGGCTAAAAAAATAACTGCTTGTTGTCAGCCTTAGCCAGACAGCTCCTTCCCATCCCTTCCACCCTTCCAGTACAGTTTGATTAAACACATTTTACTGCACGTATATTTAATTGTTCACCTTTTGGAGTCCCTTGCTCCTTTTCAGATGAGGAGAAAGATCACTCCTTTACCTGGAAGGTGTCCTGCCTTGCCCAAGACTGTGTCTATGCCGTGTTGTGAGGCAGCACTCACCTGACATTGTCATCTTCTGTTTCCTCATAGTGCAAGATTTCCCCTTCTTCTCCCCCCTCTGAGCCCTCCATAGCTGATGGCATCACTGGTCAGTGCTGGAGATTAGGCAATCTGAAAGGCAAAATTAGAGAGGGGTTTTAGAGGGATGGGTATGAAATGCTGAGCAGTCTAGCAAGGAGCCTCTGAGCTGCTCCACCACGCAGGGCGGTGAGGAGCAGCCACAGGACATTTCCACTGCACACCAGGCACTTTCAAGGAAGCAGTCTTGCTTGTTCAGTTCAGCTACCTCAGATGAACCTCAACACTAGCACCCAGTTCACAAAATATTAACCTCAGGGAAGACCTACAATGCAGCAAGCAGCCTGCATTAGGTTCCCGACTTCAGGATGGCTCCTGGCTGAAGAAGATCAGAGACCTCCATGTCAGCAATCTGCATTGAAATTGTGAGCAAGCTGCCTTCCACTGGTGCTACCAAATATCTCATCCAATGTTAGACTCTGAGCAGAGTAACTGGAAAGGGAAGCACCTGTCCTTCAGTCAGGAGGAAGAACAAGCTACTTCGTTTCCACAGAGCTTCTCCTGCAAGAAAGCAGCAGCACATTACGGCAGCTGAGCTCTGAAGTCGGGCAGCTCACAGGGGAAACAAAAGCCTTCCCTGCGACTGAGTATATGAAGAGGAACTTCCAAAGCAGGGGCAAATTGCACTGCTCTGCCTTTCCTGGGCTGTGCTGCATGAAGAGTCAAAGCGGCTGCTCTCTGAACAGAGTGAGCTGCAGATAGCTCCTGCTACCACTCACACGCTCCTCTCCTGCCTAGCAGGGTTTACTTCAAACCCTGGAAGTAACTGTGTTCTTCCTCCTCTTTTGCAAAAGGAAAAAAAATCTCCTCAGATGTAGCTGGATACACAAGACTTACCCAGAAGCAGGAGCAAGACACCTGGCTTATTTTAGCCGAGTACCCCTGTCAAGCCAGAAATCCAACCACCTCATTTATAAAATGGACCTGTAATCAGCTTTGCACAGAGCACCACCACCTTGCAGGCAGCCTTGCCAGATGAGCAAGGAACTAAGCTGCTTGCTGGCTCTTCAGAAAGCACTCATGTCATGGTTTAACCCCAGCCGGCAACTAAGCACTATGCAGCCGCTTGGTCACTCCTCCCTGCTCCCAGTTGGATGGGGGAGAGAATTGGAAAAAAAGTAAAACTTGTGGGTTGAGATAAACACAGTTTAATAGGACAGAAAGGAAGAAAATAATAATGATGATGATGATAATAAGATAACAATAATAAAAGAACTGGAATATACAAAACAAGTGATGCACAATGCAATCGCTCACCACTCTCTGACTGATGCCCAGTTAGTTCCCGATCAGTGATGCCCCTCCAGGCCAACTCCCCCCAGCTTATATACTGGTCATGACATCACATGGTATGGAATATGCCTTTGGCCAGTTTGGGTCAGCTGTCCTAGCTGTGCCCCCCCCAACCCCTTGTTCCCCTCCAGCCTTCTTGCTGGCTGGGCATGAGGAGCTGAAAAATCCTTGACTTAGTATAAACACTACTTAGCAACAGCTGAAAACATTGGTGTTATCAACATTCTTCTCATCCTAAATCCAAAACATAACACTATATCAGCTACTAGAAAGAAAATTAACTCTATCCCAACCGAAACCAGGACAACTCACTACAAGAGAGCTTTCCCACTTTAGTTCCATCCCCTTGGTGGGCTGCATCCACAGGCTTGCTGCTCAGCCCATGCCTGGGGGCTGGGAGAACAGCAGACAAGCAGCTGTGAGCTTGCCAAGCTCATTAGCACAGGGCCAGCACCAGCACATCAGTTGCTGGCTCCCAGCTCACATGAAGCACACCAGTTGTAAATCAATTGCCCTCCGGTTCCTCACCCCTGAGTTTCTAAGCCCTGTTTTACAGCCACTCTCTGGCACAGGACTCGTCCAGGAGCCAGGTCTGAGCACCCATCCTGGGGTGCAGCACAGCAAGGCCCTCTGGCACAGCACTCAGTTTGGAGGACACATCACCAGGGCGAAGCTTTCACCCCCGTGATCACACAGCCTTTGGGCTCACTGGGACAGAGCCTTTCCCGAGGGGAGGACTGACTAAAACACATTACTTTGTGATGCCAGCTAGCCACATGCAGTAGCAGAAGTCATGAGGGGTGGCAGCCCTACATCCCCATTGCCCTGCCCCGCAGGACAGGGTATGGCGCAGCCTCCCCACCCTGAGGACAGAGAAGTTTAGGGCAGGATAATGCAGCTGGGGCAGAAAAGCACAGGAGCACAAGGGCTCAGAGATATCTGAGGAAACCATGTTCAGGTGTTGTATTGTCTGTTTGATCACTCACTAGACAGCAAGCACGTACACACCAGGTCAGCAAACAGGACCTACCTTCACTCACCACACAGTTTCAGCTTCAAACATTGGAAAATGCCTGCCATGAGGAAGGGAAACTAAAGCAAATAGACAAATTACCTGTCCAGGCTCAGCTGGGAGCCTGTCATGGGCACAGGGGGAAACAGCCTGCTTGCCTCACAGCACAGCTAGCCAGCCTCCTGCCAATACAGATGCACAAGTTCTCATGACACCCTGCCTTGCTGCTCAGCTTATTTCAGGCCAGGCACTTCAAGAAATGCAGATTCCAAAATTAAACTAGATGAACTGGTTCCAATTTATCTTATACTTCCAGAAAGCTAGAGTCCTAGAGATAGGGTGTGCTGCCGCTGCACACTGCCAGGCCTGCAACAGCCACTGGTACAAAGCACCAGGTGAGAGCAGAGCTTCAAAGAGCACCTCAGCACCGCTCATCCCTTGGAAAAGGCCTGAAGGCCGACATTAAATCCAGCCCAAAGGAACACACCAGATCAAGCCTCAGAAACTAGTAGTTAACCGCAGCAATGGTTCAAGGCTCCCAATGGCCAGACATGCATGGCATGGCTCCTGAGATCATCATTGTACAAGGCACATCTGCTAACTTACTGGTTAGAGCCTCCAGACCCATGCCTCACAGCACACTCGTGTTTAGCAGCACTCACCAACACTGGAACTCTGCTCTCCATGCTACACAGGGGACATCTGATGGGGTCTCAGAAGCCTTTACCCAAGCCTGTTGTAGAAGCACAACTGATCAGAACAATGAATTGTTGTTCCAGTAGCACTGGCTGCTGCTGGAAGAAAGGGTTAGAACGCAAAAAGTCATTTAAGGAATTTGGTGCACTCTCAGACTTTTATCTCCCACAGCTTTTTTTTCTAGAGGCTCAGTCTGACACATTCATCTCTATAGCAATACACCAGGCAGTGGCAACATGAGTCCCTTTAGCCCAAGGTGAGGACAGTACACATATGGGAAAATATGAAAGCTTAGATTTTTTCCCAATACCTTCTCTAGTATAGGTACCTCCCTGATGAGCCATGAATTCAAGAGACAAATCAGCACAAATCAAATGTCTGTCCTTTTCACTATTAGGATATTGCATGAGAACTGGGAGGAAGGGAAGTCAAAATTATTGTATTTCTTAGCACACATCATTGCTTTTATTCAAAAACTGGCAACTGAAAGCCCACAGCATGGTCACTGGTCAAAGGCCTGGTTTCTCAGGGCGTGCTGCTCCTCTGAGAGAGGCAGTGTTGTACACACTGAGAGGGAGGTTCAGACAGCTGCCTACCTCCACTGCAGAGGCTAGAACATCATTTCATTTGCTACGAGGAGCTCTGCTCATGAAGACCCTGGCTGATGTTCAGGGTAAACACATACCTTCCCGGTGGCCTGACAGCAGACTGCTTGGGAGAAATCCAACAGCTACAAGAGTCTGGATAGCAGGGCTGGAGAGTGGAGAGAAGGTTTGGTACAGAACACCTCAGCACTCCAAACATTTATTTCCCAATAATGGTGTTCAAACACTCCAAGAAAACATGCCTATCTCATCTAGCCAGCAATCAGTTTGCCCCTACACACATTTCCACAGCAAGCTTCACACTCAAGATGTACAGCCGCTCTTCTCAGGGTCGGAAGACACTTAATCCCAATAATACCATGCCTTTTGAAGGAAGTAGACACTGCTGCTGCAGGAAAGCAGAACTGGAAGTCCTGGCTTTACTTGGGCACCCTCAGACGAAGTTCAATTATTTACAAACACCCAAGCAGTACAGAGTTCATGTTTGCTGTTCAACTAGCATGCAACTTCAAGGTATTTCCCCACACACAGAGCTTACATCCTTGCTTTAGCAAGTGGCAGAGTGTGGCTGGACCTACCCAAGCATCACTGCAGCAGAGACAAACCCCAGAATCCCAGGCCTAGTGGCCTGAAGAATCATCACAGGGTAACCTGGCAATCACATCAGGAGAGCTTCACATCTCCTCCTCCCTCTGGGGAGGTATTTGGCACCGGCTGCTGCTGGAAACGGAGCCTCACAGAATAAGATACTACCTTACCTGCTGTCAGGTAGGTTTAAGACTTCACCTGGACACAGCCAAAATTCAGGCAATAATTCAAGTCTAAAACACTTCTAGCAGTGCCCATGCAAATGCTACTTCTGTCCCCCAGAGCTGCAGTCCAGCACCTCCACAAACTGGTTGAGGAGGGAAACTCCTAGTGAGTTCACAGGTCTCGTCCAGTTCTGCACTTTGGTAAGCAGCCCACGTCAGGCAGCGCATCAGGAAATCTATTTTCTCACACTGGTTAGGAGAACAGCGCGAGGGGCAGACAAGTCAGTCAGTCAGGGTTAGACCTGGGGGGGAGGAAGAGCGCAGTGTGACAGTCACGCATGAAAATATCAAACAGCCTTTGCTCTGGGGAAAGCCAGTGCTTGCCCTGCCTGTCCCAGCTCACAGCCAGCTGTGCCAGGGACACCCCAGGCAGGGCCCGTGACAGGCACTTACAGCTGATATATGTAATGCAGCACTGTGTACAAGTGCTAGGCACCACAAGGCTTGACCAAGATGTCTGTTTCAGCCGAAAATGGAAAAGTAGGGACAGCAAGCAGCCTCAGAGGCTTTTGTCCTCCAAGCTCATCACTGAGCTCCAATGGGGTGAGAAGAGCCAAGTGCCCCCCACGCCACCCGGAGAACTGGGTACAGGACTCATGTCCCAAAGGACCGGGACATCCTTCCCCAGAAGCTGCGCATAGGAATCACTGTGGAACCCCAAGGCAACTGTCCTAGCACGCTTCCTCAGCTGCTGTGCAGGCGCTCGCCCGTGGGAACAGAAGGAAGAGATTAGGGAGGCCTGACAATCGCTGGCCTGGCACGCAGCCAGAGCTCGGCTAGTCACGATCACAGGGCTGGCAGCCGGGCGCTGCACACCCCGGGCGGCTTGAGGTGAGCCGAGCCGAGCCGAGCCTCGTCCTTCCGCGGCCTGCGCCGCGCCGGTGGCCCGGCCAGCAGCCCGGGACCAGGCGGCCGGCAGGGCCGCGACAGCCCTCCCTGCGGCCGGGAGGGCAAGAGGCAGAGCAGGGCCGGGGGCAGAGTCCCGGGGCCGGGCGCTGCTCCCAGGCCCGGCCGCCCCGGAGGACACGGCCCTGACACGGATTTCACGACCGAGCGTTTCCCCCCGCCGCAGGGTACCGGGCCCACCTGCCCCCGGCAGCAGGGAGGCCGGGGACGCTGCCTCCCGCGGCAGCTCCGGGGGAGCCTGCCCGCCCTCCCTCCCTCCGCCGGCGGAGCAGAGCCCCGCGGGGGGGGGGAAAGTCCTACAGGGGGCAAGTCCGGAGGGCCTCAGCCCGGTACCGGCCCGGGCGGTGGGAGAGGGAGGCCCGTTACCTCCGGAGCAGGAGCAGGCCCAGGCCCCGTCCCGCACCGCCGCGTTACCATGGAGACGCGCCGCGCGCACTCACCCTCCGGCTGGCTGCCCTCCGCCCCGCGGCGCGAAACAAAGGCCCAGCCCTGCCGCCCCGGCTTTATTGCCCAGGAGTGACAGGGCGGCCAATCAGGAGCCACCGACGGCACGCGCCGGCGCCGCCGATTGGTGGAGGCGGCCGGGTTGTTACGGAGGGGCTCTAGCCCGCCCCGCCCCCGTCGCCTCGCCGTCAGCGACCTCCAGCGTCGCGCGAGGCCCCGCCCCGCGGGCGGCCGGGCGCGGGCGGCCGCGCAGGCGCAGGCGGTGCCAGACCGGTGGCGAGAGCTGTGGCGGTAAAGGGCGGACGGCGGAAAGGGTGGTTTTTAACGATGGTTTTATTTGGCGGTTTTGGGAATAATCAAGCCTCGCTAACACACAGTTCTGGTCCCACGGGGGCTCTCTGCCCAGGTGGGCACCAAGTACCACACACCCACGCAGCGATGAGCCTCGCTGGGACTGCCAGCCCCTGCCTGCGGCCCGCCCTGGGACACAGCCCGGCAGGGGGCTTGGGGGGGGATGAGGGGCACCAGGCTTTGGGCTTCTCTCTGCCACAGGCCCAGCCCACGGACTGAGGAAGGCGATTCGGAGCCTCAGAAGAAAGCAGTGGCAGGGAGGGAACGCAAGAGCTGTTACCTAGTCAAAGCGTTGCAGGCTCGAAGATGGTCTGTTTAGTTCACTCTCTAAATCGTCCAAAACGTGCGTACACGGAGAAAATGCAAGGTATTTACCTTCCTCTAAAATACACCATCATGTACATTCTAGCTTTTTCAAACTACTTCCTTTCTCTCCCTCTCCCAAAAGCTATCCCTCCGAACACCACTTCCATCCCCTGCTGCATCACAGGCTCTTCCCCAAACCTTCAATTCAGCTCCTTCCACCAACTCTCCCCTTCTTCCACCTCTCTCGTTTAGGACTTTTTCTCCCAGAAAGAAATTGCTTTCACCATCTGCAAGCAGGGCGGTCAGTAGAGCGAAGGGAGAGGGACACCGGTTTTTGCTCCCCAGGGTATGAGACCTAACTGCTCCCCACACTCACACTCTCACCCCTCCTAGGGCTCCCCAACCCTGTGGATCTGCTGGTGCCGGAGGAGCGCAGAGCTCACGGTGAAGCCCTTCCCGCAGTCAGCACAGGCATAGGGACGCTCCCCGGTGTGGATGCGCCGGTGCTGGATGAGATGTGCACTCTGCCGAAAGCTGTCCCCACAGTCAGCGCAGGCGTAGGGCCTCTCCCCTGTGTGGACCCGGTGGTGCCGGAGCAAGGCTGATCTCCACAGGAAGCTCTTCCCACACTCTGTGCACTCAAAGGGACGCTCCCCAGTGTGGAAGCGGCGGTGCTGGATGAGGTGGGAGCTCACAGTGAAGCTCTTTCCACACTCGGAGCACCCATAGGGGCGCTCACCCATGTGGAACCGTCGGTGTTGGATGAGGGCTGAACTCACGGTGAAGCTCTTCCCGCACTCGGAGCACTCGTACGGCTTCTCTCCAGTGTGGACCCGCTGGTGCTTCATGAGCTCGGAGCTCTGGCTGAAGCTCTTCCCGCACTCCGCGCACTCATAGGGTTTCTCTCCGGTGTGGACCCGCTGGTGTCGTGTCAGGGCTGAGCTCACGCTGAAGCTCTTCCCACAGTTGCTGCACTCATAGGGTTTCTCCCCAGTGTGCACTCGCTGGTGCTGGACGAGCTGCGAGTTCCCAGAGAAGCTCTTCCCACACTCGGCACACTTGTAGGGCTTCTCCCCAGTGTGAGTTACCTGGTGCCGGATCAGCTTCGAGCTCATGCTGAAGCTCTTTCCACACTCGGAGCACTCGTAGGGCCTCTCCCCTGTGTGGATTCTCTGGTGCTGGATGAGATGTGACCGCTGCCGGAAACTCTCCCCGCACTCGGCACAGGCGAAAGGTTTCTCTCCAGTGTGGATTCTTCGATGCTGGACGAGGTTGGAGCTCACCCGGAAGCTTTTCCCACAGTCCCCACATATCGTCAGTCTCCCCACAGAAGGATTTCTCTGCTGGATAATATCTGGCAGCCTCCTGAAACTTTTTCCACGCAGCATCACTCGGCTTTGTCTCTTCTCCAGAGGTCTCTGAACCCTTTCTGACCTGCGTGGGAGGACTAGGTCCTGTGCAGGACTCTGGGAACTGTTGTCCTTGGAGCGTCCTGAGAGTAAACCCTCAGGCTCCACTGGCCCGGGGATGCATTGGTGGGCATTCTCCTCCTTCTTGTTCACAATCCCATCTTCAGCTGCAATAAAATGAGAATCCAGAGAGAAGTCACAGGCAGGACAGGGAACTTTGCACAGGGGAAATTGAAAGAGGCCAAATTCTAAAAATTCAGCAGATTGACTTTAAGAACAGAAAGTTCTGATATTTCCCTCCAAACCACATAGCGGATTTTTCAGAGTGTTCACAGGAACAAACCCTGGAAATAGCCCTGCATGCTTTGCCAGAACCTGAATCTACTGCAATTATTGCCATATTAGAGGGAAAAGTTTAGTGCTCAAATGGGAAAGATGGCTGCTCTTCCAGGGTATTATATCTGAGAATGTTATTAAAAGTTGAACTGGGAGTCAGAGGAGGGCCATAAAGAACTGCCTTGTTCAGCAGAACATTACTTGGGTTGCAACAGATGCAACCTCTGTGCTCTTGTGCTGCTAGTATAGCAGAGAGGGAGAAGATGCACAAAGGAGACGCTGGCCCTAAGGCATGGGACATGGAGACCACCTGGAGCCTGGCTTATGCCAATCTTAGAGCAGAAGAAAGTTAAATTATGCTTCCATTGGTGCAGAACAAATCCGTTGTGGAAGGTGGTTGGTGAGCTGAAGATCCTCCATGGCCGATTCCAGCTTATGCACTGCAGAAATCTGATAAACGTAGATGACTAAGGTAGTGCAAGTCAGTGGAAGTAATGCTAGCTGAACAGTTATGAATGGCTCCTGGGACACAGGCAATGAACAAATCCCTGCCCTCTTATTCACATAAAGTCTTACAGAAGCATAACCGATATAAATCTATGCTGCGCATACTCAAGATCAGCTGAAAGTCTTTCCAAGGCGAGGGGCTTGCATAGATTTCTAGGGTATTGACACAGAGCAGTGACTCCTTCCAGCCCACTGCTCTAATGTGGTTTGATGAGCAGCATCCTAGCAGGTTCAAAAGCACGTACCCCCAACAATACTGTGGCTTTTGCCATCAGTGGGGAAATGTAGCTCTTTGCAGGCTTACTGAGGGCTTATACGCTAAATTGGCAAGACAGGACCTGTGTGGCATGTACCCTTATACTATCAGGGAAGGATAAATGGATGTCAGAGGGATGGATGTACATGGGATGTAGAAACGGCAACATGCATCTCTGAAGAGAGGCATCACATCCAGGTTAAAGACAGCTCAATCAGGGAAATAGATTTCTAGATGATCTCTTTGTATGGACTTCCAGGGGTGAAGGATGACTTGCTGTTGACTATACGTAGACCCAAAATATGGAACAGGCTGAGGACTAAAGCTGCAAACACGCAGACCTCCAGAGCTGCCTACTTAAAGATTCAATGGCTACCTCCTGGTTCTCTGAAAACTCCTGTGAAATGAACTGGTAACTTATCAGTTGTGTGGGATTGAGGTACAAACCACAGGCACTTCCTGTGGTCTGGCAGAGTTGCGATAAGGAAGTGCATGCCTTGGAAGAGGAGAGTCACTATGGAACCGTAAGTATGCAATAAAGGAACGAGAGTCTAGAATTTCAGCCTAGACTGATGCATGTACATGTTTAATCTTCCTCTTTCTAGTCAGTATAAGGAAACATCACAGTATGATTTCACAGTGAATTCCTCATATACCTTCTGTGGCAGTTTGGTGTGGTAGTGATGCCACTTCTTCCCTCATATAGTTTCCATTAAAATCATCCCTTGAGAGGAACAGAAACTGGAACTTTGCTATTTACCATGAAGGCGTTTCCATTTGTCTGCAGCTACTCCATCCAGGCCTGGAGGAAAAGAGAAAGATGATATCCAAAGACAGGATAAGAAGAGGACATTTCTGGCAGGCCAGCATGAAGCTCTTGACCTGTATGTCAGACTTACTGAGTAGACAATGGAGCTAGTGAAGTTGTTCTATTGCTGTTGTGCCCAAAGAGATACCCTTCACCCACGCTAGCTTTGGTACTTACACAGAAATTTGGTTCTTTACACAGAACTTGAAAAGGCTTTCAAAGTACAGGAGAATCAAGTCTTCTACGGTGTTCTGTACTTTTTGGGGAAGGTCAGGAGTTTCAAGCTGCTTATTAAAATGATTACAGCCATGGCTCCAGTTTTCAACTTCTACAACCATTTTTGTTACTTCTGAGCTACTAGGTACCTTCACTGGCATCCAAGACAAGTTGTCTGTAAAGGGTCTGATCGAAATCATGATGACAGGAATTCACTGGAGGTATTTTAAGTGGAAGGAGAGTAAGTTCACAATGCTGAGGAATTAATACTGGAAGCATAAGGCTGAACTGGCAAAAATGAGTAAGCAAGAGAAGAGACAGGAAGAATGTGGTTCTTCCTCAGCCCATGCCAGTCTGGGTTGATGGTAAGACCTCTGATATGCCCAAGACTGCCTGTGCTATAGCTACAAGGCAAGCTCCAGGTAAGCAGAGTAAGCGTACATGTTGAGAGAGAACCTAAATATCACCTTAAATGTACCCTTAGATCTGTCTTTCTCAAGAGAAGCCAGCAGCAGAAGGAGTTTTGGCTGATGCTCTGGCCTGTCTCACAGCAGCGGGAGGACACAGCAATCATCTCCGGCACTGAATTCAAGAGTTCACAGAAGAGAAAGCCATGAGAACTATTAAAAATAACACACCACCATCATGAGGAAGCCTCAGGCTGCTGGATGATGGTAGACTGTGCTGGGGAGGTGTCACTGTATGATTATCTTATCCCCCTCCCTGGCAGCCACTTCTAGCCAGTCCCTGAATCCCCAAGACAGGGCTTGGAGCTACACAGACCTTTGGTCTAACCCAGCAGGGCTGTTCACATGACCTCACAACACTGCCGGACTCCTGACTGTGGTACCTCACTGGTGGGGGACTGGAAGGTGGCTGATGTGATGCCAGGGCTCGAGGGGAGATCTGGGGCCCAACATTCCAAGCAAACAAACAGAAATTGGAGCAAGAGAATTAATGGACAGATGGCCAAAGAGGGCAGACTGGGGAATTGCTGGCACAGCCTTTGGAAAGAGATGTCTTTCTTCACAAACCACTTGGAGTTCTTCAGAGGCGTCACCAATATTAGCGAAAGGGAGATCTGGAGTCCAAAGGCACTCCCAAAATACTTTTGTCCCTCACCAAAACTGATAAACTAAGCTGCCGTGGGATGAATGACCCTCAGTAAGGTGGTAAGGGAGGGGAAGGGGAGGTGGAACCACTGCTGATGATTCTGTGTCATTCAGGGTTAAAGACACAAAGGCTGACTATAAAGATAAACTGTGGCAGAGCTTTTGATACTGACCAACCAGGTGACAGGGGAATGACAGGGGACATTCACTGCAGGTAAACATAAAGAACCACAGAGGGGAACAGGCTCTATACGTTGCACTTATACCAGGACGGGCCTAGGATGTTTTTGGTATCATTCAGGAATAGCACCTTGGAGTTAGAGCAGACAGATGAAAACTGCAGCTTCTAGGCAGACAAAACAGCTAGTCACGTGTTAGGGACCATTAGGAAAAAAATAGAGAATAAAAGAGAATGTAATTCTGCCTTGCTGCTCAAACCCCACATCCTGACTGTGTGCAAGGGGTAGGACAGATTTCCGTAGAGCTGAGGAAGATACAGAGGCATGATTTGAATGATCAAAGGCACAGAACAGCTTCTATATAGGAGATGACTCAACTGCCCATTCTGCTGGAAGAAGGTACAGCTGATAGGGGATATCACTGAGGACTGTAAAAACACAAGTGGCATGCGAGGTGGGTAGGGATCCATCCTGCACCGTCTGTTCTAAATTAAGAACTACTGACATCCAGTGATCTGCTAGAAGGCAGCTTCAGAGCAAACCAAAGGAGGCGGCAGCTCACAAAACAGCTAAATAAGCTGTGGAGCTCCTTGCTGAAAGCTAAAATGTACACAACTTCGGAAGGCAAAAAAATACACAGAGAGCTGCAAGATATTGAGACGTCACATGTCTAGTTCAGGACTTTCTGAAGTCACAGATTGCTTGGGCCTGGGAAAGCACACAGGGACACACCACCCCTTGTCTGCTCTTCTCTGCGCCTCCAATACCGGCCATTGTCAGAGACAGCAGGCAAACCTGGCAGGACCCTGGTCCGACCCAGTACTGCCACTCTTGCGCATTCCGGTGGGATTCAGGGATCCTGGAGCCGTTTTTCTCACCGACAGGTTCGCAGAGGATTCCACCGGCCCCTTACCTGCACAGGTGCCACTCAGAACGGTCTTCCCCTTCCCTTCGTAGGTGTGGAGGTGGGAGAACCACAGTTCCTCCTTCTGATCCCTGTGGGAGATCATCTCCAGCTCCGCTCCTGGGGGTCCTGCTTCGGGAAAAGAAACGGGGAGGGTCAGACGACCTGGGCTTTAACTGACGGCTACGAGCAGAGGGGCTTCAGCACTTGGGAATTAGCAGCTCCCCGCTGACCTGGGACCCCGGTTCCACCCGGGCTCCCCAGCACCCCAACGGCCCCGCTGCCCGTGAGCACCCGCACCGCCCCGGGGAAATTAACGCAGCCGCCGGGCTGGGGGGGGGGGGGCTCTCCCAGCTGCGGCGGGGAGGCGGCGGGGAGCCGCCGGGCTCTCCCCGGACAGGGGCCCCGTACCTGCGCCCGGCCCCGCCGGCAGCGGCGGATCCCGGCGTCCGGAGGGGGGCGTCACGTGACGGCGGCGGCGGCCAATGGCGGGCGGCGCAGAGGCGACCGAAAATGGCGGCACCGAAGGCCGGGATGGCGCCGGTCCCATCCCGCGGCCGAGCTCCGCGGCCGTCCCGCCGGCCAAACCGGGCCTTTCTGGCAGGCGGGGCTCGGCCGAGGCCAGCCCTCCCCGCGCTCGGGCAGCCGCAGGGCCTCTCCCCCTCGGGTGGGTTACCTGCTGCCGGATCCGCTCCGCGCTCACGCTGAAGCTCTCTCCGCACGCGTAGGGCCTCTCCCGTGAGGGTTATCCGGTGCTGGATGAGACGCTGTCGCTGCGCCAGGCTCTCCCCGCAGGCGAAGGGTTTCTCTCGGGGTACCTGTGGGAGGCAAGGCTTCAGCTCTGCGGCTCTGGGCAGGCTCATCCCTGTCAGGCAGACAGCAAATGCCCACCTCGGGGGGCAACATGGACCCTTCGTCGCAGAAACTCAGTGAAGAAGACAGGATAGCAGCCAGCGCTTTCTAAGAAAGAAGTATCTAGAGGACACCAAAGCAGACCTCTGGAAATCTGTACATGGGCTCGGTGCCCTTCCAAGAAGTGAGGACATACCGGGGGCACCGTCGGGCTGCTGGAGCCTCCTAGGTCCCAAGAGCAGACACAGGGCCTTCGGCCTTGGGAAAGGAGGAGCGGGCTTGCGCTGGGCTTAGGCACGAGCTTAAATCCTTAGCAGTCTCCTAAATCCTCAGTGAGAACTCATTCCTTGGTAATCTAAGCTTACAAGATGAGTGCCTGGGCAGTAGAGCAGCTGGAAAGGCAAGGAACCTGGGCAGAGCACTCTTGCAAACCCTGTTCTGGGGGACAGCAACTGAGTCACAGAGATGTCTTTGCTGAAGGCTGCATCACCTCTCTCAGACACTTTGTGTCTCATTAAACAACAAGCAGCTTATATGCAATGCCTCTGAAAGAAATTTTATGCTGGAGTGATCTGAAAAGCTAACAAGTGTGTTTCAAAGGCACTTCCAGAACAGCTCCAGTCCCCTTCAAGAACTGCAGGAAGGATTGCGCTCACATTTATCCCTTCAATATCTAAACACTGACACTGGAAGCATAATACCTGGGCTCTGTTGGCCTAGTAGAATGGGAAGGCACAGCAGTCACCACTCTGCACTTTATTACAGCATTCTCACATTTTGTAGTTAAATTGGCCCCTCCGTGGGTCTTGGCCATGGCAGAGACCACGGTGATGGATCGCACCCACTCAAGAAATGCTATTTAGACAGGGCAACTTCTGGAATAAGTGTACACACAGAACTGTGCCTGTATAAGAAAACAGCTCTCTTCTCACATGCAAGATTATTATGTAAACATCTGCAGCACAGCTTTTCAGAATAAACCTATTGAGGCTATTTTTTCAGGCAGGAAATGTGACAATACACAAACCAACATGGTGGTAGCTGCAGAGGAGTATCCATGATCAATTTGTTTGTCATTTGTTAACAGCGAGTTTAGAAACAGTGTTTTCCAAAGCTCACTCAGAGCTCACATGGCGCATCTTGGTAAGACAGAAGCTTTGTGCAATGCTAGTAACATATCTGCTCCTTTCTTTAACTTTAAAAAACCAACTAATTTCTTAGTTGAAAAGGTATTTTTTTTCTGAAGCCTTAGAAGTGTTAAAACAAACAGAAGTATCAAAATGTTTTTGATAGCTGTTACTACACAGTTGGAAATAAAAAATCATGACAATGTATTTTCCAAGACAAATGAGCCTGCATTAGGAAGGTATGAAAACACAGAAATACATACAAATTGAACTGTTTGGCAACACATTATCACTGGCAGATGGCAACACTAGTGTTAGCTGAGGGAGGCACGCTTTGCTTACGGATTAATGAAGCAGGCAAATGAATAATTGCTTTCAGATAATTTGCAATGTGTCACATATGTCCTTGTGGTCTTGAAGGCTGTAAAATATTTTAAATTATTTTCTCATCATCTGAGAAAAGTTTTAGAATTACAAGAGACATTTCATTTTGTCATCTTCTGCAACAAGGAAGCATTGAGGCAAGCCTCTGCAAAGCGGTCACCTCCAAACCCTGACAGCACAGACGTGATACTTAAAATCATCTTTCTGCACTAGGCAAAGACTGCCCAGTTGCAAGGTTTAAGGATGACAAAGGTAGGAGGATGGAGACTAAAATTCAGATTTTTTTCATAACATGCTAAACAGTTTTTTATGACACAATGCTATTTGAATGATTGTAATTTATATTCACTGAACTGTGACACTGCATTCATTGAAGATTAAGGTGTAATAAAGAATTGATTACAAAACCCTTGATCGTAAATATGTCTTACCTAAAAACAGAGCAAAAAAACTGGGAAGGGATTTTATTTATTTTCCCATATTAAGACTGGTAAGTAGGACGGAAGCTTTTTCCATGTATGAAGCGTGTACTTGAGAGAGAAATACACGGTACACTGAAGGAAACAACATTTCCTAGAATGCCACTTAAGGCAAGTCTTGTCCTTTTCAGGTAACAAAGTCATCTTCTGGCAGCTCTTGCACAAGAAGTTGGAGGAGGAAAAGTGATGTGACTACCAGGGAAGAAAACTGTCCCAAATTCCTTAAAATTCACCAGACATGGCAGAAGGCTTTGCTAGGAGGCCCCCCCACCATTATACATGCCACAGTGACACCTGACAGAGGAGGTTCATAAGTGGTCACCCAGTTCCCCTTCACCAGCAGCCCTCCCCTCTGAGGCCAGACTGGACCCTTCCCCACAGCCTGTCCTCCCGGCAGACCCCAACACCTTCCCCCCAAGTCTCCCTTACCTTTGGGCTGCACAGCCCAGATGAAGCAGGCAGCTCGTCTCTCTCCAGGCAGCCAATTAATCAACTGCTGCAGAGTGATCTCTCCCATTCCACCTCTCCTTGCTGCTGGGCGCCCGTGCCAACGCCTCTTCCTCCATTTCTCCGCTCAAGGTTTCAGCCAGTACAGGCACAGACTGCGGACTCTACTGCTCTCAACGAGACCCAACCTTGCCACTTAGAACCGCCCCCCAAGTCTATTGTAAGACACTGCTTTATAGTTTATCATTAGTACCTTACGAATTGTTTATTGTATATAATATAAATCAAATAAACCCAAAGATATACTGTATCAAAAATAGAAAAAATATTTATAAATATATAAATAAGTTTAGAAATCCAGCTTCTTTTTTTGAAGTGTTGCGAACATTTTGTTCAGTGAGACTCTTTGCAGACTCGGAACTACCACAACAGACAAAAGTCAGAAGATGTGAAAGTAAATGCCTAAAAGATGACAATTTAGGGTCCAAGACTACCCCAAGAGTCCCAGACAGTTTACAACCTAAGATCAGTCGAGTTTGGAAAGGATCAGAGAAGCGCATTTAGATCAGGTTATAAGAAGTGCTGAAGAGATCCAGTGGTCACTACAATACTGTCTTCTTAAAAACATCTCTGTCGAGGACATACTCAAGCTACACTGACAAGGTAAAACAGCACTCAGAAAATGGAGCAAATGGTATCCTTAACACAGATCCAGCATGCAAGTGAACATACACAACTGAATGTTCGAATCTAAAGGGCTTTCACATGACATCTGGTGTCAGAGGGCAATTTGGGAGCCATCACAAAGAGACTACAAAACCACCTCCACTGTTTTGCAGCCATTTAAGAAACACAGATTCAGGAGTTTTACCAGAGATTGCAAATTGAACCAGGGACAGAAGAAAGGCATTGGATTTCCACAATGCTCCCTGCCTTAACAATCAGCAGGGCAGATTGTATGCTGAAGAAATGAAGACAGAAGTCACTGGGGTCTAAACACTCAGTGCTTTACACAGGGGAAAGGGGACTGGTTTCTTGCAGGTGGCTTATTCTACTGAATACTGGAACTTGAAGGGTGAAGCGTTTCACAGCCCAAGGGCAGGGAAAAGGTCTTGGCAAGTGTCACTGGGGGAAGCACTTGCCTTTAAAAGCACCAACATGAAGAAAATTTGGGGACCTAAAACCTATTAGAAAAATAGAAAGAAAAGGCACAGGGGGAAAATTGGGGGGGAAAGAGGCTCCAGATGACCTGTGTGCTGAAGGCAGGACAGCAATTGGAGAAATTTGTGCAATTCGGAGCAGAGGGCTGGGAACGGGAGCTCAGTTCAGACCCATTCTCCAGTGTGTAATCTGGACAGCAGGCCACAAGGAGGAGCAGTGCACGCACTGATCACAGCACCACTGCTAGCACCAGCCTGGAATGGGGTTTCCAGCTTATCAGGAAGGCCTCCACGTACAAAATTTTCAGGATGGAGGAGTCGGCTCCATTCAGTACCGTCTCCTCTGTTTTTTGTTCCCTTTTCTTTTCTGTTCCTTCTCTTTCCGGGCTCCGGCCGTGGTAAATGTGATACAGTGAGCATCTAAAAAGTCAAGCAGCTTTGCCTTGGAAATTTTAATGCCATTCTGCTTCAGCTCTGCATGCAGCTCAGCCAGCTCAATTGGCTCATAAAAGAGAATCTTGTGGTACAGGGCTGTGTTTGAACGGATGTAGCACCTTACTGCCTCCAGCTTATCTTCTTCCCGAGCTGCTGCCTGAGATGCTGGAAGCTCCTGAGATGCTGAAAGCTCCTCTTCCTCCTCCTCAGATGCAAAAGCACAGGCTTCAAATCCATTCACGAAAGAACTAAAAGCAAGATCAAGAAGACCAGAGATGAAAGAAAAAAACAGGCCATCAAGGACAGGACCAGAGCTTCCCAAATCCCTGGTGGCCCAACCCCTGTGACTACCCCCTATAGCATCACAGATTCTCCAGTACCGGCACCCACAAAATGAGTGAAGCAGAACATGGCACATGTTCTGCAAAGTTCCCCACCCCAGCCAGGACAGCGCTGGTCCTGCTCACCCAGCCCTGGAGCTCTCTTGGCATTCCTTGCTCCTGACCCGTAGCACCTACTGCTGCCATACTTCAGCAGCCTCTACCGAGTACTGCTGTGTTGTCCTCTCCCTACTCTAGCTGCAGGTTCTCAGTCAACACTGAGTGTTCCTTGTCGCTCTAACTTTCAGAAATCAGGCATGCCAGATTTGGGCCTTGCCCACAGGCAGCCACAAGCACGTTTGTGTTCTGAGAATAGCTCACTGGGAATTAGACTAAAAAACCAAAGCCTATTTCTTTTGTAGGAGTGTGATGACCTTCAAATGACATGCCTGAGGTGGCAGGGCCACTGTAGGCCACACGGACACTCACCTCTGTTTGCCACATTCGTAGCTTATCTCTGTCCTGCACCATTGACTGTTTTGTTTAGTATTTTGTTGCCTTACCTCTGTGAACCAAAAGAGATGTCACTTCCATCCAGTGAAGAAACTGCAGACTCCTGAGATGCTGAGAGCATTGGTTCCTCACCATCAGCTGCCAGAGACCTTTTCTCTGGAGATACAGATGATCTTTTCTGCTCTTTGGCTCCTTCTGGGTCATGTGTCATTTTAGTTCCCTCCTTGGGTGCTGCACAGCCTGTTTCACGGGATCCAACAGAGTCATCATCAGCCCTCCCCACAGGGAGCACTGAAGAAGCCGTAGCAACCTGCTTCCTTTTGCCCACAGCCCTTGAGGCATTGGCACGCTTTCCACCTGCAGTCCGGTCTGCCTTTGACTGCTTAGAGCGTTTGGCGGGGGACTTCTGCATGGGAGGCTGGGAAGATGGGATTTCATCCTCAAAGTCAGAGTCTACGTCCCGGTGAGTATACTGGAATATCTCCTTCAGCTTCAACACCATCTGGCGTTTTGGGAGAGCACGAACTCCAAATCTGAAAGAGAAAGATGGGAGCTTGGGTTAAGATAATGCTGCACATTCCACTGTCACAGCTCTAGAAGAGGTTCAGGCCAGGAAGTCCAGTGGTCAGCTGGAAAAGTGTGACATGACCTCAAAAAACACTGACTGGACCTTCACCATGGTTTCACTTTCAGCCCAGGAGCTTGCTTTCACACTACCTGCCAGCAAGTTTCTGCTCATAAAGAGATGTACTCGTGGAGGTAATGCTAACCTGCTCAACTCCTTCTTCAGCTGTGGGGTCTCCATGATGGAGTAAGCTGGCATTGGCGTCATTGGAGTGCTGGGAGGCTTGTCGTTCTCCTGACGGGGAGGTTCTGCAGCAGGATGAAATTACCATGATCAGAATTAGTACAGAAAGGACTTAAATGGATGATATCTTCCCCTTTTACTAGCAGATATTCTAATATTACATAATGATTGTTTAAGTAGCACTACTTTCCTACAAGCTTTTTTAATTATTACTCAGCTTCATATTGGACAGAACAGACAACAGTTTTTTTTTTTTCCCTAAACTGGGATACTTGGTTTTTATTGACTTTAAATCAGAAAACAGCTTAAATTCAGACGTATTTCACATCTGAATATGAAGCCCATTCAGGGCTTTGTTACAACAGGCAACTTTTACAAGGCAGTTAAAAAAACATGTTTACTGAATTCTGTAAAGTGCTTCTTTTCCCAGGAAGGAAATTTCATAATAGGGACTTGATGCAGAAGAAACTGAGGAAGTCAAGCTTTTGGGTCCCAAGTTACATACTGATTTAATGATACCAATTTACTGATACTGTGAAGCACAGTCAGTCTTACGTGTCACGTTCTAAACACCCGTTCAACTAATCACTTAGTATGGCATAATGAATAATATATTTAACTAGATACTATGAGATCAAGTACTGGTCTTAGATGGAAGGAACCATGCAAGGATATGTGCAGGGCATGCACAGTCTGTTGCAAGGGCCCAGAACTAGCAAAGAGAAGGCAGCAAAAGACAGCAGTGCATCAGCAGAGCTTTGCAGGAAAGCATGCATGAAGCCTACGGATGGGCAGGGATAGGCACCCACTCCCAGCTACTCTCAATATGAGGAAACCCTCTGTGCCTGCACCACTGTGTTGCTTACCTAATGTCCTTGTGTATGTTAGCACAAGCATTGCTTCACAAATGCGTGAAAACCAAGACTGTACAGAGCACCCACTACTACAGGGAACAAATATCCACTGGCATGCAAACTGAAGGTTGTTTTTTTGTTCTGTTTTGGTTAGTTTTTTTTCTTCCAGGTACCCGTAAGCTTCTGCGAGGAGTACCATCACTATCAAAGAGCCAGTGTGAACGAAATACAAGCAGCTGCGCTCCAGGAATCCCACATTTAGATATGCTCTCTCCCACATCAGAAGATGACTGTACCTTCTTTGTGCTTGGCTCTGACAACTACTTCAGATCAGGAGGCCAAAAGACCATTTCAATGTATCAAGTGAACCACAGATGAGATGACCACTTAAAATTAAAACAATTTAACCTAGTCCAATAAATCTAGTATCAATACAAGCTCTCACCAGGAGTCTTTACAGGATCTGTCTGACGGGCACCTGTTGCAGCTGACAACCTCTGAGACAGAGGAAGCATCTCTGGAAATTCATCTTCCTCTTCTCCATTCCAGTCATCCCAGATTTTGGAGTTCAGGTAACTCGGTCTACTGCCTACTGATGAACATGCCTCAATAGGACTCTTTTCAATACAGAGCAAAGTTGTTCTTCTGCCAACAGGACTTCCTCGAAGAGGGGTACTGCCCTTAATTTCCTGTACATAGACTGGGCTCTCCCACTGGTCATACCAAGAGCCAGGTCTGGGGCTGCTGGCAGTGCTGGTCTTTGCACGGCTGACCTGGTTGGAGCCCTGGCTGTTACCTCTGACTGGGGACAGATATTCACCATGCCCGCACTCATCAACGGGGATTGGGGGCTCATCACAAAGCCAGACACTACTACTTAAAGAAGGCAGACTTATTTCCTTTTCACTGTCCTCTACCTCAACCACACTGGTATTTGTTTTATCTTCCAATGACTGCTCATGGCATGGAGGCACAGGTTTGGATAAAAATGAGATCTTGGCACACTTGCTTTTTATCTTGGTGTGGCCAGGGGAGAGGAGAACTGGATCCACTGGAGAAACTCGTGGGGAGTTCTCGGAAAATGATCCTGCTGCTGGGCTGCTGGAAGGGCTCCTTTCACTGACTGAGTTCTCCATAGGCAAATGTTTGTCTGACAATGTTGCTTCACAAACTTTTATTAAATTTCCAGTCATTTCATGGTTACTATTACTTGCTGTTAAGTTCTTTGTGCTGAGTTTAGATCCTGGACTCTTTAAAGAATTAATACTTGTGACCCGAGTCTGTGTTGAGAAACTTCTGCGTTTGCTCAGAACTGGTGTATCAGGCACTAGCCAGGAGCTGTTTGTACCCAAAGACATTTCGCAACCAAGCCTTTTTTCAGGGCTCAGGTTTGGACTCTGTTTGGTCTCCATACAAGCATCTATTTGTCTGCTGAGAGGCAATTCGGTGGATATCTCCACATCATTACTTATATGCACTGTATCTGTAATGCCACGTGAGACCCGGGTAGATCTCTGCTCCGTTTCAGTGACTGATGAGTTATGTTCAGGTTTTGCTATCTCAGGACCTTGTTCTACATTTGTACATTTCAGTTGCCCAGGGACTTCCATTTTCTTCAGAGCAGAGCCTGACTCTGGTGACTTCTTGTCTTCTTGTAACTCCATTTCATCATCAGAAGATAAAACAATAACATCACCCTCCTTGCTCCCCTGAGCTGCAGCATCCTGAGTTCTGATGACCAGTGATGACAACACTGGGACATAGGTATGCTTGTTTATATCAGTATGGGGAAGCTCTGCTGAAGAAATTGTGTTCTCATTTCTTGATGCAGTATCCAGCTCATTGGCTTTCTGAAAGTGTATTTCATCAGATGGGAATGATTTTTCCTTTTTGTTTTGCTTCGGTGTTGACACATGTTCTCTGGCAAACTTTCTCTCTGGTTTTGGAGATGCAGGTGAAGAGCCAACAGCAGGAAAAAGGGGCACATGAGGTTTGGGAGGAAGAGTCCCATAAAAACTGTTCCTATGTGGAGAGAGATCTTTTTGTGACTTGCTGTACAGAAGTGAATCATTAACATCAACATGTTTTTCACTAGGAGCCTTTCCTGATTCTTTGATAACTTCTTTCATTGGGGAAGGCTCACAATAATCTCCCTGAGTTGCAGAAAACAAGCGTTCATAACTTTCATTTATATTAGAATCACCGTGGAAGCTAGGGAACTGTTTTTCACAGTGGTCTGCCTTGCCATGAGAGACCTGAGACGACTTGGAATCCTTCACACCTTCACATCTCCTAACAGCCTCTCCTTCATGAGTGGTGGCACCATGGGATGCTACATCCCATTTTTGAGGTTCACTGTGGTGAGGCACAGAAGTGGTCTGTGGATCATTCACGTTCTTGCACCTATTTATATTCTGCATTTTCTCTTCTTGTGCAGACGAGTCACATTTAGATCTTTCCACATCATTGTCATCCCTCAAATCTTTGAAGCTGTTGCTTATTGAAGCAGATTTGGATCTCTTTACCTCTTCCTCCTCAGTTTGCTGGTTCGTACCTGGGGCTGCCTCAGTATCACTGCAGATGCTGCAGTCTGTTCCCTCGCTCACCTCTGTTTCACCTTGAGCCATCCTTCTCTGAGTTGCAGCAAACTCATAGATCTCCTCCAGCTCCTGCTCACCCACCCCACTGTCATCTTCCTTCTGGCATTCAGGGTTCAGCATAGCTACTTCTTCCTCATCTTCACCCACCCACACTGACTTCAAGAGGTCTTGGAAGTTCTCATCTCTGTCCTCACAGTCTTCATCATCCCTCACAGAGATAAGATCATCTTCTGAATCCACTCCAGAAGACACCTGACTCTCCCCAGTGTTGTTTTCACACTTTGCCATCAGGTCCCTCACACCAAACCTGCAAAGATATAATAGCAATGTTAGTATTTTCCTCCTCCAGTATTTCTTCACCATTTGGCTGCCTGATCACTCTTGTGAGCCTTGTAAACAATTTGCATGAGGATGCTTGTTTCCTAAGATGTACAAGATCCAGTATACTCCTAAAATTCGGAATTCCCTTTTCCAGGTGTAACTTACATGAAAACATCAGGCTTACTCTTCCTTTTTTATGTTTGAAACTAAACAGCTCTATGACTACACTAAACTCCCTTCACCACTTGCACTGGTGAGAGCCCCATGGAATGGCTGGGGATGGATAATGTCTGTCATGTGCAAGCTTCATGGCTTTTTGGAGTGACAGGGCACCTCTGTACATACATTTTGGCAATACCCAACCATCTCTCCCCCGTATCTCAGCAACTGCTCCTATTCCAAGCTCTTTACTTAGCGCATGCCTAGGATCATGACCGAGAGCATCACTGACACAACAGAGTTCTAAGCATCCAATACATTCTGCGAGTGTTGTTCAGATTAAGTGCACCACTAGCGCAATGCCTTGAGAATCACATATAGAAGATATGCTCATCATTGTCAACATCAGCTGTCAATACACATCCTGAGACAAAACTCTTGGCAAAAGTCACCTAAGCATATACCGAACATAGAAAATCTCACACAGATACAATCTGAAGAGAGGCTCATGGAAAAGATGAGGGTAGGATGTTCTTATGTGCAAGTTTTATTTAAGATGTAAGCAGAGGACTACGGAATTTGTAAGCCACTAAAACTGCAATGGAAGATATCAGGTTGGAGTCTGTGTGCCAGAAAGCATGAGGGGATCCAAAACATGCTCACAATACAAACCTGGCAGCCAGAGCCGCCACCTGGGGCAGCACCCCAGCAGAGATGTCAGCATCAGCAGCATAAAGGTATCGCAAGAATGCACACACCGCCTCTCCTGTCACGTCACTCAGCAGCACACGGCGTGTCTGAGCGTTCCCATCCTCCTCCACTAAGAATCCTTGGCTGTGAACCTGGGGTAAGAAGAAAGCAAACAAAGTCCGTTTGATAGTAAAGGAACAGCAACACCAACGTTCTTGTTCCTATCAGCTTACTCCTTTCATTCGTCAAAGTCTTACCCTTGGACCAGGACCTGATGCCTCAGAGGGAAGCTAAGATGAGCAGTTATGCAGAGCTTCATACGGAACAGGCCATTTCCTTCCAGACTCTACAGCTGTTAGCTTTGATAAAGTTTAACTACTCATTTTAGTCACACATATAAAAGATGGTGTTAGAGTTCTCCAGTTAGTTTTGGAATCAAATTACTTCCCAGAGGACAATTTCCACAGTTATGTACAGCTCTCTACAAGCGAGCTTCCTCTGTTCTGTTTTGAATTTACCTACCCTTGATGCACTGCCAAAACTCTAGTTCTCCTGGTGTCTCACAGGAAAAGAGACACCATACAAAATACTACTCCACTGAACTGGATCATTATCTGTGTGGGTCCAACTTGATCTCAGGTTTTGGTGAAAATGCATCCCCAGTTCAGCAAGGTCTTGCTTCCTTTGCAGCCAAATCCCATATTGCACTATCTGAAACCCTCTCCAAAGTTAGGGGATGCCATGCAACAGAAAACACAAGCTCCAAAGTAATCTCTGATTAATTACCGTCTCCTTGTTACCCAAAATCCTCAACAAAGACGAGCACCCCCTCACCTATACAGAAAATAAACATGAAATGGTGCTCTGCAGGTGGGGACTTACAGGAAAACAACCCTCTGCAGGCATCAAAAATACAGCATAGGGCCAGTCCCACAACTCCACCCACAGTGGATGGAAATACTGAAGCCAGGCAGAATTGCAGGGAAATAATAAGAGAACATGGCTAACCCAATAGTTCTTTAAAGTCCTTTGATTTGTGGGCACACACAAATTTGCTAATATTTGTGAAGATCCCTTAAAGAATTCATATTAAGAATGCTGTATGGCATATAAGAAATTGCTTCCCCTCCCCGAGCTTTCACGGACCCCTTAGAAATGGCCTGAGTAACCCTGGGTGGAAACTACTGCCAACATGCATGAGGATAAAACTAAACTTTCCAAAAGGGCAGCTTTAAAGAAAGCTCCCTTTGGCTGTATGGACTGGTGGCAGCTCTGTGAAAGAATAGAGTTCAAATGTTAGCCTCACTGCCTTTCACTGTCCTGACAGGAGGCTGCATAGGAGCAGGCTGGGAACTATTCAACCCAAAATGCTTCTGGGAACATAAGAACTACTTTACTAGCCTTGCAAAAGCACAGTTCAGTGCAGCTATCTCCAAAGCAACTGTGAGAGTGACAAAACCTCTGTGTAGGTTATTTTTAAGTACTTCCCAGAATCTTTCTACTCCATACTTAAGCTTCCCAGCCTGGGTGACAGGCAGGACACACCAAGAGGGACAAGGCAGTCTGCACTTGCACAGGTACAAAAATCCTAGGGCAAAAAGCACTTAGGAAGCTTCCTCCATTGCTCACAGGATCCTTGCCTCCACATAGTCTCCTCAGACAAAGTACCCCATTTTCCACCACTTTGTCAGGATTCTGGTTTCCTAAGCTGAAAAACCACTGCAGGTCCAGAGGCACTTGCCATTAGGCCAGCAGTGCTCTGTGCCAATTCTGTCCCATTAACTGATTGTAGGTGTGGGCAGTCTGGGCTTTCCTGAAGCAGAGGAAGAAAGTATGTCAGCAGTACTTACAACTTGAATAGCCTGTGGACACCGTGCATACAACACAAACATGTGGGCATAAAGGACTTCCCCACAGTCCACCTGGAACTGGACATCACTTAAGTGGGGATTGTTGACCATTGCACTGAAATCTTCAGCCAGCAACCTGAGAGAGGACTAGAACCCAGAAGGAACACAAAGACAGAAGTTACGTTACAGCTGTCAAACATTTCCCTGAAAAATAAGAAGGGAATAACCCAGTTTATCAGCATTGCTGTACTGTGGGCCCCAGTCTGGATACACTGCCTTTGCCTCCTGAAAATAATCATCAGCATCATCAACTTCAGGTCTTCCATACAACAAATAAGCAGACAAGTCTAACAGACGTTTCTGGCTTTGTTTTCCTTCACTTTTTCACAGTCTGGCAATTGTGAAGAAAGGGCAGTTGTGTTATATTCTACTGTACTTGTTCTGCCTTGTATTACAGCACATTATCACCATCAGATCTTCACCACACCATTTCCTGATGTGGTCTAGCCACTGCCTACAGCTGGCCTCTTGATCTACTGCCTTCCACCACATTTTTAGGAAACTGTAATTTCCACTTTGACAGACTTGAACTCAATTCACTATAATTACAGTAAGAGGAAAGAGGATGACTCAGGGATAGGGTAATGAGCCTTTCTTCTCCCGTTCACTGTTTGCCGATGACAGCTGAGAAGAGCAGCTCTGTAACAAGGGGCCCACATAGAATAAAATTAATGCAGGTATCTAGTTCAGAGGAGCTTGCATGCTTGTTACTGAAACCCCTTTTGAAAATTCCACTCTATTATAAAAAAAGAAACATAATTTCTATTATCGTTCTAGAACCCCCTGCTGGAATTTTGGGGAGGGCTTGTTGACTGAGCTACCTGTGACTGGTTACTGGTGATGGTAAGGTCAGGCCTGGGGCATGCTGCCAAAGACAGCAATGATGAACGCTCTGTTTCTGCTCTGGAGCTGCTCCCAGTACGAACCCACCCCAGGCAATCTTGTAAAGACTCAGATCCCTCTAGGCAAGTGTTGCACCTCTGGAAGTGGCCAGTGCTTCAGAGAAGTGTGAAATACCCTCAGCTCACAGTTGAGAGGCTGTCTGACTCTAAGTGGAAACCAGTTTATAGTTAACACACTAATCACTGACCTTGTGCTTTTCAAACCTACTGCAGAGTCAAGGAACTGCAAGTTTTATTACAGTGAACATCTGCATGAGATGCAGTTCCACCTGGAACAACACAGCTCTTTATTTTATTAGCAGGTTTCTACATTAGCCGTGGACTGTGGAAACCTAACCTTTCTACTTGCTCCAGCACATGTTTGCAGGCAGCCAACACTAATTAGCGCCAAAACAGCAGCACACACCGGAACACTTCTTCCAGGCCTTCATAGGTGGGCTAGAGAAGACTCTGCATGTCGTGGCAGTGGTGTGGACTGATCTCCAAGGGGAAGACAGGAAGCTCAGTCTGGAAACTAATCTGATGTTTCTTGCTTTCTTATTCTTGGCAGGTAGGATACCTGCAAGACAGTACCTCAGGAAGCCAGCAAACACAGACTCCTGATGCTACGTTCCAGGCAGCAAGCCCAGAACAGCTTTCCTGCCGATGCTAAAATTATGAATCAGGAACGGGAAAATTAAATAAGGCTAGAAACCTCCTGGCTGCACCATGCTCTGTGCAAAGCAAACAGACTGGTCTGAAGACAGTTCCGAGTGGGCACGTGCTCCTGTTGGAGAACACACCCAGACACTCTCTCGTACTGAGGAAGCCAGCTAGACTGGACTCCACGGATGTGACAAAGGTCTTAAGCATGGATGGGGGGATGTGTTACCAATGCAATGGATGTATTTGCTCTACATGGTTACACTCTGTCTGTGCTCATATAAAGCACAAATCTCTCCCACTGGCAATCCAACTCTTCAGCAACACTTCATTTGCTCAGGAAAACTATCATGGAATCAAACTAAATCTGAAAAAATGATCATACGGGTTTTGCTGATAGTAACTGAGTTTCACAGAACAGTTTCTGTATTGCTAAAGGCCTCTGGTTTAATAGACTGAGCAGCTTATAAAACAAGATGTTTTTTCCTGCTAAGGATTTTTTTTTTAATACCCCCAAAGAATATCTAGAGTTTCTGTAACAAGTAGTTGGGATGCTCATGTTTAGTGGATTACCACCTCAGAGAATTGTCTCCTTTTAGAATTCTCTTTAATTCTATTAGCACAGTATGAAAGTGCTTTCTCAAGACATCAAAATTTACCTGG
The DNA here is from genome assembly GCF_947461875.1 of Haliaeetus albicilla. Taxonomy (NCBI): domain Eukaryota; kingdom Metazoa; phylum Chordata; class Aves; order Accipitriformes; family Accipitridae; genus Haliaeetus; species Haliaeetus albicilla. The sequence continues at coordinate 9,488,715 of NC_091504.1, read as the reverse complement.
CATCAAACGCTACTAGCTTTCATGGCATGATTACTTATTATCAAACCAAAGATAGTTAAGTTTCACCAAATAAAGTAGATGACCCTGGTAAGAAAATGAATTAGGTTTTTTTTATATGCACTTCAATTAAAGAAAACTGATTATAATCTGCGGGGGATTACGTATCCACTGGTGCATCTGCGGTAAGATGTGATCTACAGAACACTACTGGCCTGAAAAAAAAATAAAAAATCTGTGACTTACTAGCCTGTATTCTTCACCTAGTCACCATAGAGGGCACACTGATTTTCAAGCTAGATCGCCTGATATGTCTTCCCACAACTGAGGATTTTCTACACTAAACCTTTTAAAAGCTCCCATTAGCAGCACAAAAGTGGTCATCTTCCATGGACCTCACAGCATTCCACATCATCTATCAGGCTTTCACGCCAGATGAGAGAATTTAGTGCGAGGCAGCCAGTCCTTGCAAGAATTCTCTCTTCCACTGCAAGGCATGGTGTGGAGAGGAAGGTGACAGAGGAACAGCTCCATTCAGAACCATCTGAAGTAGCTGGGTGTGTGAGCCTGGAGGAAGCACCAGGCAGCTCTGTCTCTCCTGGGCTGCAGCCAGTTTTCTCTTGGATAGCCTGGGCATTAAAGCAGAGCACTGCCTAACATGGTGCAGCTGCATGCCTGCATCCCCCAAATACTCTTAGTGCTATGACATAACTCTTTAACCTGGTTCTCTTTATATAAACTGTGCACAGGTTGGCCTTATATTACCTGTCATTTTAAATCATCTCTCTCATCAGGTAGGACAAGTACTGAAAAATCCACAGGCCTGCTTATGGGCATCAATGAAATATCACCACATGTGCTGACCTCACCTGCACCCATGAAGATTCCTGAGCGACTGTGAACCTTAAGCACCTCTTTGTTTCTACGTAAAGGAATGCGAAATATTCCATACTTCTATGAATTGCACAAATGCAATAGCTTCTTTTTTACAGTGATAAACAAATGCAAAAAAAGTGGAAAAAAAGGGTTGTCCCTTACTCTTTTACAGCTGCTCTTCAGGAGGCTCTTCTCTTTGGATGGGGGCACAAAGCCACTATGTGGAATATCACTGGAAGTCAGTTCTTTTCCTCAAAGAAGAAAATGCACATCACAAATCACATACAACTTCTTTGTGAGACAGAGTGATGTAAGAACTCCTAGCAGGGTCCTTGCCATGACAGCTCCCTGAGACAGCTGCTATAACCAGCCTGACTGAGTTGAAGGCTCAGCCTCTCCCTCACGCCTTTATCAGAGGGTTTGGCTCTGGGCTGTGACAGGCTGTGGGTACTGAGTACCATTCAGCCACGAGCAGCCTCAATCTACTGCAGATCCGTGTGTGCCATAGTCATCCAGATGGAGGAACTGTGGAGTGCAGCATGCTTCTCTGCTTTCACGTCTCAGTTTTCCTCCAGTTGGAAAAAACTATGACACAGAGTGGGATGGGACATGCCACAGTCTCATCCTAGCAGACAAGCAGAATGTATCTTGGATCCGCATTTCAACCTAGACAAATTGCTGTGGGACCTAGTACTTACAGGCACAGGCAGCCAGTGAAATCAGTTTCACACAGCCTGAGCCCTGTGGTAGTCTACAGAGCACACAGAACAGGATGTGGAGCAACAGAAAGAATTAACGTCTTCAGAAACGGGTTCTGGTGCATTACTGTCTGCACAGTGTTTTTTCTCCACCTGGTCCAATTTACACACACAATATACATTTATGCGTGGAAATTATTTCCCTCACCCAGGAAGCTATATCTCCACTGAAATCCCAGGAGTAGTTTTATAGGACCAGGAACCATTTGCTGCAGTTTAGTAGGGAAAGCGAGGAATATTATACCCAAGTGAAAATGCAGACAGGTGAACTTAGCAACCATGTTCTCTTTCATAGGTGAGCAGGATACACTCAATATATTCTGAACAGCCAGGCCATTTTAAGGGATATCATTGACCTTGAAATGTGCAGCTGTGCACCACACGCAACTATGACTGCGGACATTAGAGAGTTGCCCATAGAGGAATTCTAGTGTTGTAATTTTTCTACTCTGGACAGGTCCAGATAAACTTCAGGTTTGTGTAACCAATGTACCAACATAAAATCATCCCTCTTGCACATCTCTCTTATCCAAGACCTGAAAAGACAGTGCACATAACAGAAAGACTGTCCAAATAGCAGGGATAAGGATTTTGTCCCAGCTGTTGAACATACCCAGGCTCCCACCAGGCAGAAAATACTTTGATATCTTTAAGGGAATTTTAAAATAAAATTTACTATCTGCTGCCCAGGAATTCTCTTAAACATTGGGATTTAGGAATCATTTCAGAAAAGTCAGCTTGATTGTATCTAAAGCTTACTGCAGAAAAATGTTCCCCCACAATATCACCTCTTGGATCAACATCAACATCCTGTGGGTGCTGTCATGGCTCTCCTAACTTTGCACAGCCCAAGTCTGGCTTTGTGTAGCTGAAGGGACTAGGGACAGGCTCACAAAGCTGCCAGAACTTACCTGGCTGCTCCGCTGCCTGAATGTGGTCAACATCAAGGTTCCACTGAGTAAGGGTAAGTCCTTCCCTGGCCAACTCAACTAGGTCCTGCAGGGTCTGAACATCCTTCTGGCTGTGAGATAACAACTGCCCATCTCCTTCAGGGCCTGACTTTGATTCATCAGAACTTTGGCCTCCAACCTCCGTGCAAGTGAGCTCATGAGAACTGAGGTGAGGCTGAATTTGCTGGGATACTTTTGGCTGATCAGATCCCACCGATGGCAGAAGGTTCTCTGGCTTATGATTCTGATCAAAAGAGGAGGAAAAGACGACACCAATAAATTAGGTCTTATTTTATGTATTTGCAGAGCTCAGAGTACAGTCTCTACTTCATACTTTTGAAACATCGATTACAGAGCGCTCCACAGGTACAGGGGCTTCCGAGGCAAAAGCTCTCTGCAGTTTTATGAAGGACACTCCAGAGATAAGACAGCTCTGAACAGAAGGAAGGAAACTACAACAGAAAATGCAGAAAAGGTGGTTTCTCCAGGAGCATGTCTGTGCAGACAATTGCCAAGCAGGGAGAGAGGATGGTGGAAATGCTCCCACTCCAACATCTAAATATTTCATTGTAGCTGGAGCGCCTGGCAACAGTCAGAGCTGAAGCTCTCCAGGTGCTTCTGTTCTGAGTTCTGAAATGCTTTTGCAGTTACATGTAACTAAATCAAACTTTCACCTTGGAGCTGATATTTTCCAGGTTTGGTCTCTGTTTCCCAATAAAAATAGTTTTGTTTGTTTATTTCTAAGTACAAATGGTTTAGCCATTTCTGTGAATGGAAAGAATCAGAGGGAAAACACACTCTTGCCATGATTTTAAAGGCCTTCCTACTTTTTATTTTTAAACTTCTCTGGCAGTTTTTGGCTTGAACAAAAGGTCAAAAATCTTCATAGAATGCAGTCCCTCCAGTGAAAAACTCTGGGCTTTGACTAGGGAAGAAATATTAAATAAAGCACTTATGTATGCGCAGTAGTTTTTGAGCAGAAGCACCAAATAATTCCTCAAGGAAAGAATGAGGGAAGGAAGAGAAGTGGTATCCTTCTTCTCAGAAAGCAAGTATGTGGTAAGATCAGACACTAAAAGAGCTTTGTCTATTTCTGTAGGCACTTTTTATAAAACTAAAGAGCACTGAAAGAGGCAGGAGATCTAGGTGAAAAACAGAATGAAACAGTGGAACTGAAAACTGGATCAAAGCTCATATGCACCAAGAGGCAGCGGGATGCACAGGGAAAGCCTGAAGTGCAAATGCTTTGCTTTAAAACTCTAGGTGCTCCCACCTTCTCCTGTGTGCAAGACAAATAGCAGTCTTCAGTTTAAACTTTTCACCCAGATACTTGCTGAGTGCAACACACGGGCAAAGCTCGTACTAGAATCAGAGAAAAGTGCCACGAAGGAAAACAAGAGTCAGGCTGCTGTAAACATGGACAAACTAGTAGCAAAATGAGCAGGATGGGGTCCCTTTACTCAGTACTCTCCATTCCCATCAGTTTTATTTTCTGAAAGCTTAAGGAATAGCATGGTAACATGAGCCTCGGTCTCCTCTCCAAAAGGAAGAAATGAAAGTTCAAGATCATAAAACCTAACTGTGTAAGACCAGGGGACAACAGGGCACGAGCAGTGAGTATGCAGAGGCAGGGGATCACTCGTTTTAAGTACCAAATGAGGAAACAGAAGCGTTACTGGGCAAGTGAACTAGGGCACACAAATATCAGAGCAAGGACAAAAGAGCATCCCACCTGCACAGGCTTCCAAGGTACAACTGGGGGGGTTAATGCAGCAGTGTAGAATGATTCAGGGTCATAGGGTCCTGTCAGAGCACTGATATTCCATAAAAAGCACTCCTTGGTTTTGGACAACGGCAAAAGCCAGGCTGCTTTCCCAGATTCATCCTCCAAAATCCTACTAGCGGGAAGCTGAGGGGTGGGAGGGAATTCCACCTCTTCTGCAAGCAGCATAGCTACTCGCTCTTGGATCCTTTTGCGGGCCTTCTCCGGGTCCTGAAGCAGTAAGGGTGGAGGTGCAGTTGGGCCTCTTTTACGACGTTTTTTCTCTTTAAAAAGAAAAGGAAGAGGAACCCAAATAAACAAACAGCTGAACACATAGGGCAAAGGAGCTCAACATGCCAGCTCCTTCAAGTGCTGTAGTCAGTGATGACCAAAAGGCAGCAACAAGCTGAACACAACTCTTAAGATTTTTGCAGGTAGTTTGAAGCCTCACATCACCCTTATGGGAGAAATGAACTCCAGAAAAGACTGACTCCTGCTCACACTGCTCTGTTGCCTGTTGGGAGCTGTCACATCTCTACAAAATCTGATCATTATGGAAGCAACGGATATCCATGCAGTCTACCTCCCAGACCCATGGAATGCTGCCTGTATGGCAGTGCTTCACAAAAAAGGGAGAGAAAAACTCCAACAAATCCATGAAGGACTCCTTTTCTTGTGTACTGGTCACTGATGATATCAAACCACAGCTCACACAAACACTGAGCAACTGTCACTTGGAAATCCTGTGTCTTACTACCTTTGCGTTACTAATGCTCAACAACAAATCCAACCAGGAATACTTATTGGCAGGAGGAGATCTGAGCAGGGTTATGAAGAGTGAAGTCTCCTCTTTATACAGCACTCAACGCTCTCCTCTGGCAGTTGTCTTCATTTCTAAACCTTTCTGCACACTGAAATAGTGAAGCACATGCTCAACAGCATGTAGTATACACGTATGTCTGCTACAGAATGAAAACAGAGAAAAGGCTGAAAAAGCTGCATTAATCCAGGTTGCAGCAGGATGAATAGGAAAAAAATCTCCTGCAGGAGAAATAACAATAACCTTTTCATATTATTTCTTTTCACTTCCATGGTTTACAAAAAACAACAGCTTATCTTAAGAATATTTTACAGATTCAAAACAATCAATCAGTGAAAAAAAGCATGAGATTCCTAAGGGATTTCACTAAAACCCATGGACATCCTGCAGCTTTTCCTGACTGTGTGTGGATACTGCATATTGTGAGGCTCTCACAGCTTAAATAAAACAAAAACAGGGCTGTCATCCCTCCTATACCCAAGAGGAAAGTTTTAGTGAAGAGCAGGCTGTGTTATGCTACTCCTCCAATAACACAGCCTTTGACACTAACTCACTTTAACACATACCTGATCCTGGCTTCCATTTGATTGGCAAAGCAGCCACTGGTTTCACATTTGTAACTGATTTTGCTTGTTCCTGCTTTTCTTGCTCTAACAGAGAGCGTGACATTGCCATAGCAACCAGCAAATCTTCATCCTTCGTCTCCATTTTGGCCCTCTTCTGCATTTTCTTTGAGTCCTCTTTGGAGGAGCATTTTCGCTTTGACCTGCTTGGTTGATTGCTGAAATACAAGAATGCAGCAGGAAGCCCAAGTTAATGTGACTGGATCAGAGACAAGAAACACTGAGTGCTCCAGACCAGCTGCTCTACTTGCTCAGAGAGATTCCCCTATCAAGGATAATGAAAAACTATTCAGTACCTTCTTCCCTAGCAGAGAGCAAAGGATTTATTACCATCTGTGGAATTTAGAGCAATTTAGAGAAAGTCTTATTTTGAAAAGGTAACCACAAGACTACAGCACTGATGTAAGCATCTGCTATCTGTACCTTGAACACTTTTTTGTACCAAGGGGGAAAGAACAAGTTGAAGCAGGGCAAAACCAAGATCACCACAAAATGCTTTCCCACTCTTCTGCTTCCACAGGGAATGGGCAATGGTCCTTCCTCAGCACAACGGGACTTGCGAGCCCTTCTACAAATTCAGTCAGGCACCACTTGCTGTATTCTGAAGATTCTGCTCAAATCCAAGACAGCAGATGCAGCTCTGTACCGAGCACATTTCAAAACATCACGTCTGTTTCCTCTTTGGCTCAGGGTATAAAGCACATATATCCAACACAGCCACAAGCTGAATAGCTGAGGCATTGGCACAACAGATGCTCTGGAGAGACTGCATACTCGTACTATGTGGTGTGCTTAATAAGCTCAAACACACCATTCAGCTTTACTGCATAATTGCCTCATAGAGCACAAATAATTCTGACAAACCAGTGTAAGATTATTTATTCCCCATTTTGCTCCTGCCTGCTGACTTTTAAAGTCATCCACAACCTGACCACTCCTGAAGAAAAGCAAGATGATTTCTCCAACTAACTACCACATTCTCCTCATGTGGTACTGGGTCATGGCTCTACCTGACCTTCTTTGTACCTGGGGCCTACCCAGTGTGTGAATCTGCCTTGCTTCTGCCATTCACCCCCAGGAGCACAGGTTCAATGTCTCTCAGGCCAAAGAAAGTAACTAGCATCTTTTATTTTTACCAGCTTACCTGGGACACTGAAGAGGTGCATCACCAAGCGTGGACACCTGCAACTGCACTGCCTGAAGAAGCAGCTTAGGAGGTACATCCATCTCAACAGCACAGCGTTTCAGGTGACTGACTCGGCTCTGTGCGGTTTGGAACTGCTTCCCGCAGATGGGACATTCAGGGACCAGTGGTTTGCTGGAGGATGACATCTGTGCTTCTTCCATCTCATCCAGACACCTGTGAGAAGATGGCAAAGCTTACCTCTGAAGACTTTAAAACTTTCCACGCTATGATTTAAACCATTTTAAAGAAAAGGAAGCACAATTATCTCTAATATCTGTTACAGCCTGAAACATCCCCTAAAGAAACAAGAACTATGTGCCCACCACTGTCACGAACATGACATGTAACAGTTAGATGGAGATTACGGCCTCAGGGGCATATTAAAAACTGTTGCTCAAAAGCAAGTGCAGGTAATAACCTTCTTTAACTTCACCGCGTGTCCATCACCTAATACCTCTTTCTGCATTCATTCTAACATTCCAGCTAACTTATAAACCACCGTTAAAAAAAGGATCACCCTACCAGAGAAATGGTAAGTCTTCCTCACCCGAAACATCACTTCTTGTCCTTCTTACTGCTTTTGAAGGTGCATGACCACATGCAGCGTCAAGAATGCAAGTGTTTTCAAGTCAGATATCTCACTTGACAAGGACAGTGTTTTATGTCACAGAAAAGGGAGCAGCTGAAATTAACACCACGCTCAAGAGTGCAGGATGATGAACTTCTAGTAGGCCAAAACTATGTACAAAATTTTAATTGTTCTTTTTCTGTCCTCTCCAAAGAGATTCAGGGTGTGAAATCCTGGATCTGCAGTACCTATTACAAAAATCAGTCCCTGATTACATAATGGTACACACTACCTACACACACAGGGCTGTGTTGAGAGACCATTCATCTGATGCAAGAGGACTGGTGATTACTTGTTTGCCAGTGCATCTATCCATCTACAGCTTCACCTCTTGTGATGAAGACTGCTATCAAAAAATCCATTGATAATACAACCTTGTAATCTCATCATATGATTACATGCTTAATAGTTCAGAAAGCAGACTTAATTTCCAAAAAGCATTTCTGACACACTGTCACTGTTTTACAACCTCTGCCCTCTCAAGCAGCAGTAAATACCTGAAGACAGAAACAGCAGTAGCACCTCTAAAGCTGCAGGTACAGACAACTCTAACAAATGTGAGCCACTCAATAACTTGATGTAGGACTGGACAAATTAAATCACTCTTGCCTTCTGAAAGGGCTCGAATTAAGAAATTGCAAACATTCAAATACGCTGTTTCTGATACTTTCTCAGCAGAGAAGCACAAACTTTTAATTTACAAAGACCTATGCGTACATAATATATTAACAGTACTTGGTATTTACCACTAAGGAAACTGTTAAATTAAGGGCACTAATTTTCAATTTGGTCATCTTTCTGAATAGTACCACCTTTCTCTCAGCAAACAGCTGGGATATGCAGTGACATACTCTAGTATGTGTCTTTAGAAGAACAATTTTCAGCGAAATAGAGCAAACATTACTTTGTTGGCTGAAATTGGTATCACATCTCCTCTATCACACTACTGATGAAAGTGGCACTGGCCTTACCACACATATGCAGAAGCCCTGCAGTTCAAGACAATCAGCGTCTGCTTTGAGACCAAACCAACTTTTTAATTCAAGCCATAAAGGTCAATGCCACTATGCAGATTCCCCTGCTACCATGTTCTTTAATGGATAAGCTGAGTGAGCAGTCTATGAGGTTAATGGGAAAGGATGTGGAAAGGACACATCATGCTGGTCTTTCACCTGTTAACATGCTGCTCTCGTCGCATTGTGTTCATGGCTGAGAGATCCTTCTGGCAGATCTGACAAAAAAACAAGCCTGCATCCTCCAGGCTTGCCAGAGCTTCCTCTTTGGTTTCCTGCTGAAGAGCCAAAGCCAGAGCACCGTCATGTTCCATGGACAGAAGATGGTGGGTATCTGGCAAAGAAGGGAGAGATGATCTAAGATAGAAAACTAAGAATCCTGTATGAAAGGCATGGAGCCGTTATACTTCTCATTATTAGTTTATTAAACTAGACGCACAAAAATTAATTGCAGTCTTTCTCTTGCATCTTCACATCTCATCTCCCACAAGGGAATGCTACAGGACTGCACTAGCCGAGGAGCAAGAGGTGGCAATTTGTTCACAGTACGTCGCATGCCAGAGCCAAATGAAGGGTAAGTTTTGGCTAAAGTTTCTGAAGAGAATATGGGATCTTACACATTACATATTAAAACACAGCAGATTTTCATGTCCATACAGAACCAATGGGGCCCTGACTTATAAAGAACCAAACCAGAGTAAAATTACTGTGAATTCAATTAATCTGCATAGAACATATTATTACCTTATAGAGTGCTTGGGGATCCACCAAAGATGGGGGCTACCTAAGAGTCATATTTACCTAACAGCTACCTAACACTGTCCTAAGGGAAGGACGACAAAGTCCACTGATCCTGTTGGAATTTCAACCTGTTTCCAAGAAGACAATTAACCTTCCGGAATGTAACATGAGGTTGATTCAGCCTTAGAGAAGGGCTGGGAGAAAAGTACGGATAGTCCTTTAACAATAGAGAAAGCAAGTTTTCTCAGTGATCTGGAGTGATTTATTCAGTGCTGCACACTAAGCCACTAGGCTAGCTGGGAACAAAGCCCAGGAATCTGGACTGCTTCTCATGCAACCATTCTCACCAGCCCACAGCACTCTTTCTGCACGTACAAGAGCTAACAAAAGAAATGTACCATTCTCTGGTGGGTTCTGCTCCTGGCTTTCGCCAGGGAAATCCACGCTGGCTACAGACTTTGGCAAACCATCATCTGTGCTGTGTTTTAGCTGCTCAGGTGCCACTCTCTTGAACTGCTGCATTCTCTCCACTACCAGCTCTGCTACCCGCATCTTCGACCCTGCGAGTGGCGGTATCTTTGAGGTGAGTGAAGAGCAGGTCCCTGGCTGTGTAGCAGGATGGAAGGATAATGTAGTCTGGGAACAGCCACTCAGAGTATTTACTAGAGGGGGAGAAAACATCAGAGCTTTACCAGTCAGTTTTAAACACATAGCTGAGCTGCCCAGATAGCTGCTGGGAAACCCTCCCCAACAGTAGCCTAAGCCAGGCTCAGTTTTGCAACAGGCATTCTTGGAGGAAGTGAACAATTTGTTCAGCTGTTACATGACTTTATACTTGATAACCACAGTACCAGTATCAGGCTTCTGTGCTACAGTGGAGTTTACGTATCTCTAAATCCCTTTTAGGAAGGAATATTAAGGAAGGCCTTGCCTGAAGGTCACTAGTGAGAACAAGCAGTCCTACAGCCCCAGTGTTCCCACCACACAATGTCCTGTGGTTCCTCCTGTTCTTTGCTCTGATCTCCAAACCCTATCTGTGGCTCAAACTTTCAGGCTCTGAGCTGAAGGAACCCGGGGTTCCCAAAGAGAGGTGGTAACAAGCAGGAGGCAGAGGCAATGCCAAACTAACACCTCAGCATACCACTGCTCTGCTTGAGGTATCCTGTGGATATGCGCAGTGTGCAAGATGGGACCAAAGATCTCACCAGCCCAGTATCTTGTCTCTGGGCCCAGACAGCAACACATACTTAAGAAAGGGTGATCAGGACAGGACAGGTACGAAATAATCCTTTTCCTGGCTGACCTTATTTATCAGTTTAAGGACTTCCTGCACTGGTGCCTGCATTCTGGCCATCACATTTAATAACCACTGAAGGACTAATCCTTTATGAATTAATCCAACACCTTTTTTAACTCGTTCATTTTTGGCCTTGACAACATCCAGTGGCAATACATTTCACCATACAATGATGCACTGGGTGAAAAAGCACCTCAATATATTCTAAGCTTGCTTCTAGATGATTTGAGGGTGTTTTTCTCAGTTGTAATACTGCAAAAAATAGTGAATAATGACTCCCCAACTCATCACTTTGTACCAAGGCTTCACCTTACTGAAGGACATCTGCCTGCCTGTAGCACAGAACACACTCCTAGGTTAAAGCCCTAGATAAGCCTAAGTAGCTAAGTGTAGACAGAAACAAAAGATGCAAGCCCGCTTCAATCAGCACTGCTGTATGTCCCCACCAGGTGGGCTTCTGAAGACCACCACTGAACTACAGAGTCTTTTCAGTCCTAGCCTATGTTCACTCACCTGTCAGAGTCCTCTGGCTACACTCAATGGCCACTGTACTCAGCTGGCTGGCAGGGAAAGGGTTTCTCTTTCCATCCCCTTGTGTAGTCTCACCACTACTACAGGCCACAGCATCACCATCTTCTTTGTGCACCAGTGTTTGTTCCTTTGGACCCAAATCTTGAGGTAAATTTGTTTCCTTTGCTGCTGGTAAGTGATGATGGTTTTGGCTCTTAGCGGCAGCTTTTCCTCTTTTTAATTTGCTTCTTGCTGCAGTGCTCTTTGACCTGTTCTGAGCACCCTTTGCTGCTTCAGCATCCCCAGCTTTTTTCTTCCCTCTACCTAAAAGATTCGCCCATAACTCTTTGAAATCATTGTCCTGTTCATCCATTGGCCTGCAGGTTCCAGTTACGCTGTGGCCTAATGACACTGTGAGGACTGGAGGGCAGGGGGAGATACCAGAATCAGTTCAGGTTTGCATCATCCGTGACCTGCAATTTTCACCAATTGCCTTCCACTACCTCAGAGATCTCCATTCTACAGACTTCAATGAGGTCAACAGTGTGGGCACTTCTGTGCTGCTCTGACAGTTCATTCTTCCACACTTAATTCACAGCCATTTAGTAGAGCACATTCTCTCTCCAAGAACCCCACCTGCTTTCACAAGTTGGCTCTTCAGAGGCCTCTAGACCTTACATTAATCACGTCAGTTTGTGCAGAATACACGTAGGATCTTCATGACACGCTATAGGGCTTCACAAAGACACTTACTAAAGCCCTGAAATAAAGAAATAAAAAAAGGTGGTTATGGAGGATGGTATATGCAAATGCAGCATGGGACAGGGCTGGTGTAGAACTCTGAAGGAGGAGAGAATTTTTATAAAATAGTAAGATTAGAAAAAGCCAGTATTGACCCAAAACGCTATCGCTATAATTGTACTACAGACATGCACAAGCCACATGAGGAAAGAAGAGGAAAGCTTTCAAAACAGATATCTGATACTGGGTAGGCTTTTGTCCTGGATCTCAGGATTTGAGACTGTCCTTTTTTAATATGCATTCATACTTAGATTTATATAGCACAAGACCAGCGAATGTAGCGCGGGGTGTGGGGGGGAAGTCCCTCAGATCAAGCAGCTATTATACAGTGTAAAATTTTGCTTTGCAACACCACAGCTTTAAAGAGGAGAGCCCAACCTATTTTGAGAAGTGAATAAAGGCAGTTTCTGGCATTTCAGAAGGGTTTCTGGGACAAGTCTGAGAACAATTCTATCAAATATGTTCATCCTTTCTCTCCTCTTACCTCCATGGCTGCTCACCTTCAGGATTAGCTCTCCTGCTAACAAATACTGAACTATTCCTCTTGAGTACTCAATAAACCATGGCAGTGACCATGTTTCACAAACTGCTGTCAAATACACAAGGTAAACAGACTAAACAAATGGTATTCTAAAATGAGTTTCTTAATCTTTTCAGCTACAGTAAGAACAGCAGTACTAGCTAGGGATTACGTGGAACAGCATTGGGTACAACGTCCAGATGGAAATGCCATCAACCCCCAGGCAACATTAAACCTAGATCTCTATTCTTAGACATTTTGATTGTCCTCTTCTTCCTAGTCCTAAGTTCACTATGGTTCTGGCTATTTTACCAGAGGTTTTATATTGCTCCCAAAACCTATTTCTTTCAAGCCTAAACCAGAGTGTTTCACTTGGAATGGCAGCAGCTGTGGTTCAGCTTCTCCAGTAAAGCTCTGGGCATAGAAAGACTCAAAAAGCAGGAAAAACACATGCGAGATTGTTTTCTCAAATGGCTTGGCTGCAGACATGCGAGGCTAAGGAATGCTGGTTACACACTTTCATGGGTCAGCCTTTCCTATAAGCAATTACAGATGTTAATGGATTTATTTATTTTAAACTCAGGCTCCCAAACCAGCAGAGGATTTTGCTGTGAATCTTGGAGTCATTTCCTGTTAGAGAGAAACTGAAGTTTTATGTAGCCAGTTCATAAATTTAATTTTCCTGGACAGAATCTTGGTGTAGTTATCACTGTAAATTGACCATTTTCTTCTAAGTAGAAGACAGCATGTGGAGAAAAACAGAATCTCACATCCTCCATGGCTTTAAATACCTCTCACAGACACATTTGTACTGTTGTATTACTTATGGTGAGTTCCTGATATTAAACTTTGAAACAGATCAGCACTTTTGCGTTTGCAATCAATGTTCAGTGCCCCAGGTAGATGAAGTCAGACATACAAATGATGCAAACCTAAGAATTTATCTGTCTTACTCCTCTCTTTCCAGACTTGTATTTACAGGCTCCTGCTCTGTTCAACATCTCAGTATTTCTGATGCTGCTCCTATTCATGTACCTAACAGCCAGCTTTGGCACCAGTTTGTAGAGCTCAAAAAGTAATGGCTTTGAAAATAATTTCTTTCAGTATAGTATTAAATTCATTTTGGAGGATTTTAGGACTCAACAAATCACAAAGCTGGTCAAATAAAATAAACAGCAGCACTTAGCTATCCCCTTAGCTGCCAAATCTATAGCCCAGCTGTGCCCTTCAAGTAAATGTAGATCAGCAAAATGGTACAAAGCAGGACCAGTAAGAATGAAAGATGGAACCTGGAAAATGGAAGGAAAAGATTAGATTTAGTGTATTTTGTACTGACTGCTCTTTTTGCTCAAGTTCCAAGTTGCAGGGGGAAGGAGACAGCAATAGCACATGCCCTAATGGTGATAGGTTCTGCCACTTCCACTGACCTGCATACCTGAAATATGTAGGTGAGTCAGATGCATTGCTCAGGATCTGCTCAGCTCAGCAGTGTGTCCCCAGCAGCGAGCAGCACCACATGCCGCTGCAGAAAAAGCCCAGAACCCTTCAGAAGGCAGAATGGGTCAGGCAGACTGGATAAAGCCCTGAGAAACCTGGTCTGACCCCATAGCTGACTCTGCTTTGAGCACGATGTTGGACTAGAGACCTCCTGAGGCCACTTCCAGCCTGAGTTATCCTATGACCCTACAAATAGTCTGTCCTTGCCTTTTCCATTTGGGACTAATTTTGTTTCCTGGTAACCTTCTTTAAACCAGAACCACAAGAGTTAATTCTTACAAAAATCCATCAGTGTTACTATCATAACCCTCCAGCCATATAACAACCTCACCTTTTTGATCCTGCCATTTTCAGGCTCACCGGCATCTATTGAATTGAGTTCCCTGCTTTAACTAAAAAAAAAAAAACAAAAAAACAAAACAGGAGAAAGTATTCCTTTTCATCAGTTCTGTTTGCTTCCTTTGTACTTCACTGACTGTCTTCTGTTGAGACAAGGAGGACAGAAGCTCCAAATCCACTCTCTTTAGACCACTCAATATTTTATTAAATTACATGTATCACATCCTCCAGTGTCTGTGCTCTAAAATAAGAGTCCCAGTCTTTTCTCTTTTCCTAGGAGAATCTTTTCTGGCCCCTAACCATCTCCATCAGTATTCCCCGAATCTCCTGCACTGTCCACTGCTTTTTCTGAGACACGATGACCAGTACCGCAGACAGCAGACTGCTGATACTGCGGATGAAGAAGTTTTATATTGTTCACATTGCTTCCCCACCCAGGCCTCGCAGATCCTAACATCTTTGCTTTGTTTTGAAAGCATCTGCTTGTTGAGCAAAGGTTTTACCTGAACAGAGATGCCCAGGGCTCTTTCAGTATCTGGTATCATTAAGGTGTTCCATATGATTTATCTCTTTTTCCACCTCCATGCTCTACTTTACACTCATCCACACTTAAGTTCATGATATACTGTGTTACCTGCAGCTCAGAGCCTGCTGGAACTACCTCTGACCTCGACTGAGCTAAAAAAGCTGCATCACTGCCCAGCAGGACCACCGGGCACACACTGAGGAGGATTCAGAATGAACCCTTGGATGCTCTTTGCTACCTTTCAGCCAGTTTCCCCTCTTAGATGATTTACCATTCATGACAATTCTTTATCTCTTTCCCCTTTTCAAAGGATTTCTGAGTAAACGACATTAATCCATTCTTTATTTCTTGATTTGTTGACAAATTCAAACCACTCCATTAGACTACTGAGAGACAGTCTACTGCAGAAACTAGGCTACCATGTTGATGAGATGCTATTAGGTTAAAAATATGACAGACGTCTACAAATAACTTGATGATCATTTCAACCAGTTTAATAGGTACACATAAAAGACTTACTGCCTTGTAATTACTTAGTTCAATCATAGAATCCTTCTTAAAAAACCCCAAACAGCCAAAACCCAACAGGTAAAACATCTGCTACCCTCCCACCTTTCAAGAGCAGCTGAAACCAGGACACAACTGAAAGTGTATTTCTACCAGCAGTCCAACCACTTGACAGTATCTCTTCTGAGCTCTCAAATATACAATATCTGGGCCTGCTCACTTGCCGCTTTAAACTGTCTATTTGTTCCAGGAACAATTGTCCTGCCATTTCAGTCTCCAAGAGCATGTCATCATTATGGCTAGAAAGCGTACATGAGTGCTAGGTAGGCCTCAACAACTTGTACCCAGCAGATACCTTCTCCCCTCTCAACCCCCGCAGTGCTGCTTCAGTAGATATCCTCCTCAGTTACTCATCTTTGAAGAAAGCCTGGCTCTATACCTTCAAAAAAGGAAGGTGCCATGCTACCTTGGGAGCAATTTCCTGGGTTTCACAAGAAATACTAGGGCAAGTGGGATTATTTAACACTAGAAAGTGAGGCAAAAAGTAACCTGAATTTTTTTTCATAAGTACCATTTCCTTGTGGTGAAAGTACAAATTACCCCATTCTACAGCCAGATCCTCTCCCCCCATCTCCACCAGTGAAACAGCCTAAGAGGCGACTGCATTCCCAACTGGGTGTAGGGAGACACGATGCTGAGTCTGCAGCACCCGTCTCCACACGGAGTGAGGCTGTGTTTGCGTGCCAGGCAGAGTGGGTTGCTGCAGAAAGCGTGGCACCTTTCTCGGCAGGAGCACCTTCTCCCACTTCCTCCACCAGCAAGATCAACATAGGAGTGGTCCTGACAGTCCTGTAAGGCTGGCCAGAACTTAAAGGAAAGTCAAAGAATGGGATCAAAGTGACTGATACCGCCTCCGTCTTCAGAAATGAGTTAATTGCCATGGCCTGTATGAACCTAGGCTGCTAATTACAGAGTGTTGACAGCAGACAGGATGATGGGATGCACCCTGTTGCGTTGGCACTGAGTTTTATTGCCCCCTCCCCTTCTCTTTCCGTGAAAGCTGTAGCCTGAACATCTGAAGGTTGGTAGCAAAACTTTCAATCAAGCCAGTCCAAATACTGCACAGGGAAAGAATTTCTGTAGTGTTTGTTCTGGAAACCACACCAGAAGCTGGTCCGTAGGGATTCTTCCAGACCAAATCCTGTAACAAAAAAATCTTCCTACGGGTTCCTGATGGAGATGAACCTACATGTCAACAGTGTAACTTCTGAAAGAGCATATTATCCTCCATACTTTTAGAGACTCTCTTTGCTAGCACCTTTTCTCACCAGGTTCCTGCACTAACCGATACCTTTATCACCAACACTACTCTACAAGGACACAACAATAGATGTGTCCAGTGCACGGTCTCTGTGTCTGTAGAAGTGCAAATAAATTAACACTGAGGACAGCAGCACTTGTTCTGTGAGGAGAGAACAAATATAAGTGCAGAACAGGAATTCAAACTCAGGTACCAAACCTCTGGTCCTGGTCTCTGCCAGCTTTCCTGTGCCAGAAAAGGATAACAAAACCAGATGTGGAAAATAGGAAATTACAAATTAACTCAAGCCTATATAAGCAAGGAAATGATAGCTAGGAAAATCATAATCAGATTCTAATGAGCAATCTTAGCAATGACCAGTATCAATGTCTATGTGACATCATCCACTTCTATTACTGATATCCCACCAGAGTACCACACTCACATTTCTTTTCAAGACTACACCTCCCCCTGCTAGTACTTTGTACGTATGGCAAAGCACTTCATAGCCAGTAAAAAAATCTATCACATTCCAGACGTGAATTTTAAATCACTACTTACGTGACAAAACGTCCCTCTACCTTTCAAATGCTGTAGAAACTAACCTTACTTTAAAAAGCATTTCACTGAAATAGAAAATTTTTACTTTTTACCTCCTCTGGAAGGATAAAGGGGAAGTGAATATAAAAATAAAAACTAACGGTTGCTCAGGTGCAAATGCTCATGGCTTGTATGCAAACACAGTAGCATACAAATCAGAAATACATGCAGCTGGTGTTTAAAAAATGCTTATTTGATTTGACTGAAAGCAACAAAAAATTATTAATTTAAACAGAAAAATACAATCGAGAATTAAGGACTGAATAAAACCATTTCAGCAGAGGCCCCAAAAATCAATAATGAGAACAATACTTATTAAAACCTAACTTGGTTTTCAGAGAAAGAAAAGTAATCAGAGTAATAATAAAAACAAATATGTAAAATAACATCATGGTAAGGGAATTGGATAGCAGTGAATATAAACAATGAATTGTATTAAAACGAGAAGGAGGTAAAATTACATAAGATTAGTTTTCTGGTCAGAAAAGTTAAGAACTTTCAAAAAGGTCTTTTTGGTGTACATCAAACCAAAAAGAAGAACCTACCAAGGCCACTAGATCATTATAAAACAAACTGTAGAACTGTTAATAATGAGAATACAAAATATTCCTATAATATCCATCCCATGATGTTGATGAAAGTAGCCTATTCTAACAGTAATCCAAAGTGTACTGAACAGCAGCTATTGAAGATATTTCTGTCAACAGAATCAGATCATTTGCAAGTAGAAGTCACTATGATTTTTCAAAAAGGACAATTAGGGAAGTAAACACCCATCTTTCAGACTGAGATCAGCGCCAGGCCGTTAAAGAAATGGCTTGTATGGGAATTGATGAATGAAGATGGATAATGAAATTAATATCAATAAACACAGTTATATGAAAACCAAGATCTCCTACGTTAAGCTAATACCTTTTTAATGAGACCTCTGCATGTTAACAGAGGCGTAAGTCTTTTGTAAACCATTAAAGAAGTATCAAGGGACAAAATGATTAATTAGAATCATGCAAAATCAATACAATACATTTAAAATTATTAAAATGTAGCTAGATAGGTTTCAAAATGCAACTGCAAACAGCAGTCACTGAGCACATATGTTCCTAGTACCATCCCACAGAGATTAACTCTCTGCCTATCTTATTTTTCTATTATTTAGACTAAGGAATTGAGTTAGGAGAGATATAAACCACCATTGATGAAGCTGTCTGATGATGCAGAGAAAGGAACTGTTAGATAGTGTTGATGACAGAGACGCAGACCAATGCAGACCACTTGGTAAACTAGCACAAATCTCAATACAAAGTTCCTGTTTTGGGACAAGGCCATACGTACAGGATAGGTAAATCTATCCTGGGAAGCAACAAGTACAAAGGAGTTAGGAGTCCGGACAGATAATCAGAACATTGGCAGGCTCCTGGATGAGTCTGTGGCCATATCGATACATATGCTGTAACAGTAAAAAGGTTTTATTTCCTTTGTAGTTGGTGCTAGTGAAAACTGTGGTAAAATTGCTACAGGGAACCTACAGCACGATTCATTCACAAGAGGCTGCATTGCCCATAGGTCATACGGCACCAGAGGCATACAGCTTAGGAAAGGTGCTGTTTCAAACTGCCTTCTCAGTACCCAGTACAAAGCCTTACCTAGCCCACCATTCCTCCAAACTGACCACAATGTGACCTTACCCTGGGTGTCTGACTCCACTCTGAGACAGAGAATCTTGACCATGTCAAACAATTCTATCATTTTGTAGATCAAGAGTGGAGCAATCAGGGTTATGGACGGCAAGAAAGTCAACTGAATAATTAATGAAGAAGTGAATATAAAGAGAAGTAAGAACACTGCAATGTTAAACATTCAAGCCATTTCTTTCCAAGAAGACAATGTTATCCTAAGGCGCACATTCACTTAAACCAATGGAAGTTCTACTGATACTATTTTTTCCCCAAAAGTCTATCTTCTGATTTGTGATTATGTTGAAGCTTATCATCACAAAAGCCAAATATAAAAAGAAATTTAACACAGTATCTTGATTTCCCCACATTCTCTAAAATAAAATGATGCTTGCTTTGAAAAGGTGACCAAACTCATCACAGTTTGCTACAGGTGATCTAATAATGTATCTTTTACACTAACATTTTGTTAATTTATAACAATTAATAACTTGCTCTCTTCTCAGCTAAAATCACATATAAGAGCTACAGTAAAATACACAACATACTACTTTGTGGATATGTTGCTTTATGACATTTCCATGCTACCATATCTGTTCTCTGTACTCCAGCGTCTATCATAAACAAGCTCGCCTTACTGTTCAGAAAATACATTTTTACATTTCTTCCTATTAAAATATCTTCTCCTTTCATTGACTTAGTTCCTTCACCTTCTCAATATCCAAATATATCATTACCTACAGACTTGATGAGAATGCTCTGGGAAACTCTGGTATCATACCAATGATCTCAGGGATGCATAAATATATGTCTTCCACAGACTGCTACAATAACAGCAAGAGGTCAGCTCTCAGACAAGGATGTCAATTCCTCTGTGTTTAGCTTCCAGGAAAATTCTTTCTAGAAACTCTGGACAAAGGCCTTGCATACAACTGAGGACCCTGAAGCACAGTTTGAGTTTCACTAGCATACAATAATGTGTCAAACATCCTGTTTAAATTGCTATTTTCTACCATTTGACAGTTTCTTTGGAAAAAACGTGTAATGAAAATTGACCCAGTGGGAAAAGCAAATGCTCAAAAGAACTTGAGGTCCATTTTATTCCAAATGTAAAGCTTATGATAAAAATTCTTTCTGTTTCTGTTTCCAGTCTGCCTCTGACACATCTGTACAGTGTAAAGCAATACAATGACTTCTGGCTATCCAGAAAACTGTTTTAATCCAAACAGCAAAATCAAAGGGGAGAGGAGGGACCAGGAGGGAGAAGAATATGATTTTAAGTAGATACGAAAGCCAACCACACAAGGGTCTTTTTTTGTAATCAAAACATGGACTGTACCCAGCCTGTGACTTTTGAGAGTTTATACAGGAGCCAATAGACTGAGCATCAGCCAATGTTACCGTCTTTGGGCTTCACTACAGTCAAGCTATTTAGTACAAATAGTATGTTTTTGCCCAGCAAATGCATAATTTCGACTTTATTTAAAAAGACCAGGGTTAAAAGAAGCACCTGTGTATCTGCAGGATCAGGGACAAAGCGTTGTCAGTGAAATGACCGACACCCACTGCTTCCCCTCAAGGCAGGCCCATACTGCTGCTCCTTGTGCCCCTTAGTCTGGAAGAGAAAAATAAAATTCCATGCAGCAGCTGACAAACTTCTCAGAATTGCTTTCCCTGATGACATTGCTTGAAAGGAGTCTGCTTTGAGGCTGGACGCATTGAACAAAGTTTTTAATGAATCTTCCTAGCTGTCAACGCTGCTTAAACTCAGATGGCCTCATAATCAGGCCTTCCGTGGAACAACTTCGCCTTTGCTTTATCACCGAACTTTTGCTTTTGATGCCATTTGAACATCAAGGATGGAGTTTTACCCTACCGAACAGCTGCAGCACAGCAATCAGCTGCCCACCCGAACCCAACCTGAGGTCCCCTAACAAACACGTCAGGGCTTCGAGGCCACGCTCGGAGGTGCCTCAAGGTTTCTGCTCTCGGCTGTAACTGCGACGGGCCCCTGAGGGCAAAGGCCTGGGCTCCCCTCAGGCTCGGCACCCCGGCAGGGCCAGGCAGGCCCGCCAGCCCCTGAGCCGCACCCCGTCCCACACGAGGGACCCTCCTCCCGCTCCTCAGGGGGAATGACGTCCTACCACTGACGTCGCATCCTCACGCGGATGACGTCGCACCCTGGGCGGTGACGCCAGCCCCAGGGTTGGACACCACCACCTCCCCGCCAGCAGGTGGCGCCGCGCGGATAGCGCTGGCGCCGGCGTCATGACGTCACGCCGCCCGCCCCTGCCACAGCGGGGCGGCTCGCAGGGCCGCCGCTGTGAGAGGGCCGCCCCGCCCCGCCCCGCCCCGCCCCGCTCGGCGCGCCGCCCCGGCCCGGCCCGGCCCGGCCCGCCGCTGACCTCTCCGCCGCGGCACGGGCTCCCGCCGCTCCTCGCGCCCCGCCGCCGCGGCGGGGAGCCCCGATGCCCAGCCGGAGCGCATGCGCGAGGCGCCAACCGTCTCCCTCGCCCTGCAACGGGCCGCGGCGCGCATGCGCGGGGCCCCAGTCAGCGTCCCGCCGGCAGGGCCCGCGCATGCGCGCGGGGCGAGGACCGCGCCCTCCCCGCGCAGGCGCACGGGCTTCCCGCCACTGGTTGCTATGGCGATGCCCCCCACCCCCCGCCCGGTCCCCGTTCGGGTTGTCCCCTCAGCAGGGCCCGCCGGTCGCGGCTGGTCGTGTCGGCGGGGGACGAAGGCGACCCGGCGGTCTCCCCGCTCCTGGCCCCGGGAGAATGGGTGGGAGCCTCCCCCGGGCAGGCAGTGGCGCTGGGCGGCGCCTCCTGAGGCGAACCCGGCCTGAGGCGGGCGGTCCGGCGGCCACCGGGGGCGGCCGAGCTCCAGGGGAAAGCGGCGGCCGACCCGGCCGCCTCCCGCCGCCTGGCAGCGCCTCAGGGCCTCAGCCGAGCCCGACCCTGGCCCGGGGGAACGTAAAATGCTGGAGCGTTCGGGTAGGGCCTGGGCTCTGATGTAACTTCGGTGCACATCTAGTCCGGAAAAAATACCACCGAAAGAGGAAAGCATAGAGCATAGCATTGCTTATTAATGTTTTTGAAGAATTCGAATCTGTTGAAATACTCATATGTACAACGCGAATTGTAAATAGGGAGAGAAATACCTACTGCCTGTTCATGAGCATGGAACTATCATTTAAAGTCACTCGTCTTCACATCTAAAACCTAAGGTACGCGTTTGCAGGCTGCTGCTGAGCTGCAGCTAAAGCCTGTTATAATTGTAATGCTTTGGGCTTATAATGAATGCTGTGCTGCTCACATGGAAATTAATGGAAGTATTGAAATTTCATGGTGAGCAGTTGCATAGCTCAAGCTTTTCCCAAGCTTATCTGTCAAAAGAAAGAACATTGCCTTTTTATTTCATACTTCTTCCTACCTGGAGTTGAACAGGAAAATGGATGCCATTTTTCCACTACATTCAGTTCAGGCTCAGAGAGCTCATACCAAATATTAACTTGGAGTCGGGATCAACAATCATTTCCTCCAAATGAATAGTTAATTGTGGCCAAAGGTCTGCAGGTATAAAACCACCAGAGATGCAGTGGGTAGGTGGGGGATTTGTACACTGGATTTGTGTTTTGAATGCATATTTTGTGTTGAAATCAGGATTTCTTTCTCAATGCGTGGTATGCATGCAGCAAGAACCAAAATCACTCCTGGGGAACACTTCTTAACAGGCCCAGAGGCAGAGGGAAGAGGTGTAGTGGCACACACAACACGCTGGGGCTGACATTCCTGTTAGTTTGCTTCAAAAACATCAGGGTAGGCACTTTACTAACAAATACAGAGCACTGCTGCTAATTGTGAGCAATACGATGGCTCCTTTACACATAACATTTATTTTTCCATAATTATATCTTGAACCGTAATTTGACATCACCAAGAGAAACTGACACTGTCAGAGCACTGCCTGTTTGGAAAGCTTATAGACAAAAAATTAACTACAACTTTTAAAATGGAACAAGCTCCTGAGCCACCATGCTTCTTCACTTCCAGCAAAGCAATTTAATTTTTAACTCATGCTAAATTCAAACCATTTTAGCTGGAAACCCTTGAATTTTAAGCAAAGAATTGATGCTCCTGGTTATTTTGGCAGGACTGACGGGTGTATTTGCTGCAGTGAATCTCCCCAGGAGATGCAATGTGCCCATGTCAGTATGAGAACCCAAAACTGATATGAAGAAATCCTTTGGTTTGTGTCTTTCAACACTTCTGCTAGTTTATTCAAGTTCTTTCTCAAGCTGCTACACTTATGGGAATTAGAAGCACTCTGAAGAAAATCCTGCAAGAACTTGCAGCGCACATTGCACAAACGTACTGAAAAATACTCTGGTTATGGTGTGCTGAGACACCGCGTTGGTTCCACAAGGACAGCTAAGCCAAGTCACAGTAACATTTTCTTGCACAACACCCTACACGCAAACTGAATTCAAAAGCACCAAATATTTAAAAGAATAACCGGGAGGACCTGGAGGGACATCTCCACAAGGTGCCGGTGAGCCTGCAAACCCGTTACACACCTGCAGTCAGGGGAACTGCCCACCAGCATTCGAAGTGACGCTGAACACGGCAAACACAGGCATCTTCAGCCAGACCAGCCATCACGGCTGCCAGGCAACGCTGCAGCCTCCAGCTCTTCTGCATTTCAGGTAGTCAAATGCAATTTTCTGTTCCAAAAGTGCTGAGATACCAACGAAAAGGGCCCTTGAGAAATGTGAAACATGTAACACGCACAAGCATCTGCTTTTTCACCACTTGAATCCTTTAAAGCTTACTGCGCTCAACGTGAGGTGCGCAAGCACCCCGGGCCTTGTTGATGTGTGCAAATGTAGCCTTTTAAAAGTCTGCATTGAAAAGAGCCAAAAGAACTGCAGTATTTCCAACAGAGATGGGTCCAAAAGCACTGACTTTTAACAGTGCGTACTGGCTACCAATCTGGTATCTACTTCACAGGACATTTCAAGGCCTCTAACCATTCCTAAAGGCAACAAGGACATGGTTGCTGCAACAGGCTCTATTCACTATTTGCACCCAACATCAGCTAGAAGATGCAGGGGCAACTACAGGTGTAGAGAGAAGCAGCTCTCCCAGAATCAGGCAGCTGACCAGAGGCAGACTACCAGATTCCCTATATAGACCTACCAGACTTCTCCTAGCAATTTTTTAATAATTCATTTTTTCTCCCCACCAGGGAACTGGTCTGGATCAGAGATGGCCTAGGGCCCCAGTGCCTTAGACTCTAGCATGAAAATCTTGGCATAATTTAATGCATGCTAGTGGTACTCTCCCATGAATTACAACTGTATAGATGCAGGCAGGTCCCTGAAATAGCAACACTTCGGATATACATTGCGGAAGACAGGATATTTACTATCACACTTTGATTTTGAGCAGTCTCTGCAGAAAACGACAATTATGGAACTTGTGGGCACTATTGCCAATACTAAAATGTTTTTAAAGTAACTGTGCTTGAATTCACTGTGCAATGGTATTTATATGAAATATGTAAATCTGTTTATCTAGCTATGAACATACACATTATGTATTATATATACATATACACATTTATCCCCAGTATGCTACAGTCAGCATTTCTCCAAGTTTGTGTTTCACTTTGTTATCTCTGCTCAGTCTGAGAGGCAGATCCACTGATCTGGGTTAAGACTCGTAACGCTGGTAGCTCTTTGGCAGCTCCAGATTAACTTTGTAAAGCTTTTGATATAGATCAATTCAATCCAGGTCAGCAGTGATCAGAGAAGCAGCCACGGGGGCCAATTCCAATGAGTAAAATTTAGGGTTTGCATTAATTTATCGTGTTAATCTGCCCTTCTCATGGACCTTGGCCATGCTGGATGACAGAGCTCAGCACAATACTTGGCGCACTGAGTCTCTTGAAAGGGCAAAACAAGCAACAATGCAGCATTTGCCTCAAGAGCAGGTTTGTTTTGTTTGTTTTTTCTCTAAAGTGTGAATTTTGGGACAGTGCATGCTACCATATCCATGTCCTCTTGTAAGCCTGCCAGAAAAATATGCATGTTTCCATTCAGTAAGTCAGACAGCACAAGTTAGAGTGTGCATGTCTAATTAACTTGTTATAAACCAAAATTTGTCTTGTTCTCCTGGGAGGTGAAGTGAAATAAAATTTCCAGGAAGAATCACCATCATTCAGTAAGGGCACTGAGCATTAAACATGCTAAGAATCTCTAAACACGTTAAAAATACAGTGCCCAACTAAAAAAAATCCATATCCTTTGATTTCTTGAAGCAAACTGCAGGATAACTTAGAACACTTGTTTTTTAAAATGTCTGCTAAACCACTTGAAACAGCACAAGTCCAGTGACTGAGGTACATGGTGAAACAAAACTCAAGTTGAATCTCCCTCCGCCTCCTGTCACAGCTCTGGCTTCCTGAGTTTCTAGGGGTTTAATGCGGGACAGTTCCATGAAGGATTTACTTACCGATTTACGTCTGGGTCAGGCTTTAACCCCTTGTTTACTTGGGCTGCAAAAGGAGAACCAATCTTTGCTTGGCTTCACAGACTGCTGCTTTGTTAACTGCTATTACCTGACACCAAATCCCTTGCAGATAGTATCTTGACATTTGGAATAAAGCTGGACAGATACATTCAATGGACAATTCATTACAATACCTTTTGCCCTATAGATTTGAAGAGAGGAAGAAACTGCTGCTTCCACCCATTTTTCATCCTTCCTGCTGCTGTAAATAGATTAACAGCAATGAGACAATCAGGAGTCCTTACAAATTTAAGTACTTACAGAAGCCTTTGGTCCTTGCACTCCTGCCAACTATTCCATTTCAACCAGACTTTTTTACCCATTCCCACCTGTTCACACTCCAGACTGTTTCCAGGAGGAGTGGGATGGGAAGGGGCTTGTGATTTGAGATAAAATTCTTGCTAGAAGGGGCTCCAGGACTGACAGTGGGAGACAGCACCAAGGAGCATCTTCTGTCAGGGGTGAGAACAGGAAAATGACTGTCCAGGCAGATGAACTCCCCTCTTGGCCTGGACTGTGTTGCAACCACAGCATTGGCCACTAAGAGAAGATGGAGGTTAAGCGTAAAGGGGGAGGTAAAGGAGAAAAGAAAGATGATTCTGAGAGCAGAGGGAGAACAAAAACCCTTTTTTTTCCTGGAAGGAAAGCTTCCTGCTGATGAAAGAAAAGGAAACCCCATGTTTAACCCACTCCAGAAGCATCTGGAGGTGAGCTGTTCTGGGCAGAGAAAGATAGCAAGATAGATTTTAGCATGCCGTCCTCTTGTTCCCAAGCAATAGGGGAGACAACCAGCTGGAAAGGACTTTGTACAGGATAATTCCAGTAAGCAGCCACGATTCCAGGTATTGTCTGAAATCCCAGGAATTTTTTAACCCAGGAGTTACTGGGAAAGCACACAATCTCACCAGATTAGGGCTGGGCAGACCCAGACCTGCCCTGGGAAGAATTTCCAAATGAACAGGGTATTGGGCAGAGATGTTCTTGAAGTTGCTGTTACATTTGTGTTGATTGCCTCATCCAAACCCAGCAGGTACTTGTCTTTATGCCTCTGGATCTTGGAGGAGGTTTGTTTCACTTTGTGCTGGGATTCTTGCATCCTGGGCTGTGTCCTGAACTCAGATTCGCTACATTTCTTAGGGAAATTTATTTAAGCTCCATGAAGACCTTATCTGTACAGTAAGAATAATTCTGACTTACTTCACAAGGAGCATGGGAGGATTAATGAACAATTGTGAGGCACTACAGAAGTACTAAACGTTATTAATGGCTCCCAAGTTTTCTTCTTTTGGAAACAGTGGCCATTTCTTCCCATAATGTTTTAAACAGTTGCTGCTCAAGGAGCTTAGATTGCAGATTCCTGGCTTGTGGTTTGTCCATAAATCACAGACCTGGAGCCTACCCAAGACACTCTCGATAGTCTCAGCAGGAAGTCTGGACGAGAGAAAATTCTGTTCTCAATTTGGCCCAGTGAACTACTTTATGGGCCAGTCCAGTTTCAAGGTCCTGAGCCAGACGTGAGAGGGACTCTGTCCAAGTTTAAAAGCACGAGGTCTCAGGAATGTCCTTTGAAACTGGATTTCACTGCCTATAAATATTTTCCATCTTCTGCCCTGGAGGATATAGGTTTGACTCCACAGCTGATGAGCCTGGGCAGAGCAGGAGAGAAGGCCATGCGGTTTATCACCAATAGTTTGTCAGCACACAAAGTTTAACTTGTAGAAAAATGACCCCCCCCCCCCCCCCCCCAAAAAAAAAACAACCAACCAACCAACAAGTAAAAGAGACAGGCAGCAGTTAATAAGGTCCCAGTAAAAATCAAACCCGACAGATCAATTTTCTGCACAAAGCAGGGTTCAGCATTGCTTACAGCCAGGAAACCAAATAAACTCCATGAGATTCTTCCAGGTTGGGGATCCCTAATTCCATCCCAGGGGGAAATGGGGAAATCTGGTAGAGCAAATGCAGAAGTAAAGGACACAACTAGCCCATGCTGGCATTCCCACATGTTGCACAGTCTTGGTTCACCTCAATATGCTAGAGGAATCACGGGGCACTACTCTTGCTGCAGGAAGAGCACAAGCCGGAAACTGCTCAGGGATACAACACAGCTGAGGACGAGTCATTTAGTGTCTGAGTGGAGAGGATGGGAGCTGGAAGAGCATGGGAGCTGGAAGAGCACAACCGCAGCTTCACCACTACAAACAGCACTGAAATTCTGATGCAAGATCCACACAAGCCTTCTCTGCTGCACAGCATGTTTTGAGGTTGTGCAGAAAGTGAAAAAACAGGTTCTAACTAGCTACCCGTGCTTCCCTTTTACCATCACCTTTGAAACAACTCATCCTTTACGCTGAGCCTCTGTTGCACGCTGTGTGGAGGCCCTTTCAGACACAGTCACCTACAGACTAGCTTTCGAGCGACTTGCCTGTATTGCTATCAGCACTTCAGTTTGTGTTCATCAACATGATGCCATACATTCCCCTTTTCCACTAGGATCTGTTCTGTTAGCCATGCATAAAATCTTCATACACCAGCACTCTCTGCAGGTCTTTGCAAAATAAAAGGGAAAGCTGAGCCTGAAAGGGGACACCCGGACAGAGGCTGCTGGTGCATGCAACGATGCAGCTTAGACAAAGCATCAGACAAAGCAGCAATGCAAAGTATGTGAGATTTGGGTCAAAACACCCTCCTGATCCTGCTGCTCCTGCTCCTTGCTGTGTACAGGCTCC
The DNA here is from genome assembly GCF_947461875.1 of Haliaeetus albicilla. Lineage (NCBI taxonomy): Eukaryota > Metazoa > Chordata > Aves > Accipitriformes > Accipitridae > Haliaeetus > Haliaeetus albicilla. The sequence continues at coordinate 9,460,490 of NC_091504.1, read as the reverse complement.
CAGGACTATCATCACCTTTCACTGTGTTTGATGGGTTCAGTGACAAAGGGTAGGTTTGCACTCCAGTAACAGGAATCTTATTTGATCTTTTAGTCACAAATCTCTCATGGCAAAAAATTAGCACCTGGAGGGCTGCTGGGATTCCCGGAGGATTCCCAGGACTGCAGAGGTTAAAGATGTGTCATACAGTTCATGACTGTCCCATAGTAAGCATGCTCTGCTTCACACTGCATCAAATTTTATAAACTAGCATCCAGCTTCAGTTCAGTTCAGGCATTATATCAACACATGCTATTTTAGGCACTTTATCAGTGAGCACCAGGTGACCAGCTTGCAGGTAAATGCACTCACCTGCTGTACTGTTAGCATCAGAAAATCACCAAAGGTTTTAATTTCTTCAGCCTGTGTTCATGAAACACCCTGTATTGTGAAGTGGCCACATCGTATTGCTCCTTTCAAGCATCCTACAAGGCTCTGTGTGTCCATGTATAGCATCTAGTAATTTTTCCTCCGTATTTATGTCAATTTTGATGGCAAAGGATCTTATATCTACTTGGAAAACAAGAATGCTGCCCAGTCTCCAAAGTGTATAGCTGAATTCCACATATGTTGTCAACTTCCAGGAATAAAGCCTTACATGTTTACCTGTACCAGCTTAGGTGCTGGCTTACTCTTCTGATCTTTGAGGATGGACAATTTAAGGGTATTTTGTTACTGCATGATCAAGGAAACCCAGCGTAATCAAAAGATGCCATCCATATCTTACTAGGAGCTGGATCAAGACCTGTGGCCTCCAGCTGAGCTACAGCTACCCTAGAATCACAGAATCATTTAGGTTGGAAAAGACCTTTAAGATCATCAAGTCCAACCGTTAACCTAGCACTGCCAAGTCCACCACTAAACGATGTCCCTAAGCGCGATTGTCTACATGTCTTTTAAATCCCTCCAGGGATGGTGACTCAACCATCTGCCTGGGCAGCCTGCTCCAATGCTTGACAACACTTTCAGTGAAGAAATTTTTCCTAATATCCAATCTAAACCTCCCCTGGCACAACTTGAGGCCACTTCCTCTCATCCTAACGCTTGTTACTTGGGAGAAGAGACTGACCCCCACCTCGCTACAACCTCCTTTCAGGTAGTTGTAGAGAGCGGTAAGATCTCCCCTCAGCTTCCTTTTCTCCAGACTAAACAACTCCAGTTCCCTCAGCTGCTCCTCATAAGACTTGTGCTCTGGACCCTTCACCAGCTTCACTGCCCTTCTTTGGACACACTCCAGCTCCTCAGTATCTTTCTTGTAGTGAGGGGCCCAAAACTGAACACGGCCCAAAACTCCGGCCTCACTAGTGCTGAGTACAGGGGGATGATCACCTCCCTGCTCCTGCTGGCCACACTATTTCTGATACAACATATCAGAAGGTGTGTAGGATGTAGAAGGTGGCTCCTTGTTCTTCTCAACACCCTCTGAACTGTCACATATTAGTTCTTCTGCATCTGAATAAAAAATTAAATTTTAGGTGATATTAATAAAACATCTAAAATGGTACCCTATGCAGCAGACCCTTTGCATTCCTCTTTCCACAGCCAGTCTTCCTTTAGCTTAAAGAGCTGGAGGTTTTCCTGTCCAGCAGAGCACCCAGTTAACCAAATCCAGTTCCAGAATCTTAATCTGGCAATTTAAAGATAAGCTAAACAAATATCACAGCTGCCTCGGAGCCTCCACTGAGCAGGTGAAAGAATTCTTGTAAACCAGTTTGCATGGTGTAAACCAGACGCACAAAGGGAAATCTAGTGTGGCATTTTCTGTTACGAAGGCCTCTTCTGTTGAACGGCCATTGCTCCTTAGAAAGGATTCAAAGGGCTAAACTCCGTTTTCTAAGACAAGGCCAACAGGGTTCACAGCTACAGATTCTCCTGTCTTCCCTCCACACTCTCTGCTACTACCTACTGTTTTTTTCACAGCCCTCTCTTCCCACCACTGTCCAGTGCTTGAAGCCCTGAAGAACCAAGCAGCATCTGAAGAGAGAAGAACCAACAAATCACCAGCTGGAGGACACAAAGACCAACAAAGCAAGGGGAATAGAGAAGAGTGGAGGGGTCTGGAAAAGAAGAGGAGTTTATTTATCAAAATACAGATCAGCTAGACATGCAGTTTATCCCACAGAAAAGGGAAAAACCCTGGAGACTCTCCAAAAAGCCACACACTGGAAAGCTGTTTCCCAGTTACTTCCCTTTCTCCACAACAAGACCAGGATGAACCCAATTATCCAGCAGCTCGAGGATCTTTTCTGCCATGGGACTGTACTGATATGTTCCACCAACAGGATCTTGTGTCTGCTAATGGCAGCAATCTATCTCCATGCTGGCAAACTCCGCCTGCCTGGTCAGAGGTGGAGGTTTCTTAACATTAACTAATTCTGTCAGTACTTGTTCGGAGCACAATGGTACACAGGGATTCAGTGGATGGGGGGTGTATTCACAGACCTAACTGGGAATCTTGCTGCCAACATCTGTTTTGGGAAAGGCCATTTCTAGAAACAGTATGAAAAGAGGCTCTTCAGGCTTGTGTCAGAAATTTGGGCATATTGTTTTAGCAGCAACCTCTGGATTTTGCTCCCACTAAGAACATCATACTTTGAACAGGCTGATGACATATGATCTAATAATTACAACTGGCTCCTCTGTGTGCAGTGAGGATCGGAAGTCCCCTGCATTCTCCCTGGCCCTCTGCCACATGAACCCCTCGCTGCACAGTGCCTGCAAGCAGATGCTGCAATAGCTGACACAGTGACTGCACTTGAGGAAAGAGACGCCAGCACAGAGTTCATCCTTCAGTCTTCTGGGGCTCAGTTCTTCTCCAGGATTCTGGTGAGGAGTTCATTGAGCCGGCTCACCATTGGTCTGGGATCCTCATTCAGTCCTGCTGCTATCATGGCATTCTCATAAATCTGAAAAAGAGAAGAAAGCAGTAAGAGCGAGCTGGATGAGAGCTGGGGAGGAAGTGATTGTCAGGACCTGCATGCTGAGACCAAGCATGTCTTCTAGGTGTCCTGGTTTCAGCTGGGATATAGTTAACTGTCTTCCTAGTAGCTGGTACAGTCCTATGTTTTGAGTTCAGTATGTGAAGAATGTTGATAACACTGATGTTTTCAGTTGTTGCTCAGTAGTGTTTAGACTATAGTCAAGGATTTTTCAGCTTCTCGTGCCCAGCCAGGGCACCTGACCCAAACTGGCCAACAGTGTATTCCATACCATGGGACGTCCCATCTAGTTTAGGAACTGGGAAGTGGGGGGCGGGGAATCGCCGCTCGGGGACTGGCTGGGTGTCGGTCGGCAGGTGGTGAGCAATTGCCCTGCGCATCATTTGTACATTTCAATCCTTTTATTACTACTGTTGTCATTTTATTAGTGTTATCATTATCATTATTAGTTTCTTCTTTTCTGTTCTATTAAATCGTTCTTATCTCAACCCAGGAGTTTTACTTCTTTTCCTGATTTTCTCCCCCATCCCACTGGATGGCGGGGGAGTGAGTGAGCGGCTGCGTGGTGCTTAGTTGCTGGCTGGGGTTAAACCACGACACTAGGTCATCTGGTAGGAAAACACATGCACCACAGGTGCCAGAAATACCCAGAGCAGGGACCACAGAAGGATGTGATTCTTGCCCACTAGAAGGGCTTCGCCCTGTTCCCTGCTGCACATGGTCTGCAAGCTGGCTCTGGGGAGGATGGTGCTGCTTCTGGAGAAGGCCTGGCTCTCACCTGATCAAGCAACAGCTGAGCCAGATCAGGCTGACTGTCCTTCAGCTCGTTAAGCTTCTTAATCAGAGCATGCCTGTAAGGGAGATGAACACTGAGACTTGGTATTTTTGGACACAATGAGAAATTTACTTCCAGAATGAGCAGCTAAGCCAAGGTGGGACAGAAAAAGGTTCTACCTAAAGGCCAGAATAGCTCCAAGTTCCTTGCTACTGTTCTGGGGGCTTCTCTCTTCCCTCCCATCCTGTCCCTATAATGCCCATGGTCCTCAGAGGGCTGGACATAGTGTGTGTGGGCGGCTCACGTCAACTGTGCCATGCAGCCTCACAGATTAAGGCACTGTAGCACACACTGCACTTTATGGGGAGGGCTCTGCTAACTGGGAGCCTTACATTGCCTCCTCTCTGCCTCCACCCCAGAAAGACTGCAGTGCCCCAGGCCCAGCACTGGTATTGTTTCCCCTTACCCTGTGTTGATCTCCAGGGTGGGCTGCAGGAGCTGGGCACGCTCCTCTTGGGTCTTGGCCAGCTGCTGCATGCGAAGAAAGTGGCGGGCAGCGCCCATCTCGAGCACAGTGATCATGGCAGGGTGGGTGTCCAGCCGTGTAGTCACCTGTGGCAAAACCAGCAATTGGTGCCGAGATAGAAAATGTACATGGGTTAGAGGTGGGGGAGGTTCAAGGACTTGGAGTCTCCTCAGCACAGATCCACACCAAGCCCCCACACGATTCATCCCCGCCCCACAGGAGCTGCCTAAACCAGCCAGGAAGCTGGGGACTCAAATGGCCCCACTGGTCCACAGGCAGTAGCTCGCAGCTGGACCCAAAGCACTTCTTGCCAATAAGCCTTTCCAGTCCACAGGCAAGACAGTCACCAGCCTGTTCTTTTAGTAACCTGAGCATGAATTAGTAAAATGGGCTTTGCTCATTACTCATTAAGATGTGGTTCTTCGGCTGCCACGCTGACCATCCAAATGACAAATGACAGCATTCATACCATTTTCAGAAAGGAGGCATGAAGAATGATTTCTCTCAGGGTCCAAAGAAAAATCGGTGGTTGATTTGGGATCTGCTGCCACAATCTTTTTTTCCCTAGATTATTTCCTCCATGGATCTCCTGTACTCAGTTACCCAGACACAGAATACCTACCTTAACACCAGTGACTCGAGAGCCTAAGGCATTTCTCATCCAGGCCATCAGATCCTCAGCCTCTTTCTCTGTCAGACGTTCTGCAGCTGGCAGGGGAAAGAGGGCACATCTCAGCATGCATTAGCATGCCAATGGACAGTGAGCTTTACTCCCGAGCTCAGTCCATTTCATACTTCCATTTATCTGTTCTCTTGTGGAAATGGGAAGGCAGCACCACTCAGCACACACCTACGTATATGCCCTCATCCCAGACTGTGCCATACCCAGAGAGGGCAGGCTCATGCCCTGCCAGTGCCTGCCTGCCTCTGTCAGGGCACCAGACATATGCGTGTTGTTAAAACTCAAATCATGGAAACTCCACATGTGACATTCCATCTGTTTAAATCTGCAAATTGCTTAAACTTTGATCACGTGGGATAAAAGGGATCTGCAAGAACTGCAAGTTGCCTCAGAGCATGAGAATGGCAGGATGGAAAGGAGTGCTCTTGCTCACATGCTCAGGAGCTGCAAGAGCACTGGAGGAGGTGTACCCTCACTGGCTGGCACAGGGCGGCAGGACTGCATGCAGCAGGAAGGGCCAGGGGAACCTCACAATACCTGGGCGGCTCTCCTCAAACTTCTCTTCCTTATAGTGATCAACAACAATATCTGTCTCCACCGAGATCAGCTTCTTCTTGTCAAACTCCCGAAGGTGCAAGAGTGTCAGCTCATCAAATTGCTCATAGCAGAACAGAACCTGTGCCAGAAAAGGGACAATAACACATAGTTCGGGATGTAACAGCATCTCCTCGTTCCCAAAGCAACTCCGCACCAAAGAGCAAGAACATCACAAGGGAAACTAACAGGTTCAGGGCCCCAAATGAAAGCAAACCCTTGGAGGGCTTGTTACCATGGGTGGCAGATCTGCAGCTGAACAAGTCCTGCTGTCCCATGGAAAGTGAGAACCAGCACTGACTCCAGTCCTGGAAGGGCCACCTGCCTTCAGAGGACACCTATGATGCCATTACCAGCCCTGCATAGCAGCTCCTAGGCTCCTGCTCTGGGGTTCAGCAAAGGTATTAAACAGATGTTAGAACTAGATGTCTGCACAAGTACTAACCCACCTGCACAGAGTGTGTGACAGGTCCTTCCTGGCCCCATGCCACAGTAGCCAGTCTGAGTGGAGACAGAGGGAGCCCGGGCAAAGACACCGCAGTGGTGAGGGTCTATCACAGGCCTCACTGCCCTGCTCAGCTCTGAGATCCAGGTGAGCCCTGACGACTGATGTAGTAGCTCAGGGTGTTCCCCTGGCCATGGTACATTGCTCACCCACCTCCATGTCCTTTTTCTTCATGGCCTCAAAGTACGGGGAGTGCTCGGCCAGGTGCCGGTTGGGTGCACACAGGTAGTAGATGTTTCTGCTCCCTGCCTTCATGCGGGAGGCATAGTCAGTCAGGCTGGTCAGCTGGCCTGCGGGCAGGGCAGACGATTCATAACGTAGCAGCTTTGCTATGTCCTCCTGGAAGAAATGTGCTCCTGTGAGCTGAGGCAAGGCGACTATAGCTCTGTCTGACCACTCCCAGCCCCAAGAATTCCCTTTGTAGCATGCAGGCCTGTTTGCAGCCCTGCAAAAAGGCTCAGGGGATTCTGAGTCCCTCCTTTCCTGCTCCAGATATTAAGGAGGCAGAAAAGTGACCTAGACAGGATGTAGGTCAAGCTCTCCTGGAAATGGGAATCCAGGCAGAGGACAACAGTAGGAGAAAGGCCTAGTTTATTGCCTGTTGTAGTTCATATTGCTTCAGGGAGGGCTGACAACACAGTGTGGGTACAGAGACTCTGCAGTGTCTCAAATTAAGTGGGAAGCAGCACCCAGTCAGAAAAAAGTGAGTTTCAGCACTAGAGAATCTGTAGGTCTTGTTAGACCCAGGAACACAAGTTACAGGTGTGTATGATTCACAGAGAAGTAGCAGTCCACCCTCATCCCAGGTCACAGTAGGAGCCACTAATCTTTCCCATCAGCTGCAGTGCTTCAGGACTCCTGGTACCTTGACATCCTGCTCTGCTATCGTGACAATCCCCTCTCTCATGAATACTCCATAGTCCTCAAAGAATTTGGCATATTTCTCAGGGTCCTTCTTGCTCTGGTCAATGAAGAACTTGATCAACCTCTTCTGCAAAACATCTCGGAGCTTCCTGCAGCAGAAACAAGCCTTTTTAAAGATAGCTGCTGGACCAAGACAAGAGATTTCAGATGAACATCTCTTTCCCTGCGCAGTGTTTTAGTGATGCATTTGCAAACATGAGGACAAAGGAGAAACCCTGGGTCCACTGTCTCCTCTCCCTCATGGCTCTACATCTGTTCTTTGTATCTCAGTCAAGAGCAGCTCTTGAGCTGGAGAGATAGCTAGAGCTGTGGCATAAATGTACTGCTGAAACTCAAATCTTCAGTAACTTGTGACTCGGTGATGCTGCAGCACATAACCAGCTGTGCACAGGGCATCTGCCTCACTCCCACAGCTACCCTTAAACATGGAGAGGAAGTGGCTATGAAAGGGTTACCCTTGGAGGAACACTTTCTGAAGGCCTGAAAATCCACTGTGAAGTGACAGGGTTAATTTGGTGACCATAGTGAAGGTAGAGGCATTTCACCAGCTGTAGAATACAAAGTTAGCCATCAAACCTAACAAGATAACAGTGCCAATACTAAGGAGTAAGAGCCTACTCTTATACTTCCTTCAAGTTCCAACAATGGCAGATGTTTGAGAGGGGACTTGAAGGACAAAAAAGAAGGAAAAACCAAAGCCAGGTCTAAGGGGTTCTTTGAGGAGACTGGCCTGCCAGCAGCCAGCTTCACTGGGCCTCAGCACCAAATGAGAACCCTGCTGGCTGGCTGTCAGTTTTTGACAAATGTGTGTGTGAGCACAGCAAAGCTTTGAAGGAAGTCTGGAAACAAGAGGCGCAAGGTGCTGTTTGAAGATTTATACATAAATAACAGTGACACTAAAGTATGGCCCAGCTTCCTAATATTGACAGCTGACACTGTTTGGTTTTGTTTTCCAAACCACTTGGTGGTGCAGACCAGACACTTTAAATAGCAAATGCACTGTTACTGCTGTGGACCAGAGATACCAAAAGACAGCCTTGGACATGAGGGGCACGTGGCCCATGCAGGCGGCAGCAGACTGTATGACACAGGATGCTGCTCCCACATGTCAAGATGTGACCAGCACGGCTGAGAAACAACTCACTTTACAGACTACAGAAATTCTCACAGATGAAAATGCTGCAGCTTACGTGCCAGTTCCCTCCAAGCCCCTCTAACTATCTCACAATGTCCCCTCTTCAACCAGCAAGAAGCTGGAAGAGCCTCAGCAGTCCACAGGATCTACCTCTTGCTTACCTGATAAGGGCACTCTCCTGCAGCAGCTCCCTGCTGAGGTTCAGGGGTATATCCTCACTGTCCACAACACCTGGAACACAGAGCAACCCTTGAACAGCAAGGCAAACATGAGTGCCAGGCTCAGGAAGGCAGCATCTTGCCTTCCCCCCTGGGGAAGCCATGGTCCACAGCCCGCTATTCCTGGTCCCAGCACACACCTCTAAGAAAACGCAGCCATTTAGGCAGGATGTCTGCAGCTTTGGTTTGGATGAGAATTTTGCGGCTATAGAGGGCAACACTGGAGCCCAGTTCCCTGCTGATGTCAAACATGGATGGTTTCTGCAGGAACAAGAGACAGAAAGGTAACACCAGCACCGTGCAGGGTGCCCAGCTGCACACTATGCTGCAGTATCTCTGTGGCTGCACCAGCTGACCAGGTCACACTGTGGTCTTCCCTACTAGTGCTGAATGTAACGAGAGCTGAAATCTTGGCTGTCTTCCCTAGGGATCTACCTGAACCATCTCCCCGCTCCTGTCATGGCTCCGTATCCCCACAGCTATCCTGTAGCACCCAGCCTACTACAGAGATACCACACTGGATATTCCTCCTTGCCATTCTGCAGCCTTAGCTGCCTCCTTTCCTACGGAACTCTCCTATTCTCTCCTCTTCAGAGCAAGTGGGCAGATGTCCCACTATTCCCTGGACAGAAGGGCACATACTTGCTCAGGCACATAGAAGATGCTGCGAATGTTGAGGGGAGCATCGGTCTTGTAGTGCAGGACGTAGCGGGGCTTGTCGTAAGCCTGCGCTATGAAGCGGTAGAACTCCTCGTGCTGCCACTCGCCGATGTCCTTGGGGTCCAGCATCCAGAGTGCCTATGAAGGAACAGGGAGACGAGTTCCCATCAGCTCTCAAGACCTGCGGCCTCACAGCACAGGGCTCTTCTTTCAGTTACACTTTCCCTCCAGGATGCTGGAGCAAGGAAATACAATCTTTCAAACAGCCAGACTCCTCTGCACAGCCCGAGGGCAGTGGGATGTATTATGGTTCAGGCACATTACCACAGACTAACAAATTACTGCGCCTCAGCTGATCTCGGGTCACCTCTCATACAGGTACGCTTGCCCTGCAACATATATAAGGCAGCTTTGTTTAGCCCAAAACAAAAGGAATTTGGCTAACCTCCATTGCCTCACACTTGCTACTGGCCAAGAGCATCCTGGACAGTTACTACAGCTCAGCTGACTGGCACTACTGGTCAAGTGTCTCAAGGCAAGCAAAAGAAAAGTGAAAGTTTAAATGGGTCTGTTGCAACTGGCCTGCCTCCCTGACGGAGGTCACCATCCCACCACAGGGTCAGCTGAGTGCTTGTGAAGCAACTCTCGAATTGCCTGTTTTTCTGCTGATTTGTTTTGGAGCAGTTTGGGAGATGCTTTGTGAACCACTCGGCTGTCCCTGCTGCAGGGTCAGAAAACGGTCCAGCAGTACCATTTCACACATCAAGACGTGAATTGAAGTCATGACCTCCAGACCAGGTCCTTTCCTGTGGCCCTGCTTTCCACCTGCTGCTGCTCTAAAGCCCTCAACGCTTTCTGGAGCATTCAGCCCATTCTCACATCGTATTTAAGTTTTCAGTACCTCAGCAAAAGACCAGCATCTAGCAAAGATGCGGGAGGTTCTGCCCATTTAACAAGCATTGGGACTCAATTAAGAATCTCATGTTTCCAGCTGGGTGAAGCCCACTACACTCACTGCCACTCTTAGCCAGTCAAACCCTAATGAGTAACAGGAGCGATTACTGGGGGCAATACAAAGATCCAGCCCACCCTCCACCCACCAGAGTCCAAGGGATTCAGGGCTCTGGCAGCCCTTGCCATGCTGCCACACTCCTTAAAACTTTCTGCCTCAAAGCCTTGTTCCACAAGTGGCTTCATAACATTTCCAGCACACGCAAGTGTCCTGGAGGGTTTGCAGGATCACAGGTAGGATTATGGACTCAACTGGGTACTAAGGTGCTTTCTAGCAGCTGTTGTTAGGTAAAGTGCTGCTTTCCCAGAGGCTTACTTGTAGCTACAGTTATCAGTTAGACTGGAAAAGCCTCTAACTCCACATTGTCAGCTACACGGCAAGCATTCAAGAGCTTATCTGGGAAAATCCACACCAGGGAACTAACTATGGCTCTGTTTACAATGAATTGAGGTTGATGTGCAGAAAAATGCAAAAACAAGATCCTGGATAAAGAAAAGGCCTGAAATGGGAGCATAATGAGAAAAAAGCTGTTGCTGTATCCCAAGGGAAAACAGACTTTCTGATAAGAAGATAAAAGTACATGACTCTATTAAGGGCATTTCACCCCTTGCTCTAGTACTACTCTTCTCCAGGGAGTCTGTTCTATTGATTGTCAGGTAGAAAGAACAAACAGCTGTCTAAATCTATTTCTGGTTTTGTAATTTAAGGGTAACAGCTAGAAAGCCTTCAGAACAGAAACTATCATGCAGGAATCCAAATAAATTTCAGTGACTAATAACACCAATTACAGAAGCTTAGATAAATTAACATCATAAAATATTTAAGTACAGTCTTGAAAGTCTGTCCATACAGTGCCACATTCCAGGAAACAAAAAAACCACATACATACTCTCTACTTGCTCTCTTATGCGAGGAAGCTTTAAACAACCAGAAAAGAAGATGCTGGAGAAAAATGATTCATAGATTTCTGTTCTGAAGATAATTAATTTCACCTAGGTGATTCCTGCAATCGGGCCAAGAACTTCTGACTAAAACAGACCTGGCTGCAATATAATTTTAAGTGGTCAGAAAATGCCAACATGAAGCAGTGCTCAGCTAGGAGCTGTGAAGAAAATCAGGCTGTGAGCTGAGCCACTAAGAAAAGGAACCATTCACTGGCACTGGCTATCCCATGCTGAAGGACAGAAAGAACTGCAGCAAGAGGTGTCAGCACACCAGTGATTGGAGCAATCCCTACATCACCAACATGTCACCTGGCTTAAACAGTTAAAGTATTATAAAGCATTGAAAGAGTAATTCTGATTAAGGGAAGATCTAGAAGATAACTGTAAATAAAAACTGCTTTGCTAATCTGCAAGAATTCTGTCCAACAAAAGCAAACAAGCAGTTCCAGGCATGACTTCTGCTGGATCATCTCCTTTTGTTCTCATTAACTGATTGCTACAGGGTCTGTGATATCCTGGACAATCCTCCCCTGATTTCCAGGGACAGCGGCAGCTTTATGCTGTTTCCTGACTCCAGCGGAGGATTACAATGGTTCACCTCCATAAGTGACCTGCCTCTGGCCCTCCTGCTCACCTGTAATGTGTTAATTCTTCTCCCATTGAGGTACAGTGGGAAGCTGATGAAGTTGCTGTATTTTGTCACCACCTCTGGAATGGAAAGAAGACATAGAAGAGTCACATTTGTGAAAACAACACAGTAAGAATTTCCTCAGTACCAGCAGGTGAAAGGTGTTGCAAGAGAGGAAAAACACTGTAAGTTCACCTGTCACTCACAGGCCCCCGACAGACATCATATAGCCCCTCCGCATTTCCCTCCTCCACTCACCCTTGACTCGGTCTTCATTTGCAAACTCCTTGCAGTCTTCTTTGAGATGTATAATAATCTTAGTCCCAGTTCTGACACCAGATGCTTCTGCAATCTCAAACATTCCTGAACTAGGATTAGAAACAGACCCTGTGTCAGCTTGTGCCTCAGACACATCCATGATGAGACATAAAAATGTTTTATTAAACTAGGAGCACACACAACACTTCAGCACCAAGAGGAAAAGGCAAAAAATCCTGAATGACCTCTGTGCCCCTGAGAAGCCCCTCCAAAACATGTGGCTGTCTTCCCTACAGAGACTCCAGACCCAGGACACACTGCTCTGCAAAGACACTAGCAGTCTCTACTGAAAAGGAAACAAACTTCAAACCAACTTCAGGTTGTGTGAGCCTAGTCTAACTCCTCTCCTATATTTCGTACAGTGACTGCAACACCCAGGCTCCTGCCTTCTCCCTTGACAACTCTGACTTGTTTGTGGGCCTTCATTCATGCCTCCACTGTAACCGGTTACAATGAAAAGCAGCTGTGCTCTGCTGAAGACAGCCTGTTCTGGATGACCATTCCTACCCTATTGCTAAGTGAATGCCATATGGGGATCAAACACTGGTGAGAGCACTGACCCAGGGGAGAGACAGCAGCGGTGATGACAGACAAGCAAGCCTTCAAAGTGTACAGCAGTACAAATTGCAGTATACAGCAGCTTGACTGCAGCCCAAGACAGTCTGATGTCTCAGTTACAAGATGTTTTTTTCAAGAATTTAAATAACTTGGTAAATGCTTTATTTGTAGGAGATTTTATGGGGATGCAGAGCTTTTCACCGCCAGGAGCTACAATTTCAACATGGTCCAGCAGTCTACAGCTTTGCCATCACAGATGTTTGCAACTTCAAGCAAAAAGCAAAGGATGAGCACACAGATCCGACCTACACAAGACATGTGCCTACAGAGCCACAACACTGCATGACCGCTGCCTCCTGTGGGTGCTCTCAAGCGAAAACCCAGGGGAAGACTTCACCGAAGAGATTAAATTTATCTCTCCAGCCTGGGGCACTGCTAAGATGATTGCCTGCCAGCAGGGAAGGAACAGGAGAGGCAGGTACTCTCTTTGTCCACAACACGCCTGCTCTGCAAAGCAAGTCTGTCCCTTTGTTTTTTACCCTGGCACATTTGGCCACACTTTGTTGCCACATATAATCTGAGTAGGATCTAAACCAGTAAGCCTGGTCATAAAACATGACACAAGCCCTGTCTTGCTTTGCACAGCTTTCAGTCCATGTCTGGTCTGGACACAGCCCCCCCCACCCCATCCCATTCTGCAGCCTTACCCATCTGAAGACCAGTGGTAGCCTGGGCTCCCTGGCTCTGCAGACTGTGAGAACACCTCCACTTTATCAGCCACCATGAAGGCTGAGTAGAAACCCACTCCAAACTGGCCGATGATTTTACTACTGGCTTCAGCTTGGCTCTGCAGAGCATCTAGAAAAGCCTGGAGAAACAAAGAGACATAAAACAGCACACAGTGACTTCAGGTACCACTGGGAGGCCACAATCCACTCTCCAGCTGGGCTCCTCATTCACTGATGCAGCCTTACGGCAGGTACTGCAGCCTGGCAGTCCAGCACCCTCATCCTACACTTCTGCATTGGTGCTCTGAGGACGGTGCCCAAGGAAAAGGGTTTCTCCCACAGGGACTGTACCTCTGCAAAAAGGGAGCATTGCTTAGGGCAACACTCACTGCCACTAGCAGTAAAGGAAAACAAGCGAGAGCTCAGTCAATCAGGACCACGAAACCTTAAAATGGCAACTCCAGAGATGAAAAAACAAACAAACCAGGTACATCAGGTACATTATAACAACTTGCCAGCATGAAGACACAGCTGCTGCCCTCCTGGACAGAGGGTGAATGTCGAGTGAGCATGTGCCCCTCAATAATGATGGCTTGGGGAGGAAGGCATTTGGGAGCGAAGGCAGCCAGGTGCAGCAGCATTACACACAGGGCCCATTAGCACTGCTTGGGCACCACAGGTCTCCCACAGCACTCAGCAGAGACCATTAAGAGCTAGAAGACTCCACAGGTAGGTTTCACCTTCTAAGAGGGGTGTAATTTCACAGCTGCGCTGGGGGTCAAGGGACAAAATGGAATGAGAAATTACTGGGAGAACAAAAGTGGCTGTAATTGGAGAAGACTTTTCTAGGGGGGGGTGCCTCATCCCAAGTTACCTTCGAGCCTGATCGAGCAATGGTACCGAGGTTAGAAACCAGCTCCTCCTGGGTCATCCCAATACCTGTGTCCTGAAAAGAAACAGCAATTGTAGCTGAAATATCAGTAGGGAAGCATTGCTCTAGCAAACAGCACCCGAGCAACTTCTACCTCTGACTCCCACTCTCTCCCAGCCAGCTGAGCAGTAAATGCAACAGCAGACTTCCAGCTGTGACTCCACCTGCACATGGTCAAGACAGTGGACTCAAAAGGCACACAGCTCCAAGGGGCAGCCACAGCTGCCTTGTGGCTATAAACCACCAGAAAGCTCAGAGACTCAAGCCATTTCTTGGGAGAAGACAAAACCATGCCAAGACAGGCTGGTTTCTACACCCCTCTAAAAATGCACAGGATGACAGCACTGGAAAGAGATCTCAACCCAGTCATGGCCTCACTGTGCCAAGTGCCGTGCACGTACAGAGACAGTTTCCATTCCTGAACAGGTCCAAAGGGGAGCTAAGGAGCAGTGAGAAGCAGCTTATTTCCAATCCTCAGATGGGGAACTGATGCCCTCACACCAGGAATCAGTGGCAGAGCAGTGAATCCCTTAACTCTCAGGTAATGCAGAACCTTGTCTAAAAGCACCACATTCACTGATCTCCACCTACTCTGCCTTTTTCTTCCTCCTCTCTCCCTCACATTATGCTCCACAAGACTTGAGTACACTCAAGTGTCCAGTGCTCTCTTGAAGGCACATGGCTTGTTGTCGTCCCCAGTTTAATCCAGATTTGCACTGCTGCATGCAGATAAACATCTCCCTGCTGCTACTGCACACCTCTCACGTAGCAGACCCTGCAGCAGCAGCACCATCCAGAAAAGGCTACAGCAAGCCTCAGACTAGGCTGCAACTTCATTTGTTGCCACAATACATTTGCACGACCCAAAGGCAACATGGGTAACAGCAAACCCCAGCTAGAAATGGCCACCCTTTCACACAGGACCCCAACAAAATCTTTTCCACTTTGTAGTCCAATGTATTTTCAGTCTTGCTCCACACACATCTTCCACAGAAGCAAAGGGCAGGCTAACGCTCTCCAGGATGCCACTTCTGAAAACCAAGTGCCATTTGCCCTCCCAAATCCCAGCAGCTTCTCTACCTGACACAAACATCCTGAGAAGCTGCTCTTACAGGTTCTCTGAGCCACTCTGTAAGGCGGCAACAGCACAAGAATTAGCCAAGTGAAAGGTGATTCTCATTCATGTGAGGAATTCATCTCCACTCGAGTACCTGTGAGCACAGTTATCACAGCTGACAGAAGCCTGCACATCCAGAAGCGGGCTGACACACTCTCAGTGTTGTTAATGTAGGGGTGGGATTCGGCATGCAGGAATCAACAAAATGAGCTGGAGCGGAACTGGCTGCTGCTAGATGGCTCGGAGGTGAGATGCTAGAGTGAATTCTGGCACAGCATGCCTCTACCACCCATGTGGGGCATTTACTGGGCTTATTTACTAGCAAAGTAAGTTAATGTTAGTACATATTTTTTAATATAGAGTTGAACTCCACTGAAGGATCAAACTGTGGTCAACTTGTGAGGTTACTGAGTGAGGTGCCATGTGGGTAAGACGTTTTTCTGCATCCATACAAGTCATGGCACAGCAACACCTTTCCCTTGATTAAATATGATAAGGCCAGTCAGTAGACTTGGCTGAGAAGAGGGATGATGCCCAGTAAGATCTCAACAGTGGGAGATGAAAAGCCAGGAAAAACAAACAGGGTATGGCAAAATCTCAGGAATCTGACATGGTCCCTTCCCCCAGGGAAGAAAAAGCCAGAAAGAAAAGTTTTCAGCATCTGGTTCAGGTTTTGTTCATGCCAGACCCTGAACAGAACTCTTAACTCCTCTGATCCACTCCTATTTATAGCACAGCATGTCATTCCCAAATTCCAGTATGTTAAAAAAAAATATCCCTACCCCGCGAATTTATTTAGCTATTGAATTCCGAACGCCCTGCCAAACTTATTGCAAAATGCTTAATGACAGTTCCTGGAGACTAGTTTGATGAGGGTGAATAGCAACGAACAAAGAACACGGCTGAAAATGGTCTGCTCCCCCAACAGCGACGAGCCGCTAATAGGGAAAGCGGAAAGCGTCTTTTTAGGTGGCCGGCCGAAGATCCTGGCAAAGCCGACATTTCCTACTGCAGGAAAACACCTGGGTGGATAAGATGAAAACGCCATCAAGATTCAAACCGCTCTTGCCGCGTATGTGTTTCCTGCAGCTGGCCTTCGCACTGCGCTTCTCGGCTCCCTTCACCAGATGGTGCTGCTCCGGGGAACGGGGAATAAAGTGGTGGTGGCGGAGAGACGGAGGAGCTCGGCTTCTGCAGAGCAGGCCCTCTTCAGCGGTGGGAAGCAAATGAACCTGCCCACGAACAGCCTGCCTCGGACGGACGCAAGCACTAGCAGCACTAGCTCCATGAAATCCAAGGAAGGAGCTGGCGGGACTTCCACTGCCCTTCTCACATCGTTCTGTGCTGCGCAGGCTGCTGCTCGGCCTCTAGGCGTCTTTGCCAGGAACCACCGTGTCATCGCAAAACCCCCTGCAAAGACTTTCTGCCCGCCATCAGCCAGCGTAACTGCAAGGACTGCCGTTGCTCCACCAACATTACAACTTTTCTTCCCCTGCAGACAGTTTCGAGCCCTCCCTTCAGTCTGCAAGAAAAGTTTTATCAGGCTGAAAACAGCCACAGCAGTTACTCGTAAAGCATGAAGCAAATTGTACATGGGGCTTCACAAATAACAAGATGTGAGGGCTATGTTCAGAGTTTAAAGTGCTAAATGCTTCTCCACAGCTTGGAGAAACCAACCACCGTATACCATGAAACGAAGTTCAGTGTGCTGACACTTCATTAGCTGAAGGTTAATTACAGAAGCCCTTCTGTTACTCAGCAGAACAACAACCTCCTCACCTGGCTGAATTTCCCTTCTGGGACTTCTTAGGGTGCAGAGTAAACAGCCTCCCCCTGAACCATCCCCTCTACAAGCCCTGTCGCTCTGCAAGACAACACAACAGGCTACAGACCTTCATCCCATCTTCTGAGGGACTATGAAGAGTTCTAGGACCACACTTGTACTACACTTCTAAACTAATTAACATTTACCCTGAAGAGACAGCAGGTGAACATTGCTTTTAGCACCTTTGTGTGTGTGGAGACCTCCCAGATACAAGGCCTGCTGTTGAACTGCACGGGACACTTTGTTCTAACCTTTGTGGCATGGGTGCTGGATATTGGCAGACACTGTTCTGTGTAATGATGGATGGATAACTGCCAGGCATGTAGTACCTAAGGGCTCCCACCATGAAACCCTCTGCATTTGCTCCGCAGCCCTGAGGACCTCTGACTTCCTTGACAGAGGGGTAAATGAACCCCTTTGTCTCCACTATCTGTCTCATCAAATCAGTCAGCCCGCAGCTCTTGTATTCATATCATACTTTTTGGTAAAGCAGAAACAAACTGCACATAATTACAGCAACAAATCCAGTTTAAATCAACAAACTGCTTAGTTTAGCTGGTAAACAAGAACCTAGGTAATGTAACATCTTTGCTCATTACCTGAGTCCAATTTAAGATATTGCAGAGCCTCGTTACACCAAACAATCCATTAACTAGCCATGAACTGCTGCCTTTGCCACGGCTGCATGTGAAAGAATGCTTGCAGTTAGAGGTACGTATCTGAGCTACTGTGCCTTTCATTTCGCTTTGTTGCGAAACGAACACTCGAAACACTTATTTCAGTGCAAAATCTCAACAGGGCATCAGAAGAACGCTGACTACATAATAAAATAAGGACATGCTGCTTTCACCAACTGATGAGGTAATAAAATCGCAAAACATCCGATTAGCAAGTGTCCCCCTGTTCTTTAAATACCTTGCTTAAAGAGACTTAAAATTCACAAGACCAGGACAGCAGCCACACTGAAGCAGCGTTCTGGTTTAGAACCAATACGGCATCTGTAGCAGCCACAAATGGATAAAAGGCACAATAAAACTGATGCGCACAGAT
This sequence comes from Haliaeetus albicilla, assembly GCF_947461875.1. NCBI lineage: Eukaryota > Metazoa > Chordata > Aves > Accipitriformes > Accipitridae > Haliaeetus > Haliaeetus albicilla. The sequence goes on along the minus strand of NC_091504.1, from coordinate 9,442,382 downwards.
ACAAGATAATCTTGGCCTAGTATGTGGAAGCTGTCCAAAGCACAGAGCCTGAGGTTTCCTTTCCTTTCCAGTACCCTGTGTTAACACTATTTTCAACAATGCTGAGCATTGCTACAGGCTCAGCCTCCAACCATCCAGGTCTAAATGCCCAGCGTTCAGAAAAGTACTTCCTCTTATCCACCTTGAAATCTGACATGCTCTTATTCTGGCATGAAGAGGAAGAAAAGAAAAGATTCTGCACTTCCTTCCCTAGGCCGCAGATTATTTGAGATGTGTTTGTATTTCTCGTTCCCTAGCTTATTTGTTAAAGATGATGCAACAACTGGAAGCTCTAACCCACCCCTGCAATCAGTGGCACATTTCTGTAAGCTTAACTCCACCTAAGGCTTGTCCAAGTACAGCCAGCTTTACCCCTCCATCTCTACCTGCATTATTGTCCATCTCCTGCTCCCCTGCTTCCTCAAGCCCAAGTGGCAGATGGATGCTGCAATGCTGCACACAGCTAGGGACGTAACCCTCTCTCTGCTGCAGCCTGGTAACACAGGGTGGCTGCCGGGACATGACCCAACATGGAGCGGGACCAGCTCCCCACCTGCACTAAGCTTTGTTGGACATGTGGGTTCACCTGCATTGAACTGCTAAAGCCCAAATATCTCAGTTCTTTATTAGAGCCTCAGGACAGCCCAGTCCTTGTTGCAGACTCATAAGCCAGGAGAGATCTGCTCAGCGATACAGGGGGCTGTTGCAGGGAAGAGTGGTGTTTGCAGTCATTTTAACTCCTCCCAAACACAGCAAACTTGTTATTTTGTGGCTTCACAGACACTGATTTTGGATTACTCCAACAATGAGAAGAAAGCCCAGCAAAGAGAATTGAGCAGCCCAAGCTCTGGCAGCAATTATGCTGCTTACCCATGTTAAAACAGCAGTCACACTCCCTCACCCAGCAGCAGCTATTAGCTCTGTAAACATTTCAAACAATTTCCTCTAAACTGCTAGCACTGTCCTAGCCCTAAATCAAGCACCAGCAACGAGCACGGCTCCAGCCTCCGAGCCCACACAAACACAGGGTTTCCACCAGACACAGCAGTATGGCAGAGCTGCGTAGCAGCAACACCAACTACACCGCAGCCAAGCGCCTGTCACCAGCCGGCCACGGGCAGCCTTGTGCAGGTGTTGAAGGAGAGCTCTGTGGTCACAGGGCTTTGGGGTGTGGAAGGGGTTCTCTGTTCCTACCTCAAAGGATCCAGAAAAACACGTCTGTAAAGCCTTAGCATGCAGAACTGCAGAGCTCTGCAGATCTGTTCTCGTTGAAAACACACCCGCAACATTTTCAAGAGGATTTTCTTAAGAGATCTGACCTTGCAGGCTATGGCTGCTACCAGATGGAGCTGTCCTAGAAACAGAATGAGGCAGTTTTCAAAGGGGTGGAGAAAACCATGGAATTTGCTAAAACAACAAGATGTTGGTGAAGGAACTGATGTGGCGCAATTCAGTGGACTAGACAGTGAACATTTCCCTCTTAATAGATACAACACTCAGCAATGCTTAGGTAGGATATCCCTGAATGAGGACATCATATTAAAATTCTGAGTCTTGCTATGCTTACAAATGAAATTCAGCCCTGGCAGAGAAGTAAGCAGAACTGCAGTCACTTAACAGAGATTAATGTAGTCCTTTACTGGAGCATGCCTGTAACAGAGGCCGTCATACGTTACAGACCTGCCTTTTCTCAACCGGTGAGACACAGAGAGATGTTACAGGGCTTGGAGGATGAGGGGAGAGATCTAGCAGATCCTGGGGCCAAGAGCGGCATGAAGATCTGAGGACAAGGACCTAGGAATTAGACTGAGACAATGGGACCTTTCTAGAAAAAACTGGGGGGACCATTGCTACAGATCACACATGAGGGACCTGGTGCTTCTGTTTTGGTGGGTCCTAGTGAGTACAGAAAACAAAAGAGTGACTAAGGGACAGGTTCATCTCTGCATCAATCATTGCAGGCAAGTTTTTTTGTACCTTTGCATTCCTGAAAGGTAGGGAAATGTTCTGAATGAGGCTTGTTCAAACTAATCATTATATGCAGTATGTTTCTTCAAGAGGTTATAAATAAACCCTTCGCTGGAGGTAAGAAGCTTTAGGCACTATTGAGAAGGCAAACCTATTAAAAGAGATTGGAGTAGCGCTGTTCTCTCCCTTCTCAGAGTGCAGTATTGCTGCAGTTAAAAGCTTCCTAGTTAAGACTCATTTAGTCGCATTAGAGATGCACAGGCAGCCAGGTAGGGGGTTATAAAAAGACAAATCCCTAACATGTCTAATTGGGTATGACGTCAAATGCACCCTATCTGCAAGGTGAGCAAACAGGTCTCTTGACCAAACTGCCAAAGAAGGGGACAGCTTCCACAGTTAGAGGGCATGAGAATGTCTTGATGGGTTCAGAGGCTACGTGTCCCCTATGACTGCAAAAGGGAAAGATGAGAGCAAGACAGGAATGACACCCTGCTTGGGGCTAAGTGAGAGCTCATTAAGGAATCAGTGTTACACAGCAGTCAGAAAAATGCAATAGTCAGGTGTGATAGGAATAGCAAAGCCTCTGCATTACGGTTTGAGAATCTTTGGGTTGATGATTGTGTTGCCCACGGACGATCACTAACTTCCCCATGGCAACCACAGCTGCTTGCTCTGCAGAGAAACAGAAGTGTAAAAAAAACTGAGCAGCCTCTAACAGCCAGTGCTTTTGTCCCATGTGAAAAATATCAGATTGTGTGCTTTGTCTGCGCCACGTCTCCCCTGGACCTGCTATGGTCAGCCTTCACTCACACACTGCTGTCTGCCTCATTCACCCTCTCCTGAGAACAGTCCTCCCCTACGCTCCCATGGCTGACACTGGTCCACAAGGAAAGATACTGATTTGCCTTCTTTGCATTAAGAGCTTTGCCAAGAAAACACCAAAACTGAGCCTCAGCCTTCCACCCTGGACAACAGCCACAAACAAGAGCAATCAAAGTACAGAAAGAAGGACCAGCTCCACCTTCCTTCACTGCACCGAGTCCCACAAGAGAGCATGCTTACACTGATTGCCCCGCTCCTGCCAAGCATTTTGCCACCAGTAGGGAACAATTAAAACCAATGCTGCAGAAAGGAGGACACATAAGTGCTATGGTACTCCTGCAATCTATAGTCCCACCTGTATGTTAGGGCAGAGCCTCAGCCTCAGCTGGACTTGGCCTGTCCTGGAGCAGGAGGAGAGAGAGACAATCAGCAATGGGAGGCTCTTCTCACCAGCCAGCATCGCCCAGCGACTGAGGTGAGAGGGAAGGTCTGTAAGCTACCATGTAACACCTCAGACTTAAGGTGGTGAGGGAAATCCTCCTCCAAGGTCAGGATGAAACCAGACTCCCAACTGTTCCACCAGTGAGAAACGCACACACAACCTGGGAAGTGCACCAGACAAGGTACTGCGAGAAAAGCTGCTTGTAGTTCCTAACAGGGAAGGAAAGAGCAGCAAATTTTCCTATGGGGATGAGTGTGAAGCAGATAAATCGGTGGTTTCTCATCAAATCCTGAGGTTACAGCCTCATGAACCAGAGTCCAGATGAGGACAGAACACTTCTTCAGGCAGGCTTGGGAATCCATGGGACTGTGCTGCCACTCGGCTTCCACTGATCCTTCATGGGACAAAGGCTAGTGATGAGAGGAGCAGGGAATAACACTCTCCTGTTACCAAAGGGAGGTACCTGGATAGTGATGGTTCCCTTTCCACTGTCTGTCTGCAGATGGATCTCCATCTCTGGCAAGGCCTTCCCTTCTGCCATCAGCCGATGACGCAGTTTCTCCAGCGCATCACTGCCATTGGAGATCAGCTCCCGGATAAATACCTGGGGACGAGACACAAACTGACACTGCAGCCTGGCCTTGTCCACTGCACGGGACTCCCAGAGACCTGGGAACTCATTGCCTACTCACAAACTAATTACTAACTCGCTAGAAAAAGAACTGTGTTTCCCCATTATCTGCCAGGAGAACAGTTTGTCTGAACTCAATATTATTAAGTGCAGAGGCTCTGAGGCTCACAGAGTCACCTGGCCATACCTACAAATTGTTTTGAAAACACATTTTCAAGGTGTCTTAAGAAAGCATCATTCAAGAAAGCATGACATGTGAACAGCACAGGACATGCTGGGAAACTGAACAGGTATTCTCCCAGCTCAACCATTTTGGATGTACCCCTTGACATAGACAGGGCTTTGCCAACAGAAAATCTACCAGCAAGTAGTGGGTGCCTTACCTCCTTTTCTGAGTACAAGGAACGGGCAACAATGTCCAGCAGTTTCTTCGTTTCAGCCTGAAACTCATGTTTAGAGGCTGCACCTAGAATAAAATCACAAACACACCTTTAAGGCGCTTCACCAGGGTCCTCTTGGGAAGGAAGGCAAAATTGCAGTCTTACCACGTGCTTCAGCTTCCCAGGAGCAAAAGCCTGAAGCACAATGGGACACAGGTAGCTGTGACCTCCAACAAGATGACAACAAAGGTGGTGTTTACACACCCCTATGAGGCAGCATGCTTTGCCAAGCAGACACTTGGCCTCTGCACCTCAACTCCTGGCACACAAACCTCAAGGCAGTCAAAGCCTGCAATACGGGCACATTGGTCACCATGTCTGGGCTGCAGAGCAATCAATAAATGAGAAGTGAAAGGTGATTCCCCTTGCTCCTTATGTGTGGCTCCATGCGATCCCCAACTGCTCTCTCAAGTGCCTCCTGTGGTTTATATCCTGCCTTCCACACTCTTCCTTGACTCGATTTTCAAGGGAACCATCGGCACATGCGCTGCTCGAATAGCTTCTACAGCCAGGTAACATTTCTCATGCCCAAACAATACTTGGAGCCTTAAGCAGAAAAAGGCAGATTCTCAAATGTCTCTGTGGAGCAGGCAAGTGAGTACATACGTACAGCCACCTATGCAGGTAGGTAGCTGTGCCCAGAAAGAGAATCTTCCTCAGAAAGAATAACACGACAAAACATCGCAGCTGAAAGACCATCCTTGGCCTTTTAAAAACAGCATTTCTCCTGCTAGAGGCATTAGAGAACCCTGAAGCAACATGGGGGAAGTCACAGGTCACACATCACCTCTGCCATGCCTTGCTGGCAAGGACCTACATTCCCTAGTGACAGGGTGAAGCTGGGGTGCGGACAGCAGCAGGAGCAGTCCATCAACCCCACTGGGGTCTTCACAGCCTGGTGGTCTCAAAAGTACCTGCCAGAAAAACCACGGGACCATGGAGTTAAGATGCTATTTCTGTGCTTGAATAACTCACGTGACCTTGCTTTAAAGCACTTCTCCCTGAAGATGTGCAAAGCAATTCATTCTAACTAAAAGGTTGACACCAGGATTCTCATTAGACCTCCATGATCCACACCAATGACCTGGGCAGGCACAGCTTGCTTCTGGGACAAAAAATCTCTTTTTAGGCAAATTCTAGAGCCTGTGGAGCGCCTACATATATATATGCATGACCATCAGTTGCCTGGCTAAGCCCATAGATGCAACTTCTCGCAGCCTTCACGGCCTCGTTCCTCAGTAAAAGCCATTCTGATTTGCATGTTCCAGTTTGGGGAGCAATACAGATTCAAACTGTAGTCTGCCAGCTAGGATGTGATGACCACTACCTGCACCTCCTCCAGAGGAAGAAACACTACTGCAGAGGGCTCACCCTCGTAGTCAGGGCACAGCTGCACCCAGACCTTGTCCCAGGTCTGCCTGCACCCCGAGTGTGCTCCTACAAGACATCTGTGTTCGCGCCCACCTTTCACATTCTCTGTGTTGCTGATGATGGTGTGCAGGGGCTCTTCTTCCTTGTTCTCCGCCGTCTGTGTGCTGTACGTCCGGATAGCAGAAATGCTGGTGGCAGGAATGTTGTACCTGAGGCTCCAGTGAGGGAGTATTTGTCTTTGGAGACATGCTGCTGCTCCTTTTGCTAGAAGACACAAGTGAAGATATTTCAGTATAAATCATAAGTATCAGCAGCAACAGGAGCACCCTTTAAAGGTCCCACTTAAGCAATCCCGTGGGGAGTTACACTGTCCAAGCAAGACTGAAATTCCCTCCTAATCAAACACCCACCATTTCCCTCCAGCACTGCCTTCACTGCATAAGAAAGGCAAGCTGCTACTTTGGACTGTCTCTTCTGAATTAAAATTCTAGCCAGAAGATGACAGTTAGAAGCTTTCACAACAAATTAACTGGTGAGGAAGAGGCAGTCTGCAACTTTCGTTGTTGCTACCTGGCCAAGCTGAAGACAACAGGGAACACTTGAACTCCCACATTACTGCCAGTGAAGACATAAAACCTCTGTGCAAGTGAGGCAGCCTGCACCTCCAGGAGATGCCTCTGCTGCACACGCAGCTTCTCTGGATGCTGTACTAACAACTTACCATCAGGCAGGCCTCCAGGCACCAACATCTATTTCCTCCCGCTCACTTTCATCCCACCGACAGTAACTGGCTCCTTTACAACAAGCTCTCTCCCATATATAAGAACAACTCCAGCCAGCCCTGTTTGGCCCCTATCAGCCAGCTGAGCAGTTACTTTACAGCAATAAATATTTGGCCCCTGACTGTCCGAGCACAGTTAACAGAGCACAGGGATTACATCCCCCAACAAAGCCAGCTCTGGGGTAAGCAGCACATGCAGCAACAAAGCCGCTAGTCAACAAAGCAATCAGCGGGGAAAATGAGAGACAAGTGAAGAAACGGCATGAGCCCCCTTAAAAGGACTGGGATTCCCCATTCTCCTCCTTCCATTGTGCCCAGGTGAACCAAACAGTCTTCTCTCTGTTGGGTGATGAAACAAAGCCAAACCTGGCGACAAAAAGACCATTTACAGCACTACAGAGCTCTGTCCAAAGCCAGTTACTTGGCGTGATTTCTGAATTGTAGCAAGAAAGGCCTGTGCCAGAGTTAAGAGCCCAGAGGGTATGGATCTGAGCGTGCAGCTGCGCTGGGGGCAGGCGGTGACTTGGCCTTTCCCAACCCTACAATGAACATAAACGGACGAGGCTGTTTTGGGAGGCGGAGGAGCGACCAGGATGGCCTGGGCAGAGGGGGTTGAATCTGGACAAGCAGCTAAAGTGGCTGGAAGCAGTGACAAGCCCAGGCTTTTCTTACGACTCACTCTGTGCTTGCAGGTTGTTTTGTCAAGCATGAAAAGGAGGCAAACCCTACATCCTAGGCCTGCAAGAAGCACATTTTTGAGGTGTCCTTTCTTCAGATGAATGGGTACAAAAACACCCGAAGACTGAACTGAGAACCACGGGCACGGTGACAGTCCCTGCAGTGCACCCGTGACCTCTCTGGAAACAGCTTCTTTGGCCATCCACAGCCCTCCAGTCCAGGTGACCCGCTGGGAGAGCCTAGCTCCCTCCTGAACCTTCCTCCACCTTATCATAGGCCTTCAGTGAACTCGGTGTCCCAGCCCTTTCACCAACATCCCTCGTCGTCCTCCAGCTCATCTTGTGAGGTCTCAGGCTACCTTCACAAGTGCTCTGCAAAACTCCTGCCCACCTTAGCAGGTACTACTGCCAGTACTGCCGTGGAGAACAGGTCTTGCTGCTCCAGACCATAAGGCTCACCATCCTCTTGCTCACTCCAGATGAGGTGAACACAAACCCCTGAGCTTTAACAGTGCTTCTAGCTCCTGCACCTCATCCCCAAGAGCTGATCGAGGAGGCTGTCAGTCCTCATTCTTCCTCCTCCTCACAGAAAGCTCTGAATCAAGATCCACTTCTCCAGCCAGAAGCTTGAATTACTCCCCAGTCATTCTGCCCTTAAAGAAAAGAGCCCACAAATAGTTCTTAATACATCTGAACACCTCCTACACACATAAGTGTTTGCGATCTGCAGCACAAACAGTTCTGCTGCATTATCACAAGACAAGTTCTTTATCTTTCATTTCATGAGCCTTTGTTGGGCTCATCTGAGAAAGCAACCAGGAAAACAGCCCCGGTGACTGAAGTGGAAAGCAGTGGAGAACTCACTGTGTGGCTGTCCAGCCTGTCGAGCTTCAGACAGGAAGAGCCTGAATCAGCCCAGGGTTTACGTATTTTTATTAATGCATTTACACAGGGTTTACATGTTTTATACTCATTTTATGCTAGATGGTGTAGGATATTCCAAAAAATCTGCACTCGTACGTAGGCACACATACACACGTTTCCCAAACAGCAGAAATAAAAGAGGGAATTTTGCTCCCTCCCTGACCCCAGGATCCAAAAGAGAAGCTGATCAGCAGCAGCTCCGTGCTAACCTTAAGGTCACTTCTATCATCAGATCTCCAGGCAGCAAGGCCCCAGAGCCAATAAACAGGTCACCCCCCCAGCCCATAAACAGTAGCTGACTCTAGAAACTACAGCTACTTATAATTTTTTTGATGTATTCACACTTTTTGTCTCCCTACCTCTAAAGCACAATAGTAAATCACCACCCGCCAATTCAGAAGTTACTTTTGGATTTGGGTAATGTTTGGTCTTATCACCCTTAATTAACAGCCTGTCCTGTGCCAGGTAGAGACAAGGCTCATTAAACGCAAGCTGCAGCATCTTCAGAGCATTTGTCTCTTGCAGAGCCCTTGCCTGGCCAGCAGGGGAAAGGCTCCTGGCAATTCTGCATATAAAAACACAATTATTGGCACACAAAAGCTATTGAGAAAGTATCTGCTGAGTTAACAGGTTAAGTGACACTCAGAATGAGCCTGAGAAACAAATTCCTAAGACCAAGAGACAAAGAAGGAATGGCTCCTGCCCCAGTTGAGCGCTGCGATGTGCTGGGGCAAATCGGGTCTTTTTATATCGAGTTAATCAAATGCTGAGCTTTATTTATCACACTCCACATACCTTCCTATTTGCATCACTGCCCCACCTGCACGATAAAAGATGGCAGATACCCAGATTACTCTCCAGCTTCCAGTTCTCTGTGAATCCTAAGTGATCCTGTATGTGTGCTCAGACTGGCCTTGCACACGGGGAACATGCCACAGAAAAGAGAATGACCCTTGGTCTCAGGGGCTCCTTTCAATCCAGGCACCAGGATGTCTCAGTAATTCCCGAACCCAACCAACCCCCCGCCGAAAACACAGCCTCTTCTGGGAAAAGGACTGCAGTGAGCCAAGCTGAACATCAGTTAGAAATTTAGGGTGGGAAATCGAGCACAAAGCAGTACGCAGCTCAAAACAAAGAGGAGAATTTGGGTCAGCAGAAATTACCATAATAGCTTGATTGCTGTGCAGTTGCAAGCCTGAGGATGCTCTTGCAGAGAAGTGCACTAGTAATAAGACATTTCCAGCTCAGATCTCATTAGAAGAAAGGGCTCTCTAGCTGGGCACCAGATCCCGTACGAATCTAGGGAGAAGAGAGTCCCAGACTGATCTGCTCACACCAACACATCTCCCAAAAAACTCTGCACCAGCTTCAGCCTTCAGCATTGCGAGAGCCAAAAGAAAATGTGGCCAACTTTGCACGGCCAAAGGGAAGGGACGGCTGTCCCCGCAGCCAGGGATCTGTGCCTGCATCCAAGTGAAAGGACACCACCTCCTGCTCCTCCCTCTTTATTTCCACCCCACACAGCTTCTACTTGCTATTTTTTCCCTGAATGACAGGTTAAGGAATAAAATTCTGGCTCTGCTCCCCCAATGGAGGCACACGGCTTCTTTCTCAGATACGGATGCTAACAAGCCACTGGGGATTTCCGTGGTGGAAGAACTGAATTGCCCAGAAACACCAAAGTGGCACTCAACGGCACAATAAATATCACAATCTGACCCTGATAGCGACCCTATTTGTCACACGATTTCCTCTGTCACATTTTCTCTTCATAACCCACAGGGAAACCACAGACCGCACTGACAACCTACAAATCTGTCGATTAGGAGCCAGACAACAGATAAGGAAATACTGAGCACAGTACGGGCTGCTCACAGAAGACATGCAGGAGGCTTCTCACCATGCCTCGCTTAATGACAGCTCACAAGCATGTTTCCGGACCTGCGTACTGTGGCCTCGATAAGACAGTACATCCCGTAATCGAGTCCTGAGGGTTTGGATTTTCTTAGCCCTCAATCTTGTCAACTATCTTAGGTGAAATCTTGAGCGCACCCCTGGGAAATGCAAACCCTTCAGGCTCACCTGTCAGGTTACCTAGTACTGAAATGGCCAGGGAACATAAACACTGCTGCCTTCTGCTCCTGTCCCAGCACCCTGCTGAGCCGAACACCCTATGCACCCTGTATGAGCCGAGAGATGAACCTGGACATGGTGCGCACCCTATGTGAGCCAAGATAAACGTGGACATGCTATATACCCTATATGAGCCAAGAGATGAACGTGGACATGCTGTATACCCTATATGAGCTGAGAGGTGAACGTGGACATGCTGCGCACCCTATGTGAGCCGAGAGATGAATGTGGACATGCTATATACCCTATGAGAGCCGAAAGTGGACATGCTATATACCCTAAATGAGAGCCGAGAGATGAATGTGGACATGCTATATACCCTATATGAGAGCCGAGAGATGAATGTGGACATGCTATATACCCTATGAGAGCCGAGAGATGAACGTGGACATGCTATATACCCTATACGAGAGCTGAGAGATGAACATGGACATGCTATATACCCTATGAGAGCCGAGAGATGAATGTGGACATGCTATATACCCTATATGAGAGCCGAGAGATGAACGTGGACATGTTATATACCCTATATGAGAGCCGAGAGATGAAAGTGGACATGCTATATACCCTATGAGAGCCGAGAGATGAACGTGGACATGCTATATACCCTATGAGAGCCGAGAGATGAACGTGGACATGTTATATACCCTATATGAGAGCCGAGAGATGAAAGTGGACATGCTATATACCCTATGAGAGCCGAGAGATGAATGTGGACATGCTATATACCCTATAAGAGAGCCGAGAGATGAAGGTGGACATGCTATATACCCTATATGAGAGCCGAGAGATGAAAGTGGACATGCTATATACCCTATGAGAGCCGAGAGATGAACGTGGACATGCTATATACCCTATATGAGAGCCGAGAGATGAAAGTGGACATGTTATATACCCTATATGAGAGCCGAGAGATGAAAGTGGACATGCTATATACCCTATGAGAGCCGAGAGATGAACGTGGACATGCTATATACCCTATAAGAGAGCCGAGAGATGAAGGTGGACATGCTATATACCCTATATGAGAGCCGAGAGATGAAAGTGGACATGCTATATACCCTATAAGAGAGCCGAGAGATGAAGGTGGACATGCTATATACCCTATATGAGAGCCGAGAGATGAAAGTGGACATGCTATATACCCTATAAGAGAGCCGAGAGATGAAGGTGGACATGCTATATACCCTATATGAGAGCCGAGAGATGAACGTGGACATGCTATATACCCTATAAGAGAGCCGAGAGATGAAGGTGGACATGCTATATACCCTATATGAGAGCCGAGAGATGAAGGTGGACATGCTATATACCCTATATGAGAGCCGAGAGATGAAGGTGGACATGCTATATACCCTATAAGAGAGCCGAGAGATGAAGGTGGACATGCTATATACCCTATATGAGAGCCGAGAGATGAACGTGGACACGCTGCGCACCCTATGCGAGCCACGAGATGAACCCGGGCACACCGTGTGACCTGACGTGCCACAGGCCCTGTGTGAGCCAGCAGATGACCCGGCGCTAGACCCTATAGAAGCCTATATGAACTCGCCTCCCAGCAAGGGGGCTGGCCGCTGGCGGCTGCTGTTCGCCCGGAGCGCGGCTCCCCGGGCTGACGGGCAGACGCTCCGGCAGCTCATGGCCCACCTCTCGCCTCCGAAGGACCGGCCGGAACCGGCCGAGAGCGAGGTCGCGCTGCTTGTGCACACACGGGCCCCGGGCGGGTGTCCCCGCCGCCCCGAAGGACGCGACAGACGCCCGCAGGGCCGCGGCCGAGACCGGCAGACCGGCCGCCCCCCCCCCCCCGGCCCCTCACGCCGCCCCGCCCCGGGCCCACCCCGCCCTGCCGGGCCCCGGGGGCCCCCGCCGGGGCTCCAGGCGCGCGGGCTCGCAGCCGCCCGGTAACGGCGGGCTGGACGGCGCGGCGGGGCGGCCCCAGCTCACCTGCTGCGGCCCGCGGCCCGGCCCCGGCCCCGGGGCGCAGCAGAGCCGCCAGGCACCGCCCCCGCCGCGCCGCCGCCGCCGCCGCCGCCATGCCGCGCGCGCCCCCGCCTCACGCCGCGCCGCTCTGCCCGCCGGCGCCTGGCGATGGCGTCACGGGACGGGGGCGCGCGGGCCTCCCCCGCCCGCGGCCGCCGTGTGACGCGTACGCACACACGTCACGCTCCCCCCTCCCCCCCCGACCCGCGGGCCTCCTCCGGCCCGGGCGGCCCCCGGGCTCCCCGCTGCCCCGGGTCCGGGCCTCCCGGCGGGGCCTGGCTGCGCCCGCAGCGCCCCGTCCTCACGGCGTGGGCCGCGGCACCCCCGCGCCTCTCTCCGCTGCCCACGTTGCCCTTGCTGCCGACGTGACCGGTCGCAGCCGCCGTTTGGTGCCGGCTCGTCGGCTGCCGCGCCGCGGGAGGAGACGCTTTGCCCCAGCTGTCTCCGGGAAAGCCGCCGCCCTCGGCGCCCCCTCGCAGCTCTTCACGCCGAGGCCCTCCTTGCTCGGCTCCGCTCGGGTTGCCCCACGTTAGGGTCGGCGAGGCGGATCCTCGCCCCTGCCAGAGGGTCCTGCTGCTGCGGGCTTTCGGGGCTCTCCTTCTGCCTCTTGCGACAGAGGTCGTACCTGGACGCCGAGGCCAGGACACCGCTTCCAGACCTTCCCTGTTTTGATGGTTAAAATCCCATCCGTGTTCCTTCTACCCTGAGGACTTGTTAGCAACGAGAAGCCACACGCAGGTTGCAAAAACCACCCGCCTCTCGCCCTGCAGCCGCCCGCGAGGGTATCGCACAGTTAATGACCCAGTATTTGCTGCAGGGAGCCCGTTTCATGCGACAGGAGCTCGGCCATCGCAGCCGGCAGCGCTGGGTGCACGGCCTCTCTCCCAGCCTCCTCACGGAGGGGGCTGAGTAAAGGCTGCGCCGGGCTGGGAGCAGCCCTTGGGAAGCCCCCGTGTGCTGCACCTTGGCCAGGCTCCCCTGCTCGACTTCGGGCAAATTGCTTAGTATCTCATTTTCCCATTTCTCTGAAATTCCTCATCTCCTGGGGCTGCTGTGAGCATAGATCATCGAGACCTAAAGGGCTGAGGTATTGGAGAAAGGCTTTGGATGCGATGGGGGTGAGAGAGGAAATAAACCGCTCTACTGAGAGCCCAATTTGGAACGTGCATGAGAGCAGAGCCTGGCCTCAATGAACACCACAGCTAAAAATAAAAGATCGAGCAGGTCTCATTTCAGTGAGTGCTAACCACTTCCAGACAGAGGAGACGAGGGCCTTCAGGAGGGAACCATGACCACCTCACTGAGACAGCTTTGTAATCCCCAGGCTCAGGGGAGTTCGCTGGAAAAGCTACACGTGCAGTTCACTCGTGCTTGCAACTTATCTTTGCAACTATGCTGATCCACGTGCCGTTCTGGAGGTTTGCATCTAGAATACTTGCACGCAGTGGGGTTTGTGTGGTGCTGGATGTTATGGATTAGGTGCAACAAACCCAGCGCGAGCCTTTCCATCACTCCAGCACCCTTCTGCTGGGACTGCATTTCCACCTAGAACCAACCCCAGCCCCTCCTCAAGATTACCTGTGCTGTGGCCGAAACCAAAATGACTTCTGAGCCCATTTCAAAACACTTCCCTCCTACTGCTGCATTCATTGCTACCTCCAGCTGACCCCACAGTGCTCCGGAGCATTACTCTGCCACGACACTGTACCTGAGCTCTTATATCTGCTGTGAAACACCCAAGTTCTCCTCCTACCTCACCTCGCACTGCGTCACCCCCTTCCTACCTTGGGTGCGCTTTGACCACTCAGCCATGCAGCGTGTTCCTGCAGGGAAGGCTTGGGGACTGCAGGGGATCTGGTACAGGTGCTCCCCTCTGTTCAGGCTCATTTTGACCAGCCGGCAGTTGGCACCGACTGGCTTCAACTGCTGCCCTGGCAGTGCGCTGGGGGGTGGCAGAGATCACCCCGCTCCCCATTTTAACTTCCTGACCGTGGAGAGGAAGCGCAGGGAAGGATAGATGGCCCCCAAACAGCAACCTGCGTGCTCTGCCATGCCTCCCCAGCTCCGTAGTGGCTGCTAGATCTTCACTGCACTGAGAAAACCACAGACTCTAGTTTGCTTGTAAGCCATTAACTGCTTTCACTTACTGCTGTATGCTTCTGCTGACTTGAAGGAATGTTACGCTGCTACGGCTGCAGATATGTACCGCTTCTGGCTTCCAACAGTGACCGACAGGGTTACTGTCCCCAGCTTTTTGGTACCTGCTGCACCCCCGGCAGGAGGGCTCCTCTTCCTCAGCCCACTGCTGTGGTTAGACCCGCAAGCCTTCACTCTAATCCATCCAGGTGGAAGACCAGAGCAGGGAGCACTTACATGAGTGCTGCAGGCCGATCTCTGGCTTGGTGGGACAGTGATGAGCAACCGAGAAGGTGAACCTCAGCTGGTGCGTCTACAGCAAGAAGAAACACGCTCACAGCCTGCTGTGGTAGCAGCACTGGTAAAAGTCAGGATAGCCAGCAGGAGAGAGTGGAACATGGTGGACAGGTGAAGAAAGGAAGAGCAGAAAATCAAGTTTTTCAGATTTAAGCACCTTCTTCCCCTCCAAAATTCAGTAAGGCAGAAGGTCCTAGCCACCCCCTCTGGTGATAAAGATCCTGCACCACTCACCAGTGCATTCTTGCCTTATAAATTCTCATGTTTCTAGGATGCTGTTCCTTATTGCCAGTACCTCCCCCATCAAAACATAGGCAAGGACGTGAAAAATCAGATGCCTGTCCAGTCTTCAGATACGCTGAATTTCCTATCAACACTCAAAGGAGACTGGAGTGAAGCCCCACCAAGACTGTAGGGGCTGTATATCAAGCCCAGCCCCTCCTCCTGTTTGCTTCACGTTCCTTAGCTTTGCACTTCCCTTCTTTCCCTGATAATATACCTGCTCTTACCTAAAACAATTGCTCCAGCAAGCTGGGATTATCAGATCTAAATTTATCCCTTGCTCCGTGCTTTCAACGTACTTCAGGTTGTACTTAAAACTATTCTGGCATTTGCTTCCCACCAGGTTTTTTTTTTCCACTCTTCCCCAGGAACGGGAACCCAAGTGAGCTGCAGCCCGAGAGCCACACCACCTCTCTGTTCTCCAAAGAGGACTTGGCTTATCCAAATCCGGAAGCGGTGCCAACGTTTTTAAAATGGATGCTACTTAAGGTATTAGTGAGATTGAGTGCAGTTATCTTAACCTTGGGTGTCAGGCTTCGCTGATCCTAGCGGGCACCAGCCAAGTGGAACCATCCTTCAATCCAAGCAGTTTTACCAGCTTTTATTAGAAACACCAGCACATTTCAAGTTTCCTCTTTTTTGATCACAAATATAGTATTTTTCCTCTTTTTAAGTACACAGCATGAGACACAGCATCAGGGCTTTCCATTTTTTTTTTTTTTTTTACAGCAATTTCTTCTGGACAAGCTTTGGGTTAGTGTTCACTGACCTCAGCCCAGCCCCAAATTTTGACATCTTGAATTGCTGAAGACAATTGCGTGGGCAGATGAATCCAATGGTGGTGAAAAAGGTACAATAGTTAAAAGTTTGCAAGAAAAGTTTAAGCAGAAACCCTCTACAGTTAAAAAGAATGAAGTAGCGCGGCAGCGCACTACTATTTTCACAGTACGGGGATAGAAGTTGAGATAAATTGTTTGCTCTTCTCTCCCCATCCTCCCCCAGTGCTGTTTTCCTATAAAAATGTAAGGCTGGAGGAAGCACTAACTTAATGTGAAAAGCCAAGTGTGCCCAGTGCTCCCCGCTGGAGTGGCAGCTGCTGCCAGGCAGGATACCTTGCTGGGTTTGCTGCAAATCCCATGCCAGTCGCACGTAATCGAGAAGCCTCAAGGTCTGAGTGATGGCGTTTTAGGCTAGTTGTGGTTTTAAGCTCACACCTACACTGGGAAAGTTTCCCTGGACTTTTTAACTCCAAGAAAGCAATTCCTTGCGGGGAGGAGGGGTAAGTATCCCAGAACATGAGGGCATGGTGACAGGATATTAAAGGGAACATGTACATGATTTGTTATTTTTTATTCCACAGAAAACCCTCAAATCTAGACTCAGAGTTAACAGCAGAAAAATAGTGTTAAAGTCAATAGGTTCATATTTTACTGTAGACTAAATAAATTAGCCTAGAATTAACTCAATACTCTCTCTATTTTCCTTTCATTGGTGATCCTTCTCTAAATTAATGCAGTTTTTAAAAAGCAACGGCTATTAATAATTTATTCCAGTTAACCCTTATGGATGAACACCTGCAAATATTCCATGTATGGGAAACATTCCCCTCTCCTCTCCCTCCCCGAAAAGGAAACAATCACTAAAGGGTGTTGTAAAACAGACATGCTACCTACAATACTCCATGTATCGTGCCACTCCTATCGATGCCTCTGGCTGCTCTGTGTAATGAGTGAATAGTCATAGCTATGTCTTACAAAGAACATGATCAAAAAATATATAAATAAATAAAAACCTTAAACATTCTTACATGGATTTTAAAGAACAGAATACATGTTAAAAACTTCAGTAATTTATATCAATTTTAAGCAATACTTTATATACAATGGAAAAAAGACATGCATAGTCCAAATACAATGTTGAAAACAGCATTTTCATAACAAAAAACCCAAACACTAAGTGTTAATACCATGTACATGAATTCAAGAAGGACCACCCTTTTTGTCTGTTGCACACAGTTTATTTAACAATATGATATTATAAGTAAGAAATGAGTTTGTTTTTTTTACCATTCTATACAGTGATTGAATCTTCTTGGATTTTCTTATTTATAGTAATTATAGCGCTTGCATGATTTACACTAGAATTGCTTTTCCTCATTTCAAGTTTCACACAGAAGAAAGAAAGAAAAGAATGCTTCTTCTCTATTCAAATCAGCACGGTCTAAGAGTGATCATCCCTATTTTCATCTAAAACCAGTTTTATCAGAGAAACAAAGCAACAATTTCTACATCTGCAAGACAAGGATTTTGGCATTGGCCAATGTGTGTTTTTGTGTGCAAGAGTCAATTCCTATCTTTCCAGGGGTAATACTTCAAATGCCTGCAGAGTTCACTATAGAAAAAAAAATCTTCCCGCAACATGTCAAAGTTACCGGGATACATTACAATGTTGCATTATTTCAGGAAACAGTTTCTGAATATTATTTTTTCTTCTTTTAAACGCAAATGTTTAAAGTCTTGAAAATACAAATAAAAAATATGAATATAATGAACTTGTTTTCCCCATTAAAAAAAAGGTATGAGTCAACAGCAACAAAAAAATAAAAACCAAAAAAACCCACAAAAGAGACCAGATATTTTAACCGCCTGGCTTTAACAAAAAAATATATTCTTTGTATTGTTTTTTTTTTTTTTTAAACAGCAATTCATTCTTCCACATGTAGGAAGCAGCAGTTCCATCTAGGATTCAAAACAACCCAGATGTCTGAATTTTCAGTACAAAATGTCCAAGAACACGAAAGGAAAAAAAAAAAGTGATGCTCCCATAATGCTACAAACCCTCCACAAATTTTTCTAATGTGTCCCCGGTGGTGTCACCGACCAGAGACAATTCGTTAGACAACGCACTCCTGTTCGGGGTGTTTAGTTGTGGAAGCATTGCACTCTGTTCTGGGTTGCCCAAGTGTCCCTGATCCATGGAGCTAGCCATAGTAACTGCGAGTCCTGGGTGGGGGGAACCAGTCTGGGGAGAGACGTGGTGAGGTGATGGTTGGGGCTGTATCCTGGGTGACGGGCTGGAATGTGGTGGCTGGGACTGGGGACGGGGAGACTGAACGGGTGCTGGGGACCGCACCTGGTTGCTGAGGGAGGTGGCGATCTGCTGGCCAGGGAGATGAGATGCCTGCGGTTGTCCTGAGAGCATGTGCTGCTGTGGGCTCATGGGGTTAGGCTGGCCGGGGGACCCTATCTGCTGCTTCATCTGCTGCTGTTGCAGGATCCGCTGCTGCAGTGCTTGCTGGATGTTGGGAGTGCCGTCTGCCCCCATGCCGGGCTGGCCCATCTGGTTCAGCTGTCCCATCTGAGCCATCTGTCCCATGGACCCCCCCTGTATCGATATATGCTGTTGCATCCGCTGCTGCTGCATGGCTTGAGGGTAACCTCCTGGTCCTTGAGGCTGCTGGAACTGGTTATGTCCTGCCATCCCTCCTGCCATGCCAGCCCCTCCTTGCTGCTGCTGCTGTTGCTGCTGCTGCTGCAGTAATTGCCGCCTCAGTATTTCTCTGTACTGCGGACTCATGTTTGCCATGCTAGGGTTGTGGCCAGGGTTCATAATGTTTATCGCTTGTCCCTGGGGATTCATAGCTCCTATCCCTTGCTGCTGGGGAGGAACGCTCGGTCTCTGCACTCCTGCTTGCATCGCGTTCATGTTCTGCAATCCTGCTTGAGCGTGCATGCCTGGCTGTTGCATGCCAGTCTGCGGCTGCTGCATCCCAGGCTGGGGCTGTATGCCTGCTTGCGGCTGCATCCCAGGCTGGTTAGCCACATATTTGGCTGTTCTTTGCTTTATAAAAGCTGCCATAAGCTGAGGGTTGGATTTAAGGATATTAAGAACCTGCTGTTGCTGTTGCGGAGAGCTTGGTGATTTCAAGGTCCTCAGTAAGTCCTGAAGTGCATTCGGGGGGATGCTCCGCGGTGGCTGCTGCACGCCTGGCATCCTTGGCCCAGCCACTGCTTGTGGCGTCGCCATTGGCATAACCGGTCTCGCCATTCCTGGCTGCATTGGTTGCTGCTGCGGCATTGGAGGTGACTGCCATTGTCCAGGTTGCATGTTGGACATCACTGGACCACTTACAGGGTTGGGCCGGGGTACATTCATGCTGACTTGCTGCATCTGGTTCACTGAACCCACTGTCGGGTTTACTAGTCCTGGGCGACCAGGAGGCAAACCATTGTTAATGTTGTTGACCCTGTAGAGCTGCTGCTGCTGCTGGGCAGCTTCTCTCTCGATCTGCCGAGCCGCTTCCACTGCGGCTGGTGGAGGCTGAGCCGGAGGTGGAGGTGCGGAAACCGGGTTTGTGGGTTTTCCTGTTGAAACAGTAGTAGGGGGCTGAGTTCTCGACACACTGGGAAAGCCAGCCGGTGACATACTTACAGGGGAAGGCTGGGGCTGGGGAGGAGGCTGCGGTGTTTGTGGTGTACTTGGCTGCTGTGTAGGGGTACCAGGCGTTGCTGAGGTAGGAGAAGGCAAACTTTGCTGAGGCACGTTTCGGGTGTTCATGGTAGCCATCCTTCTGCGCATGAGCTGAGCCTGCTGCAGGCGATGCTGGATCTGCTGCTGTCGAAGTTTGTGTTTGATATTGAGACAGAATGGCACAGGGCATTTGTTCTCTTGGCAGTGTTTGGCATGGTAGCAGCAAAGAGCTATGAGCTGTTTGCACACCGGACAGCCACCGTTGGTCTTGCGCTTGCAACCCTTGGTGTGCTGGACAACCCGTTTCATCTTCTGGCAGGATGGCAATGAGCAGTTTGCATTGCGGCACTGACAGGCATGGACAAGGGACTGAATGCAGCGCTGGATGCTCAGTCGTCGCGACTCCTGGGGGCTCTTTGACTGTTGCTCTCCTTGGCTGTTGCTTTCATCATCCAGACCCAGGCCCCACTTAACCATCTTGTGGTCATGGCTCTTAGTGTTGTAGCAGTTAATGCAGAGGTCATAGTCCTGAAAGCAAAGAAAACCCAGAGTTCAGTTGTCTACAGAGCACTAACCATACCAGCAAAAGAGCAGAAGAGCAAAAGAGGTGCTAGGTGAGCAACATGAGCCTGGTGTGGAAACACACTTTGGGTTTCAGTGGGTACAAACACAAAGAACAAAAGCAGGACAACAGCCACGTGCTGCAAGCAGCTGCCAGTTTCAATTTACACCTGTTACACCAAGGTAGAGAAGCAGCTGCATAGCCTACAGAGATAGTGGGAGTGGACCTTTAGGGGAGGGAGTGCTGGGCAGCTGAGGGCAGAAGCTACATCAGCTGGCTCTGCAAAGTGAGCCTGCAATCACAAGTCTTGACTACAGTAACAATGCAAATAGGGGCTGTAATTGTGTCTTCATTTTATTACATGAAAAAGTCTTGCAGGAATTGGTTTTTTTTTTATTTTCCCCTTTTGATGACAGGAGCTGTTTACTTTTCTGTGATGTCTACTGATGTACCTACAAAAGGAGGGCTGAAACCTCCAACTAGTAAGGTGAACCTACTGTCACTGCCTAAAAAATAGGGTTTGGCTCTCCATTTATCTATTCTTAGTGCAATTACTGATTAATAATGACTACCCTGAAAGATATATATATTTTTTTTTAATCTCTAGAACGACCCTCAAATCAAGTGCAAGTTTCATGCTAAGACGGACACTTTTCTGAAAACATGCTCACGCACCCACATTTTCACTGCTCTGTCCTTTTTTTGCTGGAGGAAGGGCACTCCCTTATACCCAGAAGAAACCTAGAGGCCATACCTCCTTCCACCACTTAACTCCCCCAGTGTGTATGATCCATTTCCTGCAGTCTTGCCTCAAGAAGCCCTTTTCAATGCTTTCCTCGGAGGGATTAATTAAGACTCTTCGACCGCAAACCTGGCAATAACTTGCAGTGTAAGAACTAGGCTGCACTTATTCAGATTTTTTTTTTATTTAGCTACAGCCAGAGGTCATCACAAGCCCTCTAGAGGCTACCTTCTCCTCAAGTCCACCCGTACAACTCCATGCATAATTGTACTCTAACATAGTTCAGCGGAAGCAATCTGTGCTGTAAAAGGACTAGTCATTAAAAGCATTGAGCCAGGTTAAGAAGCAATTATTTGGTCTGATCTGAAGGGCAGGTAACCACTACTGCTGGGCCAAAGAGACAATGAAGAGTTGCGGCAGCCTCCTCACCCAGCTTTGTGGCAGCCAGCTGCACTCCTTACAACATGAAGTACCACATACAAAGCAGCACAAAAGCTACCTTGCAGAAAGGTACGCTAACTTCTCTCGTGGACATCCACTTAATGTGGATGAGCTAAGGCCCTGCAGATTCAGACTAGCCTGATGCAGTCACACCCTATGACCCAGTCCTAAACTTCTTTAAAATTAAGTTAAAACTTGTCTATGCAGAGGAACCATAGTGGAACAAATGACGCAGCAGTAGCCATTCCAGAGCACCCGCTCTTTCCATGTCGAGAAACTAAAGGCACTTGTTCTAGAAGAGGTACCCCACTGTGGTCATTACCTTCCCTTAAGGCTTAGCAGCCCTTTTATCAGGATAGGCTTAATTTGGAAGAACTTTGGGCAATATAAATTAAAAAAAAATAAAAATCAAGCTCAGCTGTAGGGCAAGAGAGAGCAGAAGTCTCTGGTGATATACACCTACCTCACAGACAGTGCAATGCCACCTTGTTTCCACATGATGTTTGCACTCATTGCACGTATAGACAAAGCGATCCTGCCCTTGAGTATGTAGTTCTACCAGCATGCAGAGTGTGGACCACTTGGATCGGCGTAGTGAGGAGAACTCCCAGTGCTTATCTCTGGCTAAGGTGAGGAAGGCATCTCGCCCATCCATCAAATCACAGCTAAGTAATGGATCAGGGTCCACAATGGGAGGCAGAGTGTTAATTACAGGCCCAGCATGTAAATGAATCACAAAAAAGACCTGCAGATAAATGGGGGGGGGGGAGAGGAGAGGAAATAATCAATGAGGTTAGATAATCTTGCAGGAAAAAGCTCATGTTCTGTTGCAGTAATGGTATGCTGCAAATGTTATCTAATTAACTTAGTTTAGACTAATCTCTTCCAATATGTTGTTACACAACAGAAAAATTCTAATGCAATCACAAGCTTTACTCCTCCTGATTTTTCAGTTCTGAATACCATCATGTCTGGATTTAGAGGAATAAAATCTTCTCTTCATGCAGCGTATTTTGACAGTACCTCTTTATGCTTCTCCATAGTGGCATACAGCTTCTGAGACAGATCATTGGACACATTTGGCATGCTGGGTTTCTTCTTGTTAGCTCTGCTGATGCTACTCTTATTCTTGTTGGTTTTTTTGTTGTTCTTTTTCTTAGCATTTTTGCTGTCGCCCTGGCTTCCCTGCAGTAAATGCATAGGAAAGATGTTACATTTTATAGAGCTCTCTCCTGTTCACTGTAGCTGAAAGTGAAACACTTCTGCTGTCAATAATAGAACTTTGTTCCAATGCCTGCAAATCGGCCATAGTGTGTTAAATATATCCTATCTTCCAGGAAAAATCAAAAGCCAAACTGGCAAACAAATTAAAATGTTGTTTAAAAATAGATTTTTAAAGTATGCATATACATTAAATAATTTTTATCTTACACTTCTTTTTCCTTCTCAAACTGTACTTCAGCTTCCACTGCTTGCTTTACAAGATCTTACAGATATACATCTTACAGATGATAAAATGAGTTACAAAAAAAAAAAAAAAATCCAGAAGTGCAGTATTTTGCTTTGTTGTGCATTTGGGGTTTCACCTACTTGCTCAAGCTCTGATTTAATGTTTGTTTGTTTGTTTTTATTGAACAAATTTAGGGCTAGTACACAGATAAGAAATGCAGGATTTGAAACTAACAAAATACATTATTCTCCATCCTGAAGACTTATGGCTGCATATACAACTCCAAAAAAAAAAAAAATCCCCAAAACCTTCACTTGTGTGTAAGTTACAACAACATAGACCACAGTGACCATATACTGAATACCAGATGTAAGTAAAGAGGGTAAAAAATAGCAGATGATGCTATTTAGATGACCTGTGAAAACAGAAATAACTTTTAGACTTCTCATGTCCTTGAAAAATAAAAACCCAAGCTCTCAGCAGGGAGCTTGCCACTCAGTAAAAATTCCCTCTCTAACTGCTAGAATGTTGGTTATCATAATATTAAAGATAAGCTACTGAAATACTCTGAGAGATATATATATATATGTACACACACGCAAGAAAGTTTCATGAACACTATGTACAAGCAAACACAGGGTTTAGCCGCAAGCCCATTTATTCAAAGAAAACAAAAATATTTCAACTGAAGAAAGCAATTCTAAATATAGACTGTTGCCATCCTTCCATTCCATTAATTAGGCTTAGGTAGGAACTCCCTGTCCCATCTTGGGTTTTCTGTAACTAATTTTACCGACTTTTTGACCAAACCTGTCTGGAAATTAAAATTATTCTATTTTATGGGAAACCAGACAGAGGTTTAAGTGATTTGAAGGTATTCAGAAATGAGCTATTGTATGTTCCCACCTTGACTTCTTTTCCCCAAAATTTCTACCACCCTAATAGAATTATGGCATGTCCTCCTTTGCCTATGCATTCTAGAGCATCAACATAGATTTAAAAATGTAAACACCAAAAAGAAGAATAGATTAAAACTTAGCTAACAGTATAAATCTGTTTTCTTTCTACTCCACCTTCAGCAAGTTTATATTTGGTCAATTGTACAGAGCTATTCCAAAATGTTTTAAGAGGTTGTAAGATTGTTTTTGTACTACTTCCTTTTTTGATAGCATTTAACATACTCAGCCAGTTTTGCCACAGATGCCGACAGCACAGTTTACTCAGTGAGCCTTGTCCCTTCAGAACCTTTTTCAAGAACTTCTGAATATTTACCACCTCTTTAGACTCTCTTTAACTGATACTCACAGCATGTGTTGACTTTTAAGAAGCCTTCTCTCCACATATATGAAGTTTAGGACTAAGAATTTAAGAACAGATTCTGGACAGTCTCAATACAAGGCAAACTGCAAAGATCCATCAAGTGCTTCTACACACGGAGATCCCCATTGCCGTGCATGGTTTCCTCCAGAAGTGACAAGTTTAGGTGACTGCACTGGATTAGTTCTCATGCTTTTAATTTCACTCCTTTTTCTAAGCCAAGCGGCAAAGACCACACTGTTACGTTTTTTGTTGCATTCTTTGATGACATCTTCAGCAACCTGGATGCAGATTTTGTTCCCCTGCTACCCCAAGCAACATCAATGGCATTAAGTGGGGACATAAGGATGTTAACAGTCAAGGCTGCATCTTCTCACTTTAGGCAGACAGCTTGTGTGAGTTTCACAGTTAGCTGTTCTGGGCTTTTAAAAACACCTTTTTTCCCCCTCTTAGATGTAGAGGTTTACACTGGTGTTTTCACTGGAAGGGCATGCTATGATTTACTGAAAGTGATACTGTTAGCAAAGGAGGACCGCAACTTAAATTCCAAGCCTTGTCTTTCAGTTACTTTTATACTGCTATGTTTGTTGAAATACTTCAATATTAAAAGTTACATTCAGAAGGAACAAGGTGAAAACTATTAACTTTATGGTTCCATAAAAAAACATAGCAACAAACTATGTTAGCTTTGATGGAGGTGCTAAGGTTTAACAGAAAGAACTTTCTGACATAATGAAATTGATGGATTAAGGTCTGTAACTCCAGATCAATCACACATAATACATACTGTATGCAAATTGTCACAGCATCTAAGCTGAATGCAGTTTTTTTCCTCAGTTAAAGCTTTTGGTTTCATCTCAATCTGCTAGACTTCAGGTTTTCCTACTACATTTATTTTCAAAACACCTTACTGCAAATCACAAGTAAAAGGGACAGCATAAAAGTGCTAAGACCATTTGGTTACAGATACAGTCAAGACAGAAATAAAAAACCAATAATGAAATTCAGGCCAGGACCCTGAAAAATTACGTTGCTGGGTTTTTTTGTTTGTTTGGTTTTTATACACGAAGACAGAATGCTGCTGAAGGAACACCACCATCAGGATCGACATTTCACACTAATGCAAAGCTTGCAATAAATACCTTTAAATTTCAGCCCCCTACTGTCGCAAACGACTACAAGTACCTTTGCTTAAATAACAGCAAAACTTAATTCAGCTTTGAAAAATACAGCATCTTTCAAAATGCAAATACTGAAGGTGATCTGCAAAGGTGTGAACCAGAAGCTCAGCCAAATGACTGCAAGCAAATGTAGCAGTCATAATGCAATCCAAAAGTAGCTTAACACATTTCTCTGAGAACAGAGATGCTGAACTAACATAACTGACTTCTGATTCTGTTAGAAAAAAACCCACAAACCAAGCCATCAGTGTATTTGTTATGCAAGAAAAAAAACCAGAAATGCAGTTAAAGGGAGTCCTGATTTAATGTCTGATGTGAATGACCTTCTTTTCTAGTTTACTGGATGTGAACTCTCTAATTTATTAAAGCATTAACTGTCAGCTTTGTGAGCTAGAAGCAGATATAGCATATAAAGTTAACTCACCTCTGTTGTTTCACTAGCTGCAGTACTTTCTTCCTTTTTTCTTTCCTCCTCCTCCTGCTCCAACTCCTTAATGCTTTCTTCTAGCACATTGGGCCAGAAATCACCTTCAAAGTAAGGCAGCTCCTTGGCACTTGTCAGCCTGTCCTCAGTTGCTTGTTTGAAGATGTCCTGTTAAGTGTATCACACAATACCAAGAATAAATAAATGAAGACCCCTTAAGAGAGGGAAGAGAACCAGAGACATGATCAGTGCTACACTGAACAGCTGTGCCTCACCTACAGTCCATGGCCCACTCCTGGCAGCCCTCCTTTTCTGGGTGCAGCTCAAAAACTGGACTGGCAATATAGGTAACAGCCCACTCCCTGTTTCATCTTAGAAAGAGACCTGCTGAAGCTCTCCTGAACCTCCATCATGCAATTGGTGCATGTTCCTGACATGATGGGAGACTAAGATACCCCTGGAAAGCATAACAAACCCCTCCCTGGTAACTATGCCAATTAAAAATGAAGCCTACACCACTTAGTTTTTCCTACACTGCTCCTGGACAAGAGCAGGAACTGTTCTAGTGACAGCAAGTGCATCTCATCCAGTCCTTTCCCTTACAAATTTGAAAGCACGTAAGCACTTCAATGCACCATCATAGGTGCAATAAGCCCAATAGCTGCAGGAAGAATCGCTGAATGCACCGGCCAACTATTACACACAGGAATATAAAGTCTGGGTGTGGGAGGGGGCCTGTGCGCAGCCTGTGTCCTTCACTGACTGCTGACTGAAGCTCTGTAGACCACCTGCCCCGAAAGACTAGGGACCACTGAGAGGAACCAGTATTCTGAAAAGGAACAGGTACTTTATACAGTTGTTCTGGAGGTGGGTTTTTTAAGTGCATTGGGTTTAGCAAGCACATACAAGACTAGCCCATTTTCTTCTTCAGATTCATTTCAAGATCACCTTATTAGGAGACACGCAGATTTTCTAGCTCTTTGCTACGCCAGAGCAGATGACAAGGCTTGCTATACACTGTTCTATTCCACACATTTAGTAACTGTCACTTGCAATCAAAACATCATTTTCTTCCAGCTCTGTCACTACCATTAAGAAATTATTGTAAATTTTAGCATGTAAGGAGTGGCAAATGCTACCTTTGCCATCTTTAACTTATTTCCTTGGGTACACGTGTGATATTCTCCAATTATGAAAATCATCTTTTTTCTCTTCAAGTGAAGAAGCTGTTTCATAAGCAGATTTTTTTGATTTCACATTAGTAGGGTCCAGTATTCCACCTGATCCTCCAGAATCACCAGAAGCAAGCAACTTCTATAAACCTTAACATGCTACGTTCTTCCTTGCCTAAGAAGATTGCAGTGAAAGACAAGTACACAAAGGCAGGCTCTTGCACACTCCTCTTAATGCAGAAACCAAGCCTAAGGAATTTTTAGTCTCAAAGGCAGAATCTCTGGAAAAATCTAAGAAAATGAAGACACTAGCCGAGAATAAAAACCCTTGTACAACACTACCACAGTTTCATGCGTTATGAAACAATATTAGCTACTTTCAAATGAAAAGCCCATAAAAATTCATTCAGGAAGAAAACAGTAGCAAACCTTGTAGTCATGAATGATTCTCTCAGCAAATGCCTTGTCCAGCATCTTCTTATACCATTCTTGCAAACGTTTGGGTTTGGGTATTTTCTGATCAGGCGGATGGCAATGAAAAATATAGTCATCTCCTTCACTTGGGGGACAGGCCCAGATGTGTCCTGTCACATACCTGCGTTTCACACACAAGAAAAAAAAGTCTTAACCATTTTGACTACGATCTTAAAATTAACTGAGATAAACTGGGATATAAGTTCAGACCTCTGGCTTTTTTTTTTTTTTTCTTTATTTTTTCTTTGTAACAAAGATGCTGAGGCAATAACCTCTATTTATACAAGAGATGAGAAAAGGCCCAGGATATAATAATGAAAATTAAACATCAAGTGAACCTCTGATAGAAAGAATGATATGCTGTCAATTTAAGAATTCTAACAACAGAAAAAGCACCTTAGGGATAAAATCCAAATTTCTCTCTCCACTGCAGAAAAGGCATGTGTTCCACATACCTCAGAGAGAGACACTATCCCAAGTGAAAAGCTACTTGGCAACCTGGATTTAAAAAAAAGCTAAGAAAAAAGATTTCTTTCTTTATAAAGTTCTCACTTACCCAAGTTTCTTCACGTACTCCAAATATCCAATGAGGATTTCATGATAAACTGCAGTTCGGAGACAACGGGGGCGGAAGAAATGAATACTATCTAGATATGATATGTATACACGCCTATATAAATGAGAGAAGAATGACAGAAAATCATGTATGGCTAAATGTCCGTTTTGCCTACTGAGAACTTTTATACTAGATACATATACAGCCATACTGAACAAAAAAAACAATGATGACATTTTAATGGATATTTAAGCATCTTAACATGGTATAAACCATTCTCAAAAGCAAAAGATGGGTAGCATTTTTTTTAGACAGCAAGACCATACATCAAGAGGCAAAATTAAATACAGAATACAAAAAATTGTAACATTTTTGTTGTGATACTTGTTTTCCCCTTCAAAGTAATCCGCAGTCATACAAAATCTGACTTATTTGTGCCACAGAATTAAAACATATCTCCCAGTCTTCTGTATTTGAGACTAATTGTCCAGTGAATGTAGCAAAGTGTTCTCTGTGCATGCACCACCAGTAGAGAAATGAAAGAGTACCTTGTATTTGGAGGGGGGCAATCCGAGCCATACTCCTGTACATGCATGCCAAAGAAGCACACATCTACGCCGTCTATCTCCTCAAAAGCAAACAGAGCTTTGGTACGGTAAGGGAAAGATTCTGACATCTCACCAGAATCCACAAATCTGAAGGAAAGGGTGGTAGGGATAGGAAAAAAAAAACAAAAAAACAAAAAAACAAACCAACAAAAAGCCAATTAATTATTAAACCAGTGCCCTACCAGAATGAGGGAATTCTTTTTAATCTTATTTTTAACTCATTAGAAACATTTATGCAGAAATTAAACAGGGTTTGATCAGAGCTGTATTAGAACAGGGAGTCCTGTTACTATTAAAACTCATGGAAAACATTTTCCATATAGTTAACATACAACTGAACAGGCAAGCATTGGGTACAAGAGCATCCTCAGAAACCACAAGCCTTTAAATATGTTGTAGAGTAGAAAATCTGATGCATTATGATGAAGTGATGTCACGTAAACACTGTCTTTATGAATTAAAGCCAAAATACTTCATAGGATAAAACTTTTAAGCTTTTCATTTATGATTAAGCAAATTAAAAATAACTTCTGAAAGCTAAAGTATTTATAAAAACACAACAAAATGAAGGAACAGTAAGGAACAGAATCTCAGCAACTGTTCTGAACTAAACTATGAATTCTATAATGCTAACCAAAATGTGGTCAGACTCTCTCTCAAGATTTAGTAATACAAAGTCATAATATTCCAACCAAACCCAGGATGTCCCCACTACCCCCCCAAACAGTCAAATACAATGGTCACCTCCTCTGAGTTCATTTACTGCATACTGCTTTTTTTACCTTTCATTATCTTACTCATACCTAAGTTTCAAAAATGTGCAAAGGGATTAAGGTGCAAATTGGCACAGTTTTGCAGTATTTATGCAGGGAGACTTCAAAATAAAAAAAAATATCAAGATCTCATTTACTGTAATTAATAGAACTAACCTGGATTTCATTCCTGGTTTAACTTCTACTGTCTTATCTGAACTTGCTACTACTCTGACAAAGACCTCTCCAGCTTCAGGATGATTCTGTCGCCGCAAAAATTTGTTTACTCTATCTTCCAAATGGTTTCCTAAACGTGTAGTCTGTAGCCCTAGAAATGAAGAGGGACAACATGACAACGGAAACATTAATACTGGAGAAATCGCTGTTAAGTTCAGGGTGTTACCATGCTCGTAAGGTCTTTCAGTTTGCTTCTCTGTATAGAAGTAGGCTTTTTTCCCTTTGTTTTACCTCCATGTGAAGATTTGGTGGTTTCATTTATGCAGCCAAAATTAAAAAAGCAAAACCATCCATGTTTATACCCAAGCCTTAAGTGGTCACACCCTGTCGTTGAAGCTAAAACCACTATAGTGGGAAAATTACTCAGTAAGTGAACTAACAAAGAAGGCTTTACATCGCATTTTTAAATTTGCAGGCTTATTTTATGAACACTGCAAATGTTTTCTCCTAACAAAAACACTATCTGGCTGTTTGACAGAGATTACATCACTTTATAGATCTGGCTCAATGCCACACCTTTTCAAGCAAAGCAAAGCAAATCAACAGAAATGAAAAGCCTTTTGACTTCAATGGATATTTCATTGCTTTTTCTTTTCTTTTCAAGAGAGCTTTTAGATTGAACAGTTACAGTAATCTCTGCATAAAGCTTAAATAGTTCTTGCACAGCGATAGAGGTCTTTAAAAGTTCAAGTCCACATATTGTCCGGATCCCCTCTCTCAGTCTTTACATTTACTATTAGCTTTTGTGGGGATAGCTGTTTTTGTAGTATTACAGGATGTGACGGTTTTCAAATAAATCCACCACAAATTACAGAAATTAAGATGAAGATTTTGGTTTAAATTAAGAAAACAGAAGTAGCACACTGTTTTGACTTGAAGATTTATGACTATTTCTCTTATCCTGCTGTACTTATTTTATCAACTAGTATTTCTACTTCATTTTTATGGTCAATCTGCTATCTTTTCCAAAGTGGAAAAAAGATGGTGCAATCTACAGTTGTTCGTTTTACTAAAATGCATTTAATTTTCAGCTCTCCATTGCTTTATTTTTCAGTTGTTATTTGGCTACTGATACAAGGCTGTTGGTTCTTCTTCCTGACTACTGAGCTTGCATACAGAACGCTGCAGCGAAGCATCTATGCTAAATATTATTTTAAGCTCCAATACTGGGGAAAAAAGCCACATATACTCAAAGGAAGATCTCGCTTTAAGGGACTTCTATACTTAAGATTTTATTTTACAATCAGTCTGTAGAAATTGCCAAACATGGCAATCTTGTTTTATATCTTTTAGTCTGTCCCCTTGTCCAGTGAGATTCTGTGGTTATAACTAGCACAACATGCCCAAATATCATTTACCTGGGAGCCAATAATTAAATTTAAAGGCACATTAAAGTAAAAATACACTATGCCCTTTACCAATTCCAATACACTGTCCTTTCCCAGTGTTTCCCAGCCCAATATAATATATTGGGCTTTCCAATAGAAATCCAATAGAAGGGGGTTGATTTTAAAGGAAATTTGAAGAATTTTAAAGAAAATTCACAAATACTTTCTGAAGAAAATGTTTAATTTTGTTGATTTCTCCGAAGCCAAACAGAAAAAAAAGAAATGGCTCCATTTCAGCTAATGAGTTGGTACATTTTTAGAAAGCCATTTTAGTTAACTCTACTGTCTTCTTGTGTTTTCATTTTATCATTTTTCCAGTGCTAAGCAACCAAAGGATATCTGCTTCCTTCCTTATGTTGCAATACATTAAGACTTGAAAAACAAACAAAAAAAAGACCAGATAAGAAGATGAAAGAAATAGGCAGCATTAAGATTACATGCATCATAAGGAAAGGATCTAAAAGCCGCATATTTTGATCTATTGCAATGTGCAAATTCTTTTAGAAAGCAACCGGATTTTGGTTCTTGGACACCTCTAATGTATGTACTTCCAATAAAAGCTCAGGTCTCAATGAAAACTGCAGTGCAAACTTGAAAAAAGGCATCCAAACCAGTAAAAATACAGAAGGCTTTCAGGCTGCTTGAGTACAGAAGTTTTGTTGCAGTAGCAATGGCCAGACATTTGTTACTGGATGAGTAATCAGACAGATAGGAAGAAAGTCAGACTTCTGGCTTATTGTGACTTTTTGTCAGGAAACTACTTTGGGTGATTTATTTGTCAGGATATCTTTTGTCTTTGAACATCTCTGCATCAGCTACTGGCTAAGTAATATTTGTAGATTTTCTTAGTACGAAAAATACTTCAAAAGTTAGGAATTTCACAGCATAATCCAGCTGTACACTGGTTTATAGGTTATATTTGGCATGCTATCAGTCAGCTTTATACAACTTACTTGCAATGTGGTTAAGATAAGCAATTTTACTTGATATACATAAGGAACACGAATGTTACTATAACAGCTGAGCAATAGTTTGTAGCTGAGGGATGTGCTATCTTGATTATTAGCATTGTGCCAGCATGCTTGAGAGAGCACAGAAATATTGATGGCAATTCAGTAAGTAAAGGTTTTTATGGGGAGGGAGGGGGAGAGGAAACATGTTAACATTTCAAACTTTCATTGCTCATGTTTGTTTTTAGGTCAGTAGTAAGACCAACATTTTGACAAGAGTAGGCTTTCGTTCCCTTTCTTGTGCTTCCCCTAGAGCACTACTAAAGGAAACTGATCTCAAGACCTGAGCCCACCAGTGGATTACAGCTCACAGCAGGACTCAAATCATCATGGGAAAAAAAACCCCCAAGATGGCCAAACAGCAGGGAAAGGAGAAGGAAAAGGAGATCAATGGAAAGGAAAAAGCACCATTATTTCCCTATCCAGATCCCCAAAGAACAGAATGGTTATCTTGAACCAAATGGTTGGTTACTCAGATTTTAAGCAATGTCACAGAACTGCAGACATCCAAGGAATCGCATACTTATTTAAGCTAATTTACATCAATATATGCTGTAAAGTCAGCATATAATAGAAGAGACATCTATTTTAAATGGTTATCTAAAACTACGTTTTTATTTCATCATTTTATTAATGTTCTCTTACAATCTTAATCTGTCTTTAATGAGACTAATTTTAATCTCTTTTAACAATACTATC
Organism: Haliaeetus albicilla; assembly: GCF_947461875.1. Taxonomy (NCBI): domain Eukaryota; kingdom Metazoa; phylum Chordata; class Aves; order Accipitriformes; family Accipitridae; genus Haliaeetus; species Haliaeetus albicilla. The sequence goes on along the minus strand of NC_091504.1, from coordinate 9,409,973 downwards.
TTGCATGTGTCAAGTTACTCTAGAGACCATTTTGATTACTGTAACCTAATATGTCTCATACAGCATTATCATCTCCAAACTATCCCCCTTCAAATCTCTTATGCAATCAACCACACGCAAAGTTATCAAGAAGTTACATTTAATGCAAAACCACTCCTTTATTAGAATTTGGAAGATTCAGGCTTGCAAAGTCACAGTATGACAAGGTAATGCCCAGAACCTCCAAGGACCAAAGAACAACAAGGGAGGAATCACGTGTACCTGCAAGTTCTAGTTGTTCAAGTGTCTGAATCACCCTCTTGGTTTCTACACTCACTTTAGTTTTCTACTTTATGCCAGTGACACTGCATTTCCAATGCTAGGCCCTACTCTTCTCCCTCCCAAACAGTTATGGGTAAAAGTTATCAAATTATGTTCCCTGATGCTAAATGCATGCAAAGAATGCCTGTGTAAGGATGACTAAGGAGACCGAGACAACTTGACCTGGCAGCTTTTGGCACTCTGTTTAGTGCACATTTCAACAAGATTATGACAATGCTTATTTCCAAGAAAATCTAGACATGTAGTACAATTGGTAACTTATTCCAGTGGACAGTTCTTATACCACAGTCCACTCTAGAAGCAAGAAAAGCTCTTCAAATACATTAGTACTTGGCACTACCAGAGTACACCTGAAATGCAGTACAACTTGTTACTACATGTTATTGGAAGGGCACAGAGGTGACAGTAATTTACTAGTTTCAACACTACACAGAAACATGTCTAAATATAGCCAGTAAAGCGCATGCAGCCTGATGGTTCTCCAGTCCTGTCCTGCCCCCCCCCCCTTTTCTTTTCTTTTTTTTTTTTTAAATCTTAGAAAAATAAGGACATAGATGCCAAATACCTCAAGCAGCATTAAGACTGACCACAAACACATAAAGAGCAGGTCTTTAAAATGTTGATTAAAATTCTGACAGCTACTAAAGCCTTGGGCTACACTACTCCCCATTTTGCAAATGTTCCTGTACTGTCTATCATGACAACAGAAAAGTCTCAATCAAAAAGCTAATAGGGGTGGCAGGGAGAAGATGAAAGTTGAAGATAAAACCCAGAAATATCAAACTCACTTTTAGCACTGAATTTGTTTTCTTTGCGTGTTCTACCAGTTTTCTTCAGACAATTATCACAGACAAACCTATTGAGAAAAAAAAAAATTGCCAAAAACTTAGCATAAACCCATTAGTGGCTAGCTTAAGCCCAATGTTTGAACCCATAAGTAAAAGTCAAAGTACAATATGTTTTTCTCTGGATTTGAACAGTTTGTATCTCTCCATTTTTGAGGGACTTAAAGCCTTTAGGAGCTGATTTAATTCTGCCAAGCAGTTACACCTGCATCTGTGTGCTGTAGTATACAAACTTACCTCCAACCAGCTTCCATTTAGTAGTTAGAAAGAAACCACAGAAACCTGCATATATGAACAAGTTGGTTTCATGCACATTTTCATCTGAATATACTGAAACGAGACCCCAAACACCAAAAAAAGTATTTTATTCTGAAAGGCTTTGTCCTTTTGTATTCAGTTCTTAAAGGGCAGGGACTGCATATTAAAAAGCAAAGGCAGAAAGTCTTAATTATATAAACTACATTGGTCTTACTGTATGAGGGGTAAAAACCTAACAAACATCTTACCCTGAAGGCCAAATAATATCATAATGTAATACACAAATCTGGTGCATCTTCCGACCACACTCTTTGCAGTCAACAAACCTGAGAAGAAAAAACAGCAGCCAGTCACTTTTGTTGTTAGGCAAGTAATTTTCCAGAATTCAGCAAGAAAGGACTTTCCAACCCTCTGCTAAGAACTGAATCAACTTCGGCAGGCCCAATTTATGTGTTAGTTTAAAAAAAATACTCATTAGAGTAGCTTCCGATATACATCTATTAATCTCACGTGCAAATAAGATAGATATATATATATATTATAAAAATTGTAAAACGTACTAGTTTAAAAATGTGAAATGAGCTTTCAAGCACAACTGTTTCCAGATCTTTTTTATCCTCTTCTAAGCAGAGTTCTGACTTTTCCCAGCTTCAACAAATTCTGCTCAACGGTACCTCTATGGATTTAATTTTCAATTGTTGCAACAACCACAAGCTGACTAAATGGTTGCTCAACTTATTGTAAATGTAAAAACTAGTAATTCGTGAATCACTGTGCCAAGAAAACATGTATTAGCTTGTCTTTGCCTGCATGGGTCTGCTGTAGGGTTTTTTTTGTTGTTGTTGTTTGGTTGTTTTTTTTTTTTTTTTCAAAATAGTACGTCAAAATTCTGTTAGAAGTTTTCCCAGTCAAGACTGCAACACTGCTTATGAAGCCAAATGCACTGAGGTGTACCTCAGAAGTCTACCGTTAAAGGTCTAGGGGAGGAGCTCTATTTAGTATTTGCAAAGATGAGAAAAGGAATCAAAATGTATTACATATCAAACTGCCAGAGAACAAAGGAGCAGTAAGATAAAGCCTTGTTTCAGTTAGTTAAGGACAGCAGGAAAAGCAGCACAGTGCTACTAAAGAAATGTTCAGCTTGGCTTTTGCTGAACTTCCCAAGGGTAATAAACCGAAGGAAGGAGGATGGCTCTTTCAAGTGGGCTAAGCACTTGGGTAAAGAGAAAAACGTGTTTTACAAGCCTAGCTAAACCGGAAGAGGAAAATGCAGAACTTCCCCACAGGTACTCAGGGCTTAATGTGAAAGGCTCTGTAGGATGGAGGGCTATTTTCAGCCAGTTGCACAGCGCCTTGGAAAATACACCTAAGGAATTACCCAAATAAACAGAACTAGAAACTGCCATCAAAACAGGCTCACATTTTCCTCTTGGATATCAACGGTAGACATCAAGTTTGCATGTTGTGCTACGAACTCTAGATAAAGATTCTGCAGCATGTTTGGGCAGAGGTGGAGATAAAAGGAAGACTTCTTTATTCACTGCCTAGTTTCTGAAGTGCTGGTTAAAAGGACAAGTGAAAGCGATAAGATTATCTCAAGAAAAACAACAGCCCGGTACTTACGGCTCTGGATCTAGTGTATCGTTTTTCTTCTTTTCAAACTGATCCTTAGAGATGGTTCTAGAGACAAAGAGTTAATATGAAAACTCAGTAGTACCTTTATATCAGAGGCTAAGACAGTATTATTGCAGCAAATGAGCAAACCTCAAGTCAGAAAAAAGCATATCAGTATTTATTTTCTATTCAGAGAAAGCAATTCAGTTTAGTTTATTTTAAGCTACAGAAAATATTTTTCCCATTTCACTTTCTGTGTAAATTAAAAGCAAAATAAGAGATGCCCAAGCATACACATAAATTTAAAATCATAAAGAACAAGGGAAGCTATCATCAGTAAAGCAACCACCTTCCAAACCAGCTTGTATTCCTCAAATCTTAGAGCATCTTATTTTCTGGTCAGGTTAAAGACAAGCCCTTGGTTTCATACGCAAAAGCTGTACTTCAAAAGGTGAGACATCAGAGTTAGCTGAAGTCTTTCATTTGAAAAGGTAATGAATTAATGACATTTATTGACACAGCTTCCACCCCCCCACCCCCCACTCCAATCACATTATCTAGTGTCTGCCACCCTCTGCACCAGTCTATGGGCAGCTCTTGACTAGCGCAACCAGACACAAGCGACCTTGCTGGCCAGGCTAATAGGCCCAACACAGTAACAACTGTTAATCATCTGTTACTGTAAAATCTCCTATTAGTAATAAAGTAGGCATTTCCCCATGAACACCACCACCGGCCACAGGGTTTTACTATCAAATCAGGACTACACATCACCCCTCCCATCTAAAAAGGCAGCATGCAGAAGAAAGGAAGCGACTTACGTTTGAGGCTGGGAAGGGTCATCACCCAGGGTGACATTCTCCCCCTGGATTTCAGTGAAACACTTCTCACAGAAGTGATACCTGTCAGCAAGAAGGCCATATTTGGGTGAACTGGTCCAGCACAACATACAGCCACCCAAGCACGGAGCCACCAACCAGAGCAGGGCAGATCACCACGACGAAAGGGGGGGCGTTGTTGGTTGATTGATGGGTCAGTGTGGACAATGAGGAGGAACAGAGGGAGGGGAGGGCAGGATTAGAGAACAGGGGAGGGAACAAACAGCACAGACGTAAGAGGTAAGACGCAAACACCAAGACAACACAGAGCAGAAAGCCAAGGCAAAGCACAGATTAGCATTCGGTCTCATTTTATACATTACTAACAAGTCGTCGGGCGTCAAATTCAGAATTTGAGGAGGATTCATGAAGTAGCTACCAAGCGCTACGTTTTGTATAGACTTCAAATTTAAGAATTTGGATTTGATTTGCATTACTTAGGAAAAAATGCTCTTTGATTCCAGGCTTGTGACTGATTGACTTTCCTTTGGGTAAAAAACCAGCCTGTTAAAAAGCTTTAAGAACACATTTATTACAGATTTAAGTAATTAGAAAACATGCTGAAAGCGTTTACTGATTGTCAGTAAAAACTCTAAAAGCAGAAACACTTGGTATTGAAAAAAATCTACAAAAATATGAAATTCAAAAGTTATTTGACTATAAGATTAAATGTGACCAATTGCTCAGCTCATATTATTTAATATAAATGAAACCAAATCCATACTCTAGACAAACATTTAACAGAAATGCAATTATGGGTCAGAGTTTCCAGCCATTTATCTATATAAGTACAATATATGTATATATGTGAACAACATTAAATATTGTACATACATACAATATATTTATCAGGTACATTAAAAATGCAGAATTAAGCTTCACAAATTGAATATGAGACTAGGTACAATTTTTGGTCACCAGACCAAGAGCCAATCCAAGTTATACTCAGCAAAACCAATACTGCAGTTTAACAAACCAAGCTGAGTAAATTGGAATACAACTCTATGAAAATACAATCTGCATTTGAAAAAAAATAAAATCAAAGTTACACAGTTTTTTTTTTTGTGGGTTTTTTTGTTTGTTTGTTTCAGATGAACTGGAACCAAAGTTGTCAGGGTCATTAAAAAAAAAAAAAAGAGGCTAAATGTTTGGAAAGGATATGAATTCACACATGAACAAAGGTAACAAAGAGAGGCCACAGCTGTAAAATGCAGGAAGGCCACAAAGGATCATCAAAATAAAGGATCAAGAGTGAGAAAGTATAAGCAGCAACGGCAGCACAGTAAAACGCAGTTTTAGTACTCAAACACTAGAACCGTACAAATGGTAAGTATAAAAGGCATCAAACGAGACTCAATGTTACAATGAACCAACAACTTAAGGGATGGAGATTAATAAATATGGCAGCTTGCCCCTTCAAACATGTACTCATACACTTAAACTACTTAATCCAGGTGACAGATCTCCAAGGCTGTGCTTTCCTGGAGACAACCAAAAACATTTATAGGCACTTATTGCAATGTATGGATCAGAATTTCCTCCTGCAACACGCACTGGCCGTCGCATCACCACTACATGTTTTCTAAATACTTGTGAAACACAGTGCAAGCAAGCAGGAGTGGGTCCTTCAACAGCGCCCGATGAATCGGGGAAAGATGTTCTGCGGAGCAATCTGCGTCCTCCCCAGGCTGGAGCCAGGTCCATGTTACCATAGCATAATTTACAAGAGCCTGAAAACTTCTGCAAAGTCTGCCAGCTGGCTCAGGCTTCAAGAGCTACTCTGCTAGCCAAGAACCACTTAAATGCAGCAGCACACTGAATACTCCCCTCTACTGTGGGATTGACACAGGAGAAAGGTGTATTTTATTCTAGCTAATATAGCCCATACTGAGATATCCACATAATCCATCTTAGCAGCAGGGCAGCTGCAACTTTGATAGCAACCATGTGAGCTAAAATGCCATGCTCTCTGCCTGGAGGGCTGCTTGCCAGCCTACCACAAGTTAAACTGCAAGTGACTTCTCTTCTCCTGGGTCAGCTCAACTAGGATTAAAGACATCACCCTCCCAAGGAAAACCAAGGCTTTTGGAGCTGATAATGTAACAGAACAAGACCAGGAGAAAAAAAAAAAGTATTCCATTAATTTGTAATCATTGGGAGTGAGAAATATATCATGGTTATTACAGAGCAGTATTACAAGAGAATTTCAGGAGCAGATACTGACACTGCACATCTCATTTACACTGACTTAACTTGCCCCTCACCCCGTACCCCTAAATTGATACAGCATCATCTAATAATTAAAAAAAACCCCACCAAACATAACATGTTCAGAATTTTATATCCTTTTACACCTCGTCCATGTCCTTTTTTTCTATAATGTGCTTCTTTAAGTTTTTCTTCAATTAACAAAACCTGCTAAGTATTTTCCTTACTAACAAGGATGCTCATTTTAAGAGTCAGATTGGGAAGGACTGAAACACAGGAGTGTGTAGCCAGAAAAATCCATGGTCAAGGCTCCTATTAATACTTTGCTACATTTAAACAATCCAAGAAAAGGTTAATTCTGATCCATTTTTAGAATAATTTATGGGCTCTCAAAGCACTCGTGAAACTGAGCAATGAGGTTGCCTTTCATACTGGATTTAAGTTACACTGCAGAAATCTAACTAGCTCCACCAGCACAGATATTTCACCCTCTGCTCATGCTGTGGCTGCAGGAAGCTCAGTCTCACAGCGATGAGTGCTTTGGTTCAGCAGTGTGTTAAGCACGTGCTCCAGTGATCCACAGATCCAAAGGGGAGCACAGGATTTTACATGCTGCAGAACTGAAGCCTAACACTAGCAAGAGTCAAGCCTTGATTCATGATATTAAAATGAGGAAATAAAAATTGAAATACAGTGAAAATGAATCACCTAAAGATCATGAATATTTGTCCATAAAATAACAAAGGTGAAATAATAGCTATAACTTATTATGAATATGGACCCTCAGAAACAGAGATTTGCTTGTAATTCACTGATTTTTGCATGTCACTACAAATATTCAACAAAACCCATAGAAAGCATACAATATTCTAGTTATAAAAGTCATAGAAAATCCAAAGAATGTACTTATCGCAACACATCAAAAACGAAAAGCTTTTCAAATGCAGACTGTTCAGGTGACTGATTCCTGTTTATCAAAGAGTAAAACTATGGTTTGATACCAAAGTCCAGAAAATGCTCAATCTCTGCATTAACGGGTAAATTTCCAACTGTAATTAAGTGCATTCAAAGGAAATTCTAAATTAGTAATTGGATGCTAGTACTGATATGAAATACCAATCAGTTTTCTCAACTGGATATTCACACATGAAGTATATTTTCTGAACACTTACTTTAACCTAAACTTCTGCCTTATTATGGAAGCCAACAGCTCTATACCAAATAATTAATTTTTAATCATTGAACTGTAGTGCCAGAGTTCATTTATTCAACGGTGCCTAAATATTCTTAGTTGTAATTTAGTTATGCAATACACTGGACTTTAAGTACATCCAATTTTGTCTGTTCCATAAATGGACAAAATAAAAAACGTCTGACCAATTAAGGATCTGCTGGAACCACAGAATTTGTTTTTCACTTATTTGCTACTCAGTTAAGAAAAAATCTGAGATTTGAGGATCACTGTTACAGGAAACAGTTAATTTGACTGTTTTAGAGCAATACAGCTGATGAATAAGGGCTTTCTATGATCTGATAGTCCAAATGCACACTTAAAAATACAGTGATTGATCTTTAGAAATATTTTGTTAAAAAACCCAACCCAAAAAAGCCCCATTCATCACTCAATTTACTTGGCCTGAAATAGAAAACCTGAAAGCCCCCCCCGCCCCTCCCTAACCACCCCAAATTCCAAAACCCTAACCCTTTCTCAGGACATCTGGATGAACAGAAATCTATACCTACTTCTGTTCTATTCCTGGCCTACTGACACTTAGACAAATCACCTCCCTTTTATTACTACCCTTTTAGACTAAACTCAGTGTAAATGGGTTATCACATGTATAACAGGTAGGAAACTAAAATATTGCATCACCGAGTCCAGGAGTCCAGAGGAACCCACTGCCCCATCAACCCTGGACTTCTTGCTAGCAACTAACATTGCCTTCCACTGAGTAATCCAAATAATGTAATACTAACTTAAACAGGAAAGGTATAACTGAAAGAAAACGACCTCGTCTTCAATTATTTTTGAAGTTGCCATTCTTTTAAAATACAGTACTACCTGGATGCATAATATGAAAAGTATTTGAAATTCTACCACACAGAGTTGGTATTTAAGGGTTATTTTTTCCCCCACTTCTACTACTGAAGTACTATCCCTTTAAACATATTTTAATTGCTTTATTTCTCTTCCGACTGACTTTTTTCGGAGTTCACCGTGGCTGTATAAAACCTTTTATGAGAGCTCATGAATTTACATTCCTCTGTATCAATACTATCTGCCTCACAAAGGTCACCTAAGACCCAATATATAATGTAAGACAACCCATTTTTACCTCCCACACTGTGCTGCTTCAGCTTGGTGGTACACAACAATCTTGCAGCATCATACAGCATGTTTGGCGATGTAGGGATCGCCCTAAGAGAGACTAAAGGCTAGCACTGACTGTCTGAATTAGTTCTCTAACTTCAGTTAGACAACAGCCCGCTGTGCACTTCAAAGTTGGCAAGACTTACAGACTGCCAAGGAATTCGTAACTTTGTTTTAAACAGGGAAAAGGAAGTTTGTGTCTTAGCCCACGTATGTTTTGCATTTTTTTTGTTGGTGGGGGGAACATCTAAGAAACCAAAGCCAAGTTCTAAGTTTGCTTTGTTATTATAGCACTGTTGATTTAAGCATTAAATGGAAAATTAATATTATAACAATTGTTTAATAATCATACAAACACCAAATCCTAATAGTAATTAAAAAATAATAAAAACTAGTGTTTTCATAGCTTCTCATGGAATCTCTGGGTAGTTTTCAATGCTAATTCAAAACTAATTTAAATAGAAGTAAGTACTAACTAGGAAGAGAGAATGTAAAGTCTTGCAATGAATCACTGTACCCTTTACTTTGCAAATTCTGACACTAATTTGAAAACAAACCTGTGTATTTTTACAATTCTCCCAGAACAAGGTAACATGATTTCTCAGTGCCTTTTTGCAGTTCCCCCCTTCTCCCTCCAGCAAGCCCTGCTACTCTTTTTGTGGAAAATGTGGACAACGTCAATTCCACTTAACTGATGCATGGTGCAGCCTAGCTAATAGCAAGCACTTAAGTACAGTGTGTATTAAGCTGCAGTACAGGAAACTACAGGGTCACCTGCAAAAGGACAGCATGCAAAGATATAAAAATAATTTTTTCCTGACTTGCTGACAAAGGAAAGAAAAAGTTAATAATCATCCTCCTCCGTATGTGCAGAGAACTCAAAGGATCTCACTTCCTGAATACGGAAAAAAGCCAAAGTCAAGGACTTACCTATTCTGGTAACTGTAGTAGGCAGCATCACGAGGAATAGTACACAACTGCTTGCCGTAGCAGCACAAGGTCTGTGGAGAAAACTCATACTGCAAAACAATGGTGAAAAAAGAAGCTTTAAAATGTAATCTCATGTTAATCAAGTATCTATTAGGCAAACCTGATGCTTACAGATATCATAATACATTGTTATGTTTATCACACTCTTCCAAGCTATTGTAAATATATTAGCACAGCTCTCAATTTAATTATAATTATTAACTATATATGCTAAATAGCTGACCTTCTAACCACCTACAACGTACATGGGAAACAAGCAAAGCATTTTAGTATTGCTTATGACCAAAAGAGGTGTTCTCCAAGGGATGAAAATGCAACAATAATAACAGAATAGCAGCAAGAAGGATGCTATCTACCCTTTTTAGCTCTTAGCATGCTTATAATAAAGCCAAACTTTTAACAAACCTTTCATTCAGTATTTCAGTTTTTAAAAAACGATTACAAAGCACATGTTTTATCTGATTAATCTAGCTAGGCTCTTTGGAAGAATACAACTCCATCCCTGGAATACATACCTTGCGCCCACAACAGTATCCAAGTGATTGCATAACAGGATCGATTTCTTGTTCAAACACCTCCGCAAGTTTAGTGCAAAACTTATAGACCCTGGAAGTCTTGCGATTGTAAAGCCAGGCATTGTTAAACATTAGCCAAACATCATCCACATATTGCCAGGGTTCTTGGTACTGGCCAGTATCCAATTTACGTTTAATGGTTGAAAGATCCATAGGATTCTTCACAATGTCAAAGTAGTCCTTTAAACACACACACAAAAACCTTTATTTTTAAGATGTCAACTGTTTACAGTATGTTGAACAGAAAAGACAAAATCTTTATATGAGCCAAGACAAAAGATAAAAACATTTTTTTAATGCTAACTCACCGGAATCCCTAAAAGCTGGGGATCCACAGGCTGTCTAAAAGGTAGAGACTCTGGGTCCTGCCGGTACAAAGCTTCAAGGGTAGGCATGAGAGCCTGCCGCAGCTCCTCAGGTTTGAAAACTGTTAATGAAAGTCAGAAAGGTTAGACAATTTCCTTCCCACATTTCCTGACCTTGACTCCCCTTAAAAAAAAATAAAGAACGATGTTAACATCAAAGTCTTAAGAGGGATTTCCTGATCTGCACAGCTGATTAGAGGCAAACCTTACCATCAAGAGGCTACCATGCAATTTTTATGTCTACCTAAATCACAGTAGGTGATACTCCCAGAATAAGGAGATAGGAACAACTGTAGCCCGTGACGATACATATCCTAGAGCATTAAAAAACAAACAAAAAAACCCCCACACAACTTATCCAGAACCAAATTAATTCAATTGCTTCAACATGGATGAACATTAGCTCTTCAGAGAAAAGACTAAGTGGATTCTCCTCTCCCTCCCTTCTAACCTTGTTTGCTATTTCCAAGCCAACGTTCTCCAGCAAAAAACACCATAGTGGACAGGGCCGAAGAGCCAGCTCCACAGAGAGTAACCAGATGTCTTGATAGCTGGCACAGGAGTTTTCTGGCCACAGTATACAAACAGTCCTGGTCTGATGGACTGTTAATTGATTTTGAAAGTGTTAATACTTCTAGATTTATATGCATCATTACAACCACTTGGCAACAGTGGCATGGCAACAGCCATGTTTCTTACAGTAGTGGATGACAAGGACAAGAAAGGCAATGCATTTTCTGAAAAATAATGATAACTTGGAGAGCTCTTTGAACATCTCAGCAGTGTAATTACATTTATTTCCTTAGGAACAGAGTCTTTAAATAGGGAAGAATGCCTATTACTGAGAAAAAAAGACAACTAAGGAAAGCAAGATGGCATCTAATTCATCTACCTGGCTGAAATGAGAACGATACCAATAAAAGGGAGCGATTAGAAGTTCTGTTGGAAGCACTTAAATCAACAGGGCTACAGTAACCCCTTCCTTCGAGGCTGATCATTGCTTTTGTCACTCAAATGGTATTTTGGTAAAGATATAAATTGCTTTTTGGGACTTCTAGTTAAAAATCTATAATTTTTAAAAAGTTCTTTTTTCCCCCTTTTTTAATTTGGGCGATATTTCTGAGAGGAAGTCTTTTTGTCTCAACTACACTCACTGAAATTACACACAAAATAAAGCAAGACAAGAAATTAAGTTCACCCTACTCAAAAAATTTCTAAAGCATTAAGTTCTCAATTTTTTTAACCATTTGTAGATGCTGCAGCTCCTGGAAATTGTTAGTCAGGATGAAATTTTTAAGACCAATTGAGTGCACTGCCTCTAACTGAAGAGAGGATTGCTGCTCATGTACACAACAGGCATGATACCACCCAAGTCACCTAAATCATGGTAAAGGACTAAGCAAGTTGCCAGAAGGGCTTTTGCAAGGGCTTGCCTTACAGATACATCAAGATCTCACGCTGCTACTACTGAACTCAGTCTCGCCAGATTAAAAACGAGATGAGCCAAGGAGGCCTACATTTGGTGTTACAACAACAAATGCATCTTGACGATAATTTCAGCTGTTGCTACAGCTGAACTACACTGACAACATCCCAATAAAATGGCAATTGTCTTCCATATTTATTGATATCATATATGCAGGCACCTTCCTGTGAAAGAAACCTTACTATATACTCTCGAAGTTTTATAAACAACTACTAAATTATATTATGGAATTCTCAAGAACAGAACGAAATAATAAATTCTGTTCATGAGAAAAAGTATTCTCTATTGCTTCTGGAACCATCTTGCTCTGGCTCAGGTAGTTCATAACCTGATAATCTGAATTATTTCATGTAATGAAATTTAAAGGTCAAAAAGCACCTTTTAATAATCTATTTTGGCCACCTGCTTGACACTGCTTTTAGAATTTTCCCCTGTGCTGGCCCCTATAACAACATACCACTAAGCTACAGTATCTTTCAAAATAAATCCAATCTTTATTTAAAACCAAACTACAGAGATTCAGCACACTTTTGCCAAGTTCCTTAAAGCCTAATTATCTTTGCTGATAAAGTTTACAACCTACTTTCATTTTGAAGTTTGAAAAAATAAAAATCAAAATCCAGTTATTTCGATTTATGACTTCACCTAAAAACACAAAGAAAAGTTGCCTTCATCTTTAGCAGTAAAAACCTGTTCTGCCTCTAAGGAATATGACTAATAACAGAACATTTGATCATAGGATCTCCCTATACACAGATTTTACAAGAAAGTTTCTGTTCTCCCCTCTCCCCCTTTTCCAAAATGAAATGCTCTTGGTTCTCCTCCGGTAGCTAGATGATCTTTATAAGGAGCTGGCATCCAGTTATCACATTTTGTCTTGCATGCGTGGGTGGTAAAAAGAAAATGGGATCTTTGCCTGAATCATGATGACGTATTATCTGCCAGAGAAAAGTATAATGCTACCTTTTAAAAATTTTACTTCTTTCAAACTGAGGAAATCCTGTGTATGATTACTAAGGAGAAAATTCGTAAATGAAGATGAAGACATCTTTGAAACAATAAGGACAATACCAAAACCAAGCCCTTGTAGGTTTTGCATTATTATGTCTTATAAAGAAGGGAAGAAACCAGTAAAACTTATATTGAAGGTCATCAAACTAAGGCAGCTATCTACAATGAGAAGAGGAGACAGGAGCTACCCAAATGAGTATTATACCGTTTCTTTTGAGAAGACTGCAAGGGAAAAGGCAAGGAATCAAAACCCTTCCTTTCTTGCTTACGTTAGATTTGCAGAAAAAAAAGCAAACCCAAACCAAATCAAATCCTGAATTTGGAATGGTTCGGTTGCCCGTATTTATGAAGGCAAAACCTTGATAAGGAAGAAAAGCTTGCTGAAGGGGCGTCTGCAATTATCCAAAAAAGCTAAACTTCAAAAACTCAGGTGTAAGTGAACTGAGCAGACCAGTATCTCAGCAGTATCATCTTGGTCTGTTTTCTAGCCCATACAGTATTTCCATCACTTAAATCAGGTTACAGTCTAGTTATATTAAGTGAGCACAGTCAGGCCAATGGTGTTCAGTACACCTGGATGGGTGGTACAAACAGATGAGTTTCCAACTCCACAACATAAGCCACCTGTACCCAGAAAAACAATCCTCTGGTGTCCAGATGAATCTTTTCAAACATTAAGGTATCAGGCTCCAACTTGCTAAGTTATCTTATAGTATACACTCCATGACACTTCCAACCATGTGCCTTCCTTCCCCCTAGTAGCTGCAGCATGTATCTGCTATGTCCCAGGTTACTGTGGGGTACACCTCAGGGATCTGGCCACATGGGAAGGAAGAAGAGCTTCCAGATACTTCTGTAACCCATGCAAACTCCAGATGAGTCTCACAGGTAGTTTTAAAATATCATATAACCCTTAAGCAAACTTCACAGTATTTGCTCTTGAATACTTCTTGGTTTGTTTAGCATTTTAATACAAATGCTCTATTAAAGTTGGACAAACTACTTGGTGAGAAAATGTCACCATTTAAAACTGTGTATACAGTTGTACCTACCCATGGTGCACATGTATTATACTATAGGGTTACTTAGTGACACTATTTCCAAGATAAAATTGTGTTACTAAATGAGGTATTGGAAATACATAGTAACCCAGACTGAATCAGCAGAATAATTCCGCAAGAATCTTCCACTTTCAACCACTCCCCTCGATTAACTTGCAAGCACACTCCTTCTAACAAGCAGTGGTGATTCCTTCTGCTGGGAATATAACTGGTTTATAAATGCTAATAAGGTTTCCACTCCCTGTCTTACATTTTGTTTGAAACAGGCTCTGCCATTTAGTTCTGCAGCATACTCTCATTTGGCTGGCCCACTGTGCTACAAACTGAAAATACCATCTACAGGAAAATGTGTTTTATTATAAAAAGGTGTTTAGTAATTAAATGCAACCCCAAGCATATACAGGAGATCAAGATTCAAGCTGCATAAACTTTAAAACTTTATGATTCCTTGATCATATTCTGGAAAGCATGCACCCATAACATTCTCCTAATATAACTATATGCAGTTTCCTTTGCAAGGGCAGAAGAAAAAAAAGTAATGAAATGGATCATCACTTTCCCTTTTTTGACATTTGCAGCATGTTGAAAGTACCTCTGGTCAAAAACTAAAAACTAACCACAGAAAACAATCTTGAAAAAGCAGATGCTAAGAGACAGAGGTCTCTGAACAGCTAAGGTTTTCGAGTCCAAAAACTTAATCTTGCAGGCTCTCACAAAGTCTGCACTACAACTGGAGTAATTTATTTTTGTCTGTTTTAAGAATCTTACTCATTTACTTCTTACTAACCCAAGGCATGAAATCATTTGTATAAGTCCATTCAAGATCTGTAATGCCATCAAGTTTCCTTCTGGAAGAAATATACAGTACAGACACAGCCACATCTAAATCTATGCTAACGTTGTGTATTTACTTCAGAGACTACTGACCTAACTACTTCTGAGGAGAAAGCATTCAAATGAACATTACACTGACAACTACATAGGACTTTAAAAAATTTAAGTCTATTACAGCAGTCCAGCCTTGGAGGAATACAGATTCAGGAGAGGAGTCCAAGCACCTAATTCTCAGAGAAGTGAATGCTAAAACTCAGTATGAAGGCAGTATGTGCAGCCTCTAAGAGAAAAGCAAAGCAATGGATATTTTTGGTTACTGCGAGCACTCTTATCTACAATGACCTCCCCTGAAAGGGCACTGGCCAAGATGTACATGGAGAGATACATGTATATAATTTCTCCAACAATCACTGCCTTACTGTCTAGGTCCTTTTGGGCAGAAATTGGAATCTGCGAGAAGACTGCTAGGATCAAGACCACAATGATATGCTTTTCTCACCTGTGGTTCATGTAACATTAAAGGAATCCTACTTTCAAAAATAAGTTACAGAGTATTGATCTCCTAGAGCTCCATGTGCTGGAACACACCTGCAAAACAGACCTTCCAGCAGGAGCTGACTGTGGAAAACAAATGCTAGTAAAAACAAAGTACACAAGAAAAACTCAGTTTTCATACACATACTTTTTTTCCGTGGCTGAGAAGGTGATGTGGATTGTGAAGTGGTTCCATTAGTGCCGCTCTCCTCTTCCTCTTTAGCATCTACTTTTATTTCAGGCTTCTTTTCTTCTATTTCCATTGGCTCCTGTTTCAGTTCTGTTCCATCTGTTTCTTCTTTTGTTTGTGAAGATCCTTGTAAATCCTCCTCCACCTTAAGAAAGGATGCAATGAGATATACTATTACAACTGTGACCCAAACTTCAGTCATCAAAATATTAGTTTGAGATTGTCAAAGCACTCTCCATCCATGGCTTTCCTCAGGACAGTTACTTTCCAGTAACTACCCTCCTCTCGCCCCTTAGCTCACCAATTCAGATACATCATTAAGTGCTTTTATATCTATCACTGCTTTCAGTTAAGCTGTATAGAATCTCATTTACCTCAGTCTTAGCTTCCACTTGTGTCTCACTAGTCTCTGGCTCAGTTTCTTCAGTTTTAACTTCTGATTTGCTTTCTAGCATTGGTGCATCTGGTCCTAGTTGCTGGGAATTCGTATCAGCACTAGCAACTGAGGCAGGGGTGGGGACCCTGTTATCAATACTAGCTGCTGCCTGGGATAGCTGTTGTAAAAACAGTACAAAAGAAAGACACTGCATATATAGAAATATTTTCCTTTACTAAAAAATGAACAGCACAAAAGAGACATGAGATGATATGCTAAAACAGTGCAGAACATGGATACAGGAGCTCACTGTAGCCAAGTTTCAATATCACACATTTAATAACTCTGCTTTACAGAGGAGAAGCCAAGGAAGAATTCTGCCCCAAAAAGGCTTCTTTTACAGAGAAAACACCTGCCCAGTAAAACACTGTACATTCCTTGAAATGTGCATTCATCCTGACTGTATCTTAAGAGAAAAAAAATTTATGCAAATCTCATGATCAGAAAAGACCGATTCTGATTAAGGCCAAATATAATATTAGGCCTGTTATGCCTCATCTTTCTGCACACTGCTGCCATTTTTACTTTGAGCAGTTCAAAGTCATTCAATACGCCCCCCTCCTTCAAACAATGCTGAGAACATCTGAACGCACACATTTTTATACATCTCCATAATGAACCCTTTGGTCTAAAGTAGAAGCTACTGTTGACAGCTATGGGCTCTACACATTCACGACATGGTGCTATACATAGGGTGAACTCTTGTGGAATGCCACTACACGAGAAAAATGCAACTAGCTGGTACTTACTGGAGTGCCAGGTGGCTGTGCCTGCACAGATGTTGGCTGTTGCTGAGATGGCTGCGGGGTGGGCACAGATGGGGGTTGAACTGGGGTCTGAGGTTGCGGTGTGACTTGAGGCTGTGCTGCAGTCTGCCCTGTAGGTGTGCTTTGTGTCTGTGTCGCATTTGGAACAGAACCCGGTGTTGGCGTTGGCGTTTGTCCTGAAGATGAGACTGGTGTCGATGGCTGAGTGGGTGCTGCTGGCTGCGGAGGAGTCATTCCAGTTGGCGTTTGGTGCTGAATAGGTGGCATCCCAGCAGCAGTGGACACAGGAGGCGTAGTCTGATGTAGAGGTGGCTGGGTCACTGGTGGACATGGTAACTGTGCACTCTGCGGTCCTAGCATGTTCATGGAGTTGGGAAGAGCAGCACTGGGAACCTGCCCCTGCTAGAGAGAGAGAGAGGTTCTTTTATAGACATGTGACTCCAAAACTCCAGGAATCACATTTATCTTTTAAATCACAGCACTGAAGTCTTCTTTAAAAGTATACTGTAAGTCTAAATGTGAGATCAGCTATAAACAAATGCTGCTATTGCAAATTGCCATGCTCTAATTTCTCTCATCGTTTTCATCAGCTCTTAGTCAATGACCTTCCTCCTAGACCTAGATGTGCCATGCACGTCTTTTTACATTAATTCTACTGGCACAGACAGGGAATCCTCACGATCTCCAAGTAACACAGAAACCCACAGGCAGACAATCTCTAAATCATGTCATTAGCTGGGCAAAGGTCAGACTTCACATACAAAATGGTTTCGAGCAAATACACATTTTAGGCCAGGACTCTAGAGCAGCCCTGCTTTAGAAGACAGTTCAACACGTTTAATGCCTGCCCCATTGTGTAGTGCAAGACTTAAGAGGGGGTTTTTTGTGGGTTTTTTTGTGTTTGGTTTTTTTTTTTTTTTAAATTCTAATTAGACTACTCCAGATGCTTAAGAAAATTGTGGATCTGTTTTTCAGAGCAGCAACAATAAAGTATTCTGGATGCGCACAGAGTTTTAAACTATACATTTTACTAAAGATTGCATCAGATAGCTAATGATAAAAAAAGAATACTCTATCCTCAGATGTACCTCTTACTCTTAGAAATCTAAATCAATGAGTATTTTCCTGCAGATGAAGTTTCAAATTTAAAACATGCTTCTATATTGCCTCTACATAGTCAGTTTTATTGAACTAATTGCATTAGGGGAAAAAAAAAAAATGTTCACCACAAAGGTGGTCAAACAACTGAGCCAGGGCCCAAGACATTGTAGATGCTCCGTCCTGAACATAATCCAAACTTCACTTGACAGAACACTTCCTAACCCGATCTAAGTTATCTCTCATTTGAGGATGGGGCTGAACTAGAGAACTCTGGAGGTCTCAACTAACCTAAATTACTTGGACTCTGAGTTAAAAAAAAAAAAAAAAAAAAAAGCCTCTCCCTGTGCAAAAACATATCATAAGGACAGCTGCTACTTCACTGACTACTACTGTTAACAGAAAAATGTTACAGAAAAAAACACAACCAATTTTCTGTTCCAAAGTAGAGAGGTTAAAACAAACTTTAAAAGATCTTCCCCAACCACTTCACTGTAATTCTTGATTTAAAGTAAGCTACTAACATTCACACAAAGACAAAAGCAGATGCTTATAAAAGTCCCATGAACTAACTTGTGATACTCCCCTGAAAAATCTCATCAGCATACATTTTTTAGAATTTAAATCAGGAATTAGAGGGCATTGCCTCCCAGTTAGCATATATAGCTAGAGTATATAAAAGCTTATGGAGAAGGCAGATGTAACCCAGGATTCCCCAAAGACAGGGGTGACTACAATAAACAAGTGATATATAAATATAAATAAACGTACATAAATAAATTAGAAGAAAATAATTGAGAGTAAATAACTATTAGAAAATACATCTTACCTGTGCCACCCCGGCCTGGGCTGTTGATTGACCCATGCCCACATTGTTCACATTCATAGCCCCAGTGGATGCTGGAAACTGATTCTGGGGCAGGAATTGGTTCTGGGTAGGAGCCTGACCCATCATGTTGTTGGAATGAGCTCCCATCATGTTCTGTGGCTGAGGCATTCGAGAAGGAGACATTGCCATCTAAAAATGAATACCCAAATTAAAGATATTACCATTTAGTATTATGTAGCAAGACAAAGGAAAATAACCTCAATGTAATTGACCAAAAGATAGGCCAAAAAAATAAAAGGAAAACTGGCTTCAGTAAACCAAATGGAAGTGGGCATACATATATAACTTTAGCATTTGTTCCACAGTATTCATGAGAAAGTTATTTTTAAACAGGTAATATTCAAACGCTACTAAGATTGTTAAAACTCCCATTTTGTACTCTGAGCTAACAGAGATAATCAAGTGAAACTATTTTTGTTTTTCTAAAGAATCAAAACACATTTTCATGGAGAATAAAGAAGGTACATATACTGCAAAGACAGTTTCTGAAACAACTATGCTCTTCCACAGACTGTTGGAGATTATTGCATCTCTGGCATCTACCTCTCTAAAGATTTATCTATTTTTTTTTAAACACATAAATATTGAAAACAAACACCTTGATAAAGCCTGACAGACTCAGTACGTTTCCATGAAATTATCCTACAATTTACAGTACTACTCTATGACATGGCCTTTTCAGATCAGTGTTGATACTGCTAAATGTCAACCAATTTTGAGAACTTGGTAACAAGAAGTACGAACCGCAGGAACAGCGCCCATGTTGTTCATTTGTACAGGATGGTTCATTGGAGAAGCTGCACGGGGTCCCATGGGTGCTTGCGGCATCTGTACATTCCCTATGGACATGGGGTTAAACTGATTCATTCCTGCAAATGCACCCCCAAAACAACTCATTAGGAACAAGTCATAATTATGTATTTATACTCTACTATAAAATTCACATTTGTTATGACTAATGTTTGACTGCCCTCCACATTATCTTTTTCCTTTAACTTAATTCAAATTACTTGGCTTAAGAGACAAATCAGGATGCAAGAAATATTTAAAAGAATACCAGTTCGGGTGAAATGTAACTTTTGGTGTCTAAAATAATTGCAAAACATGAAGAGTGTGGATGATCTGTAAAGACAGGATGCTATTTGTAAGTAATACCTTGAGACAGGTTCTTAAAATCAGGTATTTGCCTTGAAACAGCAATGTCTTTATTCAGGCCTTGCTGAAATGTTTGAAGTAAATATGATAAAGATATATATTGCATATATGAAAGCAACTCCTAGCCTCAAATCAGGACAGAAGCTAACAATAAGCCTAGAAAGCTGTTGTGACTTTCATACAAAACATTTAATTCCTCCAAAACACCCAAACTTTTCTAACAGTAATAAATGTGTAAATAAATAATGATGGAGCTATACTTGCTATCACCTTTTTCTCCTATTGAAATGAATTTTAAAAGGATGTAACTTCTCAAAGACATTTCAAGACAAGTTTCAATTTACTACTAACACTCAATCAAGAAATAAAACAATTGGGGACACTTTTTTGGAGGAAGCTGAAGCACGTAAAAGTCATGGGTTTGTATTTTTCAGAAGAAAAAAACCCCAAAACCCAAAACCACACCAAACCAGAACACCAACACCCATGAGTCCACAGCAGCCTAAATCAGTGATGGCAAGCCATCAGTGATATGAACAAACTACAAGGCTTTTTTAGATGTACTTTGCATCAGAAACCAAGAAAGGATATAATTAGTTACACAGATTCTAGGACTAATGTGCTAAGTTTGCAGCTACAGGTGTATTTTTGGCTAATTAACTGATAAAAAAAAAAGCCAACATCCTCCGCCCCTCCCTGCTGTTACAGTGTTTTAACTCAGATTATCCACAGTATTCTTGCTTGCACTCTCTTCTTTTTGAAAGGACTGAATTACTCCCCAATTGCTAGCAAAGTACTGAGCACATACTCCCAGTTCTTAAGACAAGAACGCACTGAGACAGTTCCTGCCACAGAGCAACAACAAAGAATGATGCTTAAAAAAGACAGACCCGGTAGTTCCCCCCACCCAACTCCAAAAGAAAAACAGAAGGTCAGCTTTCCCCCCCTAACAATTATTTTGAACCCACAAACTGCTATTAGAGAGGAAAACATAGATACCTTGAGAAACCTGCATACGACTTATAGGCACGGTTGGCATGGACATAGGCCCATCTGCAACAGAACAGAAGAATGGTCAGCAACAATCAATTTAAAATACAAACTCAGGATTGGCATGAGAGCCCAAGGACACAAACTGTGCAGAGCTACAGCTGAAATGTAAAGCATCTCCTACAGGAGTACTTACTGGGTGGCCTCACGGGCTGTGCCTGTCCCATGGCAGCAGCCACCTGTGGGATACCAGGGGGCTGAGGTCCTGGGGTCTGTAAGGCTGGCTGATTTCCCAACATCCCTTGTTTATGTAGACGAGACCTCCGCTTCTCTTCTAGTTCCTTTTGTATCTTATATATTTTCTCTGCTAATAAATGATAGTACTCATCCTAAAAAAGAAAAAAATACTACTCAGCATCAAGTATAAGAAAGCAGCAACAGAACTCATGTAGTCACCTGTGTTTTTTTTTAAATGTATACACCTGTCTACTTAAATGGGAAATATTTCTTTTCAGATTTCTGTTAAATTGAGAGTCTCATCACTGCTTTCATGCAGAAAAGGAAAAACAAAGCTTCCAGAAAACACATATGATGGTTAGCCATAAAGCCAAGTCTTATATCTACCCTGAGTAGATTAGTAGACAAAGGAGAAGACTGTAGGTTTTCTGTTGCTTGGACAAAAAACAACAGGAAGCTGTGATTTAGTTTATAAGTGTTAATGATTTTTTAAGTGTTATTTTCATAATAAGCATTTCCACTAATCCACAGACAAAAGAAAAAGATGTCTCCAGCAACAGTTACATTGAATAAACTTCAGGAGACAGATGCTAAGGACAGATCAATTTTTACATAAAGAAAGGAATCGCTCTTTTCCTGAAGTCTGACTACCAACAGTCTTTGCAGGGAATAAACAGACAAAACCCCAAAGGAATTGAAGAAATCAGTGAAAAATAGTCCACAGGCAGAGACAACTAAACACTACATCTGTATGAGATGAAAAATCCATTTTACTCAATCCACATTGACAACAGATCAAATAAGACTGTCACAGTGCACAGCAAGGTAGACAATTTTGCTTGTCAGCAATTGCTGGACACACATCTGCCAAGTGCATGAGATTATGCAGCTGTTAAAGGAAAAAAACCCCCCATAAACCCTCAAGACTACATTTCTTTTGTGGGGTCACCTATGCTCTTAGAACCCAGTGCTACATGGAGCAAAGGTTGAGTGATACTTGTGCCACAATCATTTTGTCTTCATCCAATTTTCATCAAAACCAGAATTTGTTATTACAGTAGGATTGAGTTCATTTCAGAAAACTAATGAGACATATTCCTCACCAGCCATGTTAAGAAAGTCCAGTGTTGCAATATAAAGCTTTGGGTTTAGGTCACTTCCCTCCTCCAAATGTCTCAAAAAAATCCATCAGTGCAGACACTTTCTGCTGTCCAATTTAAAAGCAGTACAGCCCCTTCCCTCCTCTTGCTCAACACACTTCACCTGTAACTTCCTACTTGTAAATTTTATATTGTGCTACTCTCACACTGCAAAGATTCCTGAAAAAGGATGTGTTCACAAAGACAACATACTACTAAACCAATGTCAAACTGCTTACAATGATTCCTCATACCAATCTGCTTTTCAATGTCAAAGTAGAATGGATCCTCCTCAAAAAGGAAGCAATTCCACACAGCATTGTTAATACATTTTAAACTACTCCCTTCTTCCAAGTTTGTGGCTTGGAGCCAAATGTTAGATGAATTCCCTTAAGAGACTTCTGGCAATGAGGCTTTGACAGTTGTTTTAAGGGGTGAAGAAAAGATACTTCTCGATATTTATCTGGCATAGAGGTCAGAAGACATTTAATTTTATAACCAGAAGTGTACTATGCTCGTCCTTACTGAGAAGGTATTTAGATGCCTATCTATGTCTATGAAATCTTCATTCTCTCTGAAGTTGGTCTCTAAAGCTGCCAGGATGATCAAGGGTGATCATGCACAAGTCTCCCTTGCTAAACAACCTCTTGGTAGCCACAAGGAGAATATGATATTGTCACTGACCAACACTGACACAGCAGCAGCATTACAAGTATGGCCACTGCCTATCTGCCTCTAGGAAATAAAACTTGCATTCCACCTTCAGCTCTTCTGGGAGATGGTCTGAGAGGGGCAGACTAAGTGTTACTGTCTTACTGGATGACTATCACCTGAAATGCCACTAACTACTCTCTTTAGAGACTCCTACCTTACTTAAGAAAGGACCTCAAGATTCTCATCAGGTAAAATCTCACTAGCTATTATTACTGGCGCTACTAGCATTGTCTTTACCTGATGAAAACTTTCAGGGAGTGGTTCCTTTAGGGTATAATTACCACAGTGTCATAATGAAATAGTATGCTCCGCATATCAATGAACAGGGGTTTGCTCCCTCTGAGTAATAAAGATTTGAACTGACATCTCTTGCAGACAGAGCAAAAATCATGAACAAAAACAGGAATTCTGCCTTGTTTTCCATGCATAAGGACAAACACAGGCAAACTGACTACTTATTATGTTGAGACGTGAAACAGCTATGAGTTGTAGCCAAACTACTCTCGGTGCTGCTGAGTAGGAGTAATTCCAACAGTGCAGGTAAAAGTAAGCAGTATAACAGGACCGAGTCCTAGAGAAAACCTCCAATGGTAAAGAGGCGTTAAGTTAGTTTTAGAACTACTATTTACACAGACTTCAAAAAAGGAGAAAGTCAGTAAGGGAAAGCTGTGCTCCAATCTTCATGTGCATCAAACACACTTTCAGGAGGAATGAAAAAAGGGCTGGGACAATGTTGTCTAGTTTTCATGGAGCTCAGGGAGGTGAATTAGCTTGGAGTGACAATCAGAAAGCTTGGGACTATACAAACACTATCATAGACACAAAGTATGACTTTCATCATCAAGAGGACAGTGAAATGATTCTCTGTGGTTTTCATTATCCTCATAAGATTTGTGATACTACTGTTCTTTAACATATAGTGAATAGCTGGACTGAAGCAACATACCCTACTATTAGCAGACTCATACATATCTCCTTCCACTTTCCTGGCATAAGCCACCAAGTTCTCCATGCGGCGATCCTTCAGTGCTGCCGGATCAGGAGTGGGGAAGATGGCTTGGACACTACAAGAAAGGAGAAAGAATAAAAGAAAAATTCTTCAGAGGAAAAAAACAAATTCAATACAGCTTTATGATATTCACCCTGGACATTCCCTTATACATCAGATATGTAAAAGTGTATCAAAATTGTTTAAAAAAACCCAACAATATTGTACTATTTCTCACAAGATTAAAGCAAATCCAATGATGAAAAAAATGTGAGGTTTAACAGTCTAGCATCTAAATACTTGTTTACTACAGCAGAGCGAATTTACTAGCAATATAAACTAATTTCATACCCACTCCTTAATGAGCATGAAGAATGAACTGAAGAGAAGAGTTAAAGGTAACAGCTCATCCTCAGTGGCCTAGCATCAGATAACCACTACTGATAATTTTCTCAACAACTTTTCAGCTTAACAGTAGAAATAGTGTATTGAAATTCTTTAAAAAACATTCAGGAAAAATATGCAGTCTTGGTGAATACTTACAGTTTATGCACTAAATGATTGCGCAGGTCCTGAGTGACATGTTCATGCCATGCTTTCCTTACCCCGGTACTAGAAGGAGGCGCAGCTGTTGGCATTGAGCTGAGGTTTCCAACATTGCCAGAATTTGTGCCATCATTCATTAGTGGGCTAAAATTAAAAGAAAAGGGACTGTTACAGTACAAGAATGCAGAGTTTTGTTGTATGATTGATGCGTGAAGTAATTTTTGAGTAATTGCTTTCATCACTTCTAGCTATTGCATCTAACATACTCTAAGTGAAATTTTGATATCAAGAAATTGCAATGCCTAAAGCAGCAAAGCTCAGGAGTTTACAAGACACAGTATGAAGGATAAAGAATCACAACTGTTAAGGTATTCGTACACTTAAAAATACAAAATATTCTTCCTTTGGGAATTCACTTAGCACTACCAAATATTCTGGGGCTCTCTGGGGGGATAAAGTCGTAGATATAGAATTGAAATAGGAAAGAAGAGCGTAGTCATAGATATGACTGATCATTTCCATGCCAACACAATTACTTTTTAAAGCATGCTCTTTATTTACATTCATAAGTATGTAAATAAATGTTTAAATGAGCAAGAATGAAAATGTGTGCATTACTTATTTGTCCCAAGGGATGTTGGAAGAGCAGTTTCAGAAATTAGACTAGCTTGCTGGTCTGTTGTTATTCCTCCTGCGGGAAGGTTCATCTGGTTGGCTCCTTTGGGACAAAATTAAACATCATTGGTACCCAGCTCACAATTTTGACAGCAACATGGCAAAACTACACTTTACTGACCCAACTGTTTAACAAAAGAAACAGTGTATCAGATAAGTACTTTTATGATAATATCTGCTGTGGTGCATATACGTAACTACTTATGGAATCAAGTTACTTTCAGTCTGAACATTTTTTTTTTCCTACAAAAACTAGCCTATCAGAATTTAAAATTCATAAACTCTTAAGATTAGTTCAAGAAGCTAAAAAGAAGATAATACTAACAATTAAGTTCCAGAGAGAAATTAGCATTTGAGACAGAATTGTGTGCTAGAACAGGTGAAATACTTGTTAAACCAAAATCCTTCAGCAGTTCTGTCTAATCACCTCAGACAACAATAAGCTATGGACTATATTTTAAAAGGAACTAAAACTACTGCTATTTGGCAGAGGCAATATATTCAAAGCTTTCTAATATTCAAATGTAAATGCATGGTAGTGTTTATAAATAGTATAATTTTAAGTTATTAATCAACATGAACAGAAAGTCACTACTCTGATCAAGTGAAATACTAGACTATCCTAAACATTCAACAGTTCAGTTTAACACCTTAGTTTCTTGGTAATTTTTCCACCTACCCAATGCATTAATGGTCCTCATTTGCTGGTGAGCCTGAGGCTGTGCCGGCTGTTGGCCTTGTACCTGGGGCTGCAGCTGTGTTTGAGGCTGGTTGCCATATGGCAGTCCAAGAGCAGCGTAGGCTCGTTGCATGGAGCTGGGGTCAATTGGATTAGGATTACTTAGCGATGGAGTATTCTGCTGGCCTGTGCCAACAGAACCAATGGAATTTTGGATTCCACCAGCTGGAGACCCTAAAAGGGCTATAAAAAAGAAAGGATAAGAGAAAATGGAAAATCAATGAAGACAAACAATAAAACAAATCATGCCAAGAATCAACAGAACATGCATATAGTTATATGGTATATATTTTTCTGCCAAAGGACAGAACGACACCCGAGATGCCAAGTGGGGAAACTCAGCCTTTGATTCTACAGGACAGAAACCACCCTAGCAATTAATACATGCAGTCTAAAGAGAAGTGCTGTAAATTTTGGGTAGGTAAGCCCATAATTACTGTAATATACATAAAGTATAGGCTCCAATATAAAGCTAAATAGGATTTTCATGCTTGGGACAGTAGACTAAAGGGAGAAAAAAAAATTAATTCCTCTACTTCCCTCTTTCCCATCAAATCCCATTTTAGGTCAAAATATTTGGCTCCAGAACAGAGATCCTGAGTTCAGCAGAAATACTGTGTCCTTGGACACAAAGGTAATACTGAAGATCTGTTGGCAGAAATTTTCATTCCGAGCAGTCACTAGATGAATCCTCTGAAGGCCAAATTACCCTAAAACCCAAGTTATTCAGAGATATGAAAAGCCCTGATGGGTTTCAGATTGTACTGACAAAATCTAAAATAATTTGAAGAGTCAGAAAGGGGACGAGCCTGCCACAGGTTTTGGTAAACGATTTAGATAATAGTATTTAGGTATTCATTAATCTATATGACCACCACAACCACCCAACCTCTCTCACTGCACAGATGTATGGAAGAGTCATTTCCATTGTAGACAGGAAATGGAAACAACAGGGAAAAGTAGTTTTTACTAAACCCAGAAGTGAATAAAAATCTGCTTTCTGGTCCTCATTTTAGCTACCGTTCTAAGTAATAACATGTTCCACTGTGAATGACACATGGAGTATATCTTCACTATGGAGACACTGCATTTTGGTAACACTCTGGTAGAAGTAATACATACTTCACATTTTCCCCCTCAAGTAATTAAATATGTAATGTGCATTAAAAATTTTTGAGCTAAACATAGCAACAATAATAGCTTTTAATATAGGCAACAATAGCTGTTTTATTGAAATATTAGAAGCAGCACATGGTTCAAAAAAAAATAAAATCAGGAAAAAAAGCCTTCTGAGACATTAACAGCATTATCTAGGCTTTCTTAAATCCTTACCCACTATGGAAACTGAGAGAATCACTGAAAAAGATACACATGCTTTCAGCTTCCATCCAAGAGAAAACACACACATTACAGAGTCCAGACTTTTCCCTCTCCAGATGAGAATTCAATTTGATCTCATTTGCCAAAGAACTACAAATAAATATAGTCAGAGACTCCTCTCTCCAGGATAAGCAGCCCCACAGAAAACATCCTTTTTTTCCCCAAGGACAATCCACAGTAATTTCAATGCTGGGTTTACCATGGAAATTAGGCTTACATATGCTTACATTCTGTGGACACATTCATAATAACTTTTGAACTCACTGATCATTTCCAAGCAAGTTTAAAAATAAAGACAGAAGCTGACTGAGATCCTATCAGTTTCATTAAAAAAAAAAAAGCACATTAAAGAGCAACTGTATGAATTTCTTGTTGGACTTGCACATAGCACTATGGAATCACACAATCTAACAGAAAGATACCTTTACACTAGTGCAAGCCAGGAAACAGGAGGAAGTCTCTAGAAAGGTTAAGTAGCACAAAACTTGTGGCACCCTGGAATTCAAAAGGCTTCAGAGGCAAAGGATCTATTCAGGAGCTAATAAAAGTTCCAGCTTGTTAGAGAAAGAGGATGATATTTCTCTGGAAAAGTTACAACAAAAAAACCCCCACATGTTTTCAGTGTTGGCTCTAAATCAGAGGCACATACATCTCTGGAGATGGTAGAATGACCACAGGTGATGCTGAAGGCTGGTAACAGGAAAATGGCTTCTAGCCATCCCACTGAGGATGGCCAAGCATTTCACCATTCTCATGCTCTTCTGGGGAAAAAAGCTGGCCCTGATCTTCTGAGGACTGCAAGCTTGGCTTGAAGCTCACACTGAAGCTAAGGCAGAGCTTGGAGAAGTCAACCACCTCTTGCCCTTGGCTTTGGGCTGAGCTTTGACAGTAGTATTGGTTACTATGAAGCACAAGTTCAGCCTGTGTGTTAGAGCAGCTTTAGGTAGCACAATCCAGCCAATTCTAGAGAAGTCTACTTAAGCAAGATCAGATTTCCAGATCTCTATTTCTGCCCCAGACCAAAGGCTACGTATAAAAACTCAGTTTGGGTATTTGTCAGAGTTGACAGTCTGAATGTCACTTTAAAAGTGACAATATGGAGAGTGAGTCTATTCTAAATGAAAAAAGCCCCACTGTTTCTTCATAAAACTACTACCATTATTGCAAGGGGACAATGTATGAAGATCACTGTTTTGTCTTGCAGTTTGAAAAGACTAACGATATCTCCAAGAAGTTCCACATGTGGGCACATACCTGTTCAAGCAGGCAAAACTCACTAAAGCTGGTAAACAGCCAAATGTTACTTCAAGACTTCAAACTGAAGTATTACTATTAGGGGACAGACTACAATCTTACAGGAGCAGTACACTTCCAACACGGAAGTGAGTGGCTCCGGCTATTTAGTCTCAGCTTTTCTATACTTTGTAACTCAGTTAAATTTCCATACTGGACAGATCAAGTGCAAATGCAGTCCTTTCTGTGGCAGATACCATAGGAAATCAAGTCAATTAAAATAAATACAGCACTGAAACAAACACGAGTTATCACATTAGGCCACTGCTACATGAAGCAATGTCTACTGTGATTTTTTTTATTAACTGATGCTTCAGACATTGATGAGCTCATGACAGAAGCTAGAAATGTGAAGACAACTCTGTACAGGACTGTTCACATTCTAAATGCTTTAAAGACAACTGAGCTCCATATGTCTCACTGATAAAGTCACATGTTTTTATGTATCTTAAGAGTGGAAGTTCAAACAAGCAGAAGTTAAGCAGCCCCAGAACTTCCTGAACAGTCCTGATCAGGCCCGCTTAGGCATATGCATTAGGATGTAATCTGAATGATCAAACACTATCTCGTCTACAGGATTCCTGTTTCAGTGTGCAAAGTCGATAATGCTGCCTTAATGAAACTGCATTCATGTCTTCTAGAGGGGAACCGCTCTGCCCCTCCAGCTGATCAGAATTTATTCTAAACACAGACTCCTAATGCTATTTTAAGTATGAACACCCTCTCTAACCCGATCACCCCAGTGAAAGCAACATGCTAATCCATGTGAGAAGTCTGATTTAAGTTTTTCATTTTGTTTCCAAATTCTGTAATTCAGACTTGTTCAGCAGTATTCAAATGCTCTGTCCTGAAGCTCCTCACTCTGCTCGTTACATCTGTCCTAGGGGCTGGAGCAAAAATTCTGCTAGTAACCTTGACTTACCTCAGCACAAGCCTGTCCTGCAACGATCATTTAATTAAAGGCTGTATCATGAATCAGATCATGGGGTAAGTAAAGATTTTATGAGCAGCTTAAAGGTAGGAAGTGTCAGTATTAAACTTCACCACGAATGCCATTTTAATATTTATTTAAAGTTAAGCATTAAGCTAAAAGCCTTCACAGTATAGCATCGTATTAGTCAATGACTGGAACTTCCTAATCTGTGGGCTAACCATCTATCATGTGGCTCAGTGGAATAACTGATAGCTGGTAGATGACTATTATGTATGATTTCCAGCACTTGAAAAAATAACAAACCCACAACTTTTTTTTGGTAGATTTTACAGACAGTTACTAACAGTAAGACTTCAGCAAACTGGATTTCATTTCCAGTTTTCACAGGAAACGGGCTCTAGTGAAGAAGTTGCTGCCTACTCTTTCCGAGAACATTTCCTTGTGCACCAATGTGCTCCTTCCTTCTCTACAAAGGGTTAGTTCCCAAATGCTCTACATCCCGGTCTTTCATGTTCTGCCCATATTCAATAACCTACTCCCTCAGCCAGCTAGCTCCTAGTACCTATTTCCATTTCCCTCATCAGATTCCCACCCTTCATCCCTGAGTCCACACACTAAGGAATTTCTGGCCCAGTCTTCTTTAAAATCATATTTTTAGAGTAAATCTGAGATGACTAATCTTCATCTTTCTCAATACAGCTTTTTCCTCTCTGCATTTTATTTATAATTTTCCTACAAGGAAAAATAAAGGGGAGACTAGCTCTGTGTTCACAACTCCACCTTCCAGTCTGAGCAGGGATCCCAAAGGTTTTCTAGAGTCCCCTGATCATGGAATGAAGCTCATCAAGCATAAGGATGGCCCAGGTCATAATAAACAGTGAGCACAGCACACTTATCACCACCTGTAGGGCTGCAAGGGGAAGCATAGCCAGTAGCTGCTTGGTGGCACAATACACACCTGCCCAGGCCAGAAACATGAGAATTAATAAGCTCAAACATGTGCATGACAAGATGAATCTTCAGAAAAATAACTGTTATCATAGAGCTATAAAACTAGGAAATATACCAACAGCTGTTTGCAAGAGTTTATAACTCAAACTGTGGTGGGCTCAGTGGGGAGCAAGAAGTACTGCCTAACAAAAACAACCCTCCAACCCCAAAACTTTTCAACCAAATTTCGTTATTTCAAAACACAGGAGTCACTGGCCTATTCAAAAGAAAAGCTTCATGTTTTAGCATGTGCAAAATAACACTTGTTCTGCAGTTTACCCCTATCCCCCAGAGGTACACATGGTATACACAGTAAGAGACATGTGGAACAGAAAGAATTTTAAATTTGTCCCAACATGTACTATTAATAAGTCATGTTACCATCAACAATTACAATAAAAGTTAGTTCAAGATTACTTAGGGAAAAAAAAAAGTGCTACACAAATGAAACCTGGCACAGATGTTCCTTGCAAAGAATCTAAACACTACAACATGGAGTAAGACACCTGTAAAGAACTAGCTCCGTGGTAATAACCTAAACCCCGGGACTTTTTGCAGCATGAAAATTCCCCAAGGGGTAGGAATAGATAGCTACAAAGAGCACATGAACCACTGCGCATGGGAAGGGTGGAAGTAAGCCACCCTATCGCAATGTTTCAGAAGTGCTGAACTGCAGAACTTTCTAGAAGATTGTCACACTTTGAAGAAGCTGCTTGAAAGCCCAGCACTGATACAACAGGACTCAAAGTAACAACGGTGAAACAGGCATGAGCACAGGAAGGAAGATTCCAGGACTCAAAATTCTTTAATGACCATCAAATGGTCATTCATTCTGTAAGGACAACAGCCTGACAAAAGTAATGAGGGTCACTATACTTCTCATTTCTTTTTCCTTTTCTAAACATTCTCCTCATATTCTGCCATATGCAGACTCCCTCCTCCCCTCGATTTAGTAGATGCTATGATTATTTTTTCCTAGGAGAGCCAACATTTTCTTCAAGTCTTAAACAAACTTAGCTTAGGTTAGTTTTCACCAGATCAGGCACAGTGTTTTCAAATGCATGCATTAATGTAAATCATTTCAAAAACATTTTTGAACACCTAAAAAGGGGTATCCTTTATAATACATCTAAACAAGATTTTTAGTGTTCATCTTCTACTTTCAAATAAACCATGAGGTGTTATGTGTATGACTCAGACAAAATTCAGAACAAAGAACCTTGCACCTCAGCATATTAAACCACAAATTTTCATGGTTACTATCACTGGATTATTGATTAATTGAATAGAAGAAGGAGATTTCATATTTATCTCCCCCACATGCAACAAGAGAGCCAAAATCTACACTTATTATAATTCTGTTGCATTCAGACAACATCCTATTTGATCCTATAACAAAATTATTTTTAAGGACTGTTTTTGTTCAAGTGCCTTCTCTTCTGATAAGTTGTATGAATGACATAAAAACAAATACTGCACAAAGTACTTTTCTACAGCAGCTTGTATTGAAAAAAACAATTCTGTTGTGCTAGATGTTGTTAGCACTTTGATAACAACTGTGTAATAAGGATGTTATGCACAAATGGACCATGTCATATTAAAAAGCAAAGCTTTCAACACATTTTTCAAAGGCCAAACATAATTAATCACTTGCAACAAATCACTACTTTCAAAACAAAAGACATATCTTGTTTACCAAGGAGAAGTTTGGTAAAATGAAAACAAAATCCTTAGCTCCAAGTAGCTCTATATTTATAATTGATTCAATTTTGGAGGGGAACAAAACCAAACCTCTTGAAACCATAATGAAAGCATGCTCAATGGATAATTTGGACAGTCTTATCAGCTACTCTCTCCTCTGCCTTTATCTCACCTAACCTAGGAGCTCTTCTCTATTCTCCAAGGTTTACTATTGTTTCTCACTGCAGTCTCAGTCTAAATGGAAAAATGCTTCCAAAATGATTCAAAGGTACAAGCTTCACAAGTCCTCCAGCTATTTTCCACTTCTTAACCCTTATTTAAATATACTTAGGCACAACATTACTTAGATTTCTAGAACTGCTACATCTATGCTGTAAAATGTTCTACCTTGGCATCTTTTCAAAGGATTTGATGAGAAGCAAGCCTATCAACACAAGTTCAGTATTTTCTGTTTCAGAGCAAGAGGGAAGAAATACACTAGAAATTGACTGCCCCCAAGCATCAGTAATAGCTAAACTATTATAAAAAACAGCATGGCCAAAACCACTATGATTTGCAGAACTTCAGCTAGTCTATACCAGCATTAAACACACTTAATTATTAAGACACCCAGATCAGATCTTTCTGTGCACAAGAATTTTTTTTTTCCCCAAACATTTTTGATTATTCTTAATCACTAGCATGTTGATTTAAGTTGTTTCTAGCAGTAAGACAAATAATGCAGTAGCTTATATCTTCCTCAAAACCCTACCTATATCCAAAACTGCATTATAACTGGAATCTATTGACCTTCACAATAAAACACCAGTTAGAAGTTGCCACACCCTTTAAAAATGGATATGCACTTGATCTGAGACTTTCCCTTTTCGATTATTGTGTATTTAAGTAATAAATTGCATTCAATGATCAGAAAGGAGAATCCACTAGTATATTCATCCTTATACAAGATTATTAAACAGCTATTAAATTTAAACTGTCAAGTTTATTCCTACACTGCACATTTCATCAACTTTATTTTAACACTATCATTCCATTGTGACAGCAGTAAAACAACTACTTACGTTGTTGATTTCTTTTGTCACTGGCATTTTTCAAAGGAAGGCACACAGGACAGTCGTGCCGAGTACAATTCTTCCAGTGGGAGATGATTTGTCTTGAAGATGCACAATGAGCAACTGTAATGAGGAAAAGCAATAGAATTAAGGTCACTCCTTGGTTAACTGGTTCTGAATTAACTCATTTTTTAGAGCAACTGTATTCTTTCTCCTTTACAAGCAATACTGTACATAACTAAACACAGCTAAACGCAACTAAAATTTTTTGGGATCCACCAATGCCACAACAAATGAAGGAAATTAGTATTAAAATCTAAGACAAAGACATAGTAGATATTACACCCTCTTTATACAGCAACGGAGACAAGAAAGACGCTTGCAAGGCTGCTTTGGTACCATCCTACTTCTAAAGGGCAAATATTGCGTTCTGTTTTCTAAGCTGACAACTGCGGAGAGATCAGAAATGGAAACTGGGCAAAGGTAATGAAAAAGGGAGCAGCTGTTTTAATTAAAGAACCAGTTTTGGTACTTGTTTGTGCCAGGTATAAGGATCTTCTTGACAAGAAGAGAAACACTGCTGACAAATATGCAGGAAACCTTACACAGCTCATTTGCAAGAGTACCTTCAGCAACGTGTTCTCACCTTGACAGGCCTTCCCAGCTTGACAGTGTGTCATGTGGTTGAGGACGTTTTTCATGGTTCGACAGTGCGGGAGAGCGCAGGCCCGCACCTCTCCATTTGCTTGCTCACGTCTCTGACATTTGTGAGCGTGAAGCAGCAAAACCAACTGCTGCTGGATCAGTTTGCGCTTCTCTGGATCCGCTGTTGGTCCAGTTGCCATTGCCTGCGTTGGTACTATTCCCACTTGTTGTACTTGGGTTTGCATCTGGGACTGAGAGAACAGATAGTTTAGCATGGCATTTGCAAGTCTCAATTCTTATCTTAATCTTGTGTAATAATTTGAGTATCACAAGACTATTTGCCAAGCATTCTGCTACGACTGGCTACAAGGATTATTATGCCAGTCTCTGTAGCATTCTCAAACATTTCTATTCTAACCTTGGAACAGCAAAAATGTATTGAGAGGTTCCTCTTAAGATATTTACAAACAATAGTTTAAGTAACAAACCATCCAAAATCTTTTGTTTATTAGACAGATCATAATTCCAACAGGAATGAGCTCTTATCACACTTGGAGGTGGAATTCAAGTCTGTTTAGTACTATATTTGCATATTATAGGTTTTATACACTTCAATCCTAGTTTCTTGTCCCCAACAGAAAGACCAGTCCAATGGGAGAAGACAGTCAAAATTATATGACTGTCTCTATTTATTACACTAAAAGGTAGAACTGATTTTCCAAGCCTAAATTAGCCTTCTCACAAGCGAGTGCTGATATTCCTTTCATAGAGAAAATTTCCAAGGTAAGATGTATACAGTCTTCTCCCATAAAGGGCCACCTAGATCTGGATTGCATTATGTCTACTGAACTGGAGTTAACCACAGCATGACGCTAGCTTGTATCAGCTTGTAAAATCCTATCCATTTCCAGCATCCATTCTTTATGGACACACTTCTGTACCAATGCCTGAGCCCTGCCTGACAGAGCCTGCATACCCACAGAGATCTTCAGTCTAAGACATAGCTTGTAACAGTGCAGAAGAGAAATAGCTTCCTTAACATGTCATTTCTTCAGCACAGATTTAGAAGCCATTCTACTACCTTCCTGAACCTCTGAAGGACAACAAATGTAGAAACCTGATTTTCAAAATTAAACACATCCACAGCCTACAACAGTGCTTAAATACCTGTGATTTGCAGCCTGAATTAATCTCATAGACAAACATGAAACTGTCCCAAGAATCACTTTGATTATGCACTGTAAATACAGGTTACCACAGGAAAGCTCACCAACTTCTAAGCTACCTAAGGAAAACCAGCCATTAAAACCACTTATAAATAGAATATAGGAAGAACAAGATTATATGGGGGAGATACAGAGGAAATAGTTCAGTGCTGTCTACAGAACTACTGACCAAAGCCTGCTTATTACATTTAAGGAAAATCACACTTCAGTGACAGAATGCACCATTTGTAGCCTGCTCTAGTTTTGACCTTTGAGAAGGACTCCCCCAAAAATTCTACAGTGTACAAAACAGAGCACGTAAAAGCAAAAAACCTCATATTCTTAGGTCAACAAAAGGTTCCCTGGCACAAGTTCCCACTACTCCAGCAGCAAGATTTGTCCTCAGCTTTGCTACCTGCACATCAGGTTTTAAAGAGCTAGTTTTTCTTCCAGAGAACGTAGCACACACAAGATCAAGCAGAAAACACAATGACTGCTATTTGATGGAGGAGGTGGGGACTCTGCCACTGAAAATTATTACAGTAAGTCTTAAACAAAGAGGAACTGCTGCATCTGTTTGTCTTGAGCTTGCAATAAAAAGAACAATAAAAGGAAAGAGGGTGAAAGAAACCCATCCACTTATGCTCCCAGTGCATGCAGCTGAAATTAAGTCTTCCATTTCTTCTGTGAACAAATCCACAAGAGCAGACAGGTTTTGCTGAAACAATTCTTGGGTCACAAATAGGAAACAATTAGTTCAGCCAATCTGCAGAAAAATACAGAGACCATGCCAAAGAAAATCTTGTTGGAAGTGATGTTTTCATCCCAGTCAAAGAATTGTTTCCCAAGCCAAAGTTCTCCTTTTTTTACTACCCTACCAGTTAACAGACATGACTGCAGCTGTATCAACACAGATGCCCTGACCCAAAAGGATTTCTTGAAGATCAAATAACAAAAAAAAAGCAGAATCGTGAAGTATCAGTAGTTAGAAGAACAAGCAGTCTCAGTCCAGATGAGAGTGTCTGCAGGTAGGCACAAAGAAAGAACTCAGAATATTGCCTAAGCTCTACAGAGTTATGTTGGTCATTATTCCAACCTTGTGAAATCCTAAACCTGCAAATATAACAAATGATCTTTCCACCATCTATCTTACTTTCAGGACCGTCGACTATTTGAGGAAGTTGATCTCTTCCCTGTTAGTTTGTCTTTTAAGAACAGCAGTCTGCAGGACCAGTTCAAAGCCGGGGATATGCTAGTGCACTGCAGTCACGCCAAAGGTGCGTAAATCCTCTATCAACCACAGAAATCATTCCACTCCAGAACAAGCAGGAGGCTTCACGTTTGCTTCACCCCAATGACAAAATTTTCTTGACGAAGTAGGAAAATCAGACAATTCTGCTCCCACAATTAAAATAAATGCTTCAATGGTCAGACACACGCAGTAAAAAAGATAGTTCTGCTTCTCTTGCTAGCTTGCTGAGCTTCACCATAAACAGAACAAACAGATTAGGGGTTGAAAGTCTACTAAAACCTCCAACAGAGACGGTAGCTTCATTAACCAGTTTTCTAGAAACAGAGTAATACAACACTTCTATAGTGAAAAGCAGCTATTAATACCACTTAAAATTACGGAAACTATATATTCATACAAGAAGATAGTTCTGCCTTGTCCCTATTCTGAAGAGCAAAGACTTCCTGCGCTTCTGGGCAGCACAGATGCACAAGTATCTCATCTTCATGGACTCGGATGGACACAAAGTTCCCAGGCAGTTTTACTTTACTAAGATGACCAGCAATCCTCTCTGTTTTAATGTGTTTATATTCAATAGCACTCAACATTGTCTGTCAAGATGAAACACTATGTACCTTTTCTTATAAAAGTAGGCACCAATTTCAGTAGCACTGGTAATCTTTCAACAGCTAAACAACGTGATAAAG
Organism: Haliaeetus albicilla; assembly: GCF_947461875.1. Lineage (NCBI taxonomy): Eukaryota > Metazoa > Chordata > Aves > Accipitriformes > Accipitridae > Haliaeetus > Haliaeetus albicilla. The sequence goes on along the minus strand of NC_091504.1, from coordinate 9,372,921 downwards.
AACTCAGTGTCAGCCTAGCTTCCATATAGCATTATGTTTTTAAAATACATTTCTTCTTCCATAATTTCTTTTTATTTCCATGTTATTTCCTTCCCCATGATAGAAGAATACCACTTTCTGGAATCACTGTATTAGGACAAATCCTGCATTTTAAAAAATGCCTTTTAGTTAAGATAGGTTTGTAATTAACAGTAGAACTTAGTGAGATAATTAAGAATCCAGTGCCACAAAGGACTACTATTTTGATACAGTTGTTTGTTTTCTAGACCTTCCCTCACCCTAACTAGAAAGCAGGTAGCACTTTATATACTTGGGGTTTCTCAGGCTGTTGACATCTTGGACTAGAAAAGGGATGTTATTTACTAGCAACATGAGATTTTTAACAGGTCATCCACATGTGCACTTACATTATGGGTGCATCCAGTCTCATCAATTAAGACTTTAAAAAAACAACCCTTGCCGTATCTGCAGAGAGCAAGGCTGCATCCCACCTTGACTCATGCATGAGTATGTAAGATGAAATAGAACCAAACCTCTTCAGTTCCCCTTCAATCACAGGCTTAAAGTATGATCTTGAGGGTCATTTTCAGAGAAGGGATAGCGGGCATAAAGTGGATATATGCATGATATTGTAAATCTCAAATAACACTTCTAATTAGCAACACTTCTATCTGAATTCAGTATTCACAGTGTGATCAACTGCAATCATGTACCCCGCACATTTACATTAAGCTTGAAAGAAGTCCTTCCTGCAAACAGGAATTGCAGGAATGCTCTAATAAGCACTGAACCAGCTCTGAACAACCCAGGAAGCACTGTTCTGTCACAAAACCGCAACGAGAGCTCAAGCAGCAGCTATCTGATGGCATCAAGGAAGGAGACGTTTCTCAGTGCAGTCACTTAAGAACCCAGGCTTTCTCTGGTGACCACCAGAGCTTCATTGTGAAACACAGAACCAGTTTACAGTTCTTGCAATTCATCTTATGTTCTCTATGTGGAAGATGGTTTCTTTGGTTCCATCAGTTACTGTGAACAGGCATGGTCTGAACAGCCTGGTCTTATCCGTATCATACAGGAAGAACTATTCCCGACACCAGGAATGTGAAGGTCTGCTTTGGCTCGAGAAGTCCATGCACACAGAGAACAGGCTGACAAGTGGAAGTACTACAAGCACAAGTGCTTGCATTTGTGCACAATAACCCCAAAGTGCTGCATTTTCTCATCCAAGTAGCAGAAAGAATCAGAATCTGGTTCTGATTCCTGATTTTGAGTCTGTATGGTGGGCAGAAGATGAGGGGGGGAAAAAAAGGCTTCCTGAACCAGACACAACCTCAGAAGGTGGTCATGCTCTCTGGAGAGAGATTGACTTGAGTGGCAAGAAATTACGTTAGCCTGTTAGTAGCACCAATCTGAGAGACTGCAATGCAGATACAAATGAGAAGAAAGGGAAGGTGATACTCTCAGGTCCCATGTACAAAGCTGACATGATGCACAGTCTTAACACGAAGAATACGTTCAGAGCCCAAGATTTATTTCAAAGCTTTGGCATTGACATGGCTAGAGGCAGAGTTTTCATGTAAAAAGTGAAAAGGAGTATTTTCATCTTCCAACCTCCTCTTACCACTATGGAGTATAACTTCCATCTCTGAAGCTGGTACTGCAGACTGAGCCTCACAAGCCCACAGCAACCAGCAAGAAGGCTCCTATGGTCATTCCATAGAAGGAATTGAATAGTTGGTCCTAGAGAGTGCCCTCAATGCACCTGGCTTTTAATTACCAAAAGAGTTTTCTTTTAAAGCCAGCAAATGCCTCAATATTATGCAGTTGACTCTGCTGGGAATCAAGGCTGGATCAGCATCTTTCTTAATGATACACTTTTGGAGTTCTATCTCCTTGTCTCTATAAGCTTTCTGATTAGAAGGACCAGCAAATGACAAGAAGCATATAATGAAGAAGTGTTTCAAAGCAACAAAAATGAACAAAGCTTCATATAGGAATCTGCAGACAGAGTCCAGCTGTCACATACAGGAAATCAAGTGCACAAAATTTTAAGAGAGCTTTATATGGAATTTACTGGGTGATAAAACAGACTGAGGAATGATCAACATTAAAAGTCCCAATTTGTGGATAAGAGACAAATGAGAAGTGTAAGTGAAGGAAAGCCATGCTGTCAGAGTGCTGGCTATGGAGTACTTCACCTCAACTGCTGGAAGAGCATAGGAAATGGCAATGGATATTCTCCACCACATATATTCATATACAGAGGATGGGAGAGTGGAACATGAGCCAGAGCACTGGGGAGAGAGCAGATCCTCTTTTTCAGCTCACTTTTGCCAGCCTGGCACCATTATTTATGGATGGTGCAAAAATTAAAATGTTCCACCATTCAAAGGAATACATGTTCCCAGGATGAACTCCTGCACTAAGACAGAATAGGGATGCCTACTTTGTTCCCAACATAGTAACATAGTTTCTCTGGCACTGGACCTTATCTGTTAGATTTGCTTCCAGGTTATTAAGATCTTTTCCTTTAGAAGACCATGGCTAAGCAACACAGACAAGAGCTTTTCCCAGCTGTTTGATAGGCTGCTGCTCCACTTCCAGTCAAGTGGGATCTTCCCAAGGAAGAGGAGTGAGCATGCCTGGGAAAGAGAAACTTTCAGAGTGCAGGTCAGGGCAGGCACAGGGAAGGTGAGCACAGCAAACAGCAAGCCCACCAAAGACTGGGAGACCGCTGATGATAGCGGCAAGCAGACACACAGCATGCCTCTGGGGCGACAGTCACAGACCTTTCCCACAGTGAAAAAGAAGACTGAGTTTGCTGCAAGAGAGGGGGAAAAAAAAAAAAAAAAATCACTGAAAGGTTAAGAAAGCAAGCTTTCCTTACTGTAAGGACACAATAGAGATTTTTTCATAAAGCCTTTTATTTCTGGTCTCTAGAATAAAATAAAATACAAGTCGTCTATTTTAACTAGCTACAGTTCTACTTGTTCTAATTAAACCCGGCCTCCCAGTTTAAAAGCTTTCTTCATCTCTCTAGGAGGTCTGCAGCAAGGCACACCTAAGACATCATGCCCCAGTCATCGTTTTTCTCTCTTCTGATCAAAATCTGTTAATAAAGAAACCCAAAGAACATAAAAAGAAACACAGAAACAAGGAAGAAGGCAACAGAAAACTTGAGATGTAGTTTAATAAGAGAACGGGGAAAAAAACACAAGGGAAGATGTACCACTCCAATTCTAGTCAAGAGAACCAAGGAGAAATTATTTCCTTCACTTCCAAAAAGTAATATTCTCTCAACTCCATCTGCTGGTCATAAGGATAACTGTGAGACAAAGCTGGTGCCTGGAAGCCAAACTTCACACATGGTACTTCTAAGCCATGTAAAAATACTAGATTTACTGGTATGTCCATGAAGAAACCACCCATCACCACCCTTGGAATATGTAGCACTGCAGACACCGCAAAGCTTCAGCGAGTTTGATGGAAAAGTCTAACAGGGTTCTTCCCACTGACAGCACATCCCGGAGTCTGGCTACTCTGAAAACAAGAGGCTCCTGGCTTCCATACAGGCTGCACACTGTACTGAGTGCCAAAGTGCAGAGCATGGCTCACTTCCAGTCCAGAGATTTTGCATGATCTCACCACAGCAGAGCATTGCCAGTCCTGCATCAAACAATTTAAGTGACACTGAATCTCACTAGTGTGTCACCAAAACTTCCATCAACGTCAGAAGCAACATCTTTCTTTTGGAAACAAGTCATTTACTCAAGATTTCAAGCTGCCCATTCTGTAAGGAAAATTGATTGTATTCTTTAAGTCAGACAAAGCAATAGCTAATATGTTTTTCGGATCCACAGTTAAGAAAACAAAACAAACAAAAAATCAATCCATCTGGCTGGCACTGAAAATTAATACCTTAATGCTGACCTTTTAATCATTTTAATACCATAGGTTTTGTAACTTCTTTCCTCGTTAAAGAGATTAAACCAAAGGTGCTTCTCAGGGTCTAGTGTAAGGTCATGCTCGGAACAAGGGCTGGAAGATGCAATAAACCAATGCTTCTGAGAACCACTTCATTTGGGGGGGGGGCGCGGGGAACAGAGTGTGCTGTTCTTAGAAGAGTGGTAGCTTGAATTTGGATTTAAAAAAATCCACTGCTGCAGCAGAGGTTTATCCTGGCTGCCAGCATGAGGGTTATGCCTGGTGGCAGGAAAAGTCCTGGTTAGTGTTTGGGATGGGGTGCCACACATAATGATGCCAAGAGTAACGTGGGTTAAAAAACACACTTATCTTTTGCTTTATTTTTGCAGCATACAAATAAGGTTAGAGAGAAAGGCAAAAGATTGAAAGGAGTATTTTAAAAATGCCTTGCTTTTCAGGACCAAGGGGTCTTAATACAACAGCTGCACCTTTCTATTTCCTCTTCTCTTATTTAGACAATTCTTGGTGGTAACCAAGGTGTTTAATGTCATGCTGGAATCTAGTTTCCTGCCTCAGACATGCCACATATAACCAATGTTTTCATTCACATGGGTTTGTCTCTCTCATGGAATAGTACTTTTGGAGCCCTTTAAGATGAGGATAGTATAGAGGGCTGGTTTAGCAACATATGTGGTTCCAATCGTCTCACAAAAAAACCCTGGAGGTCCTTTTAAAAGGATGTAGTTGGTCTTTCACCTGCCATAGTAGATGGAGTCTGAACTGATCTTCCACAGGTTCATTTTTGATAGACGGTAGTGGAACGCTATACCCTTTTCCACTTCACTCCTGCCTCCTTCAGGAAACGTGATAGACCACGTCTCCAGCAGACCACACACAACGCCAAATACATTAAATCAAACCACTATCTCTAGGGTCCTAAAGCATCGTGGGACATAGCAAATGGCAAAGTGATTGCAGCAAGAAAGCACGGCATAATAGTTCAAACACCACAACTCTGCTCTGGGGAGCTGCCTCTGTCACAAGCAACTTCTTCCAAGTGCCATTTGGGTCATATTTTAGTTCCCCAATGTGAGACACAGACATCACTTCCATGAGTTGTGGGAGCACACATCTAACCAATGTGAATGTTATTTTACCCTTAGATAATGTCTTAACATATGAAATGAAGGCTTTAGCAAGCCAGAGCCTACAAACCTGAAGCTCAGAATCAGCAGATTCTTCCAATCTTACTCCCTTTATGCCTCAGCCTCGTGTTTAAAACTGGGGCAACACATCTTTATCTCAGAGAGGCACTGTAAAAATTAACTAATCCGAAGTATATGCCTGCTCCAGTGATGACTACCACAGAAAAAAACGTTTGGAAAAGACTGGCTGAGTGGTATATATTACTACATACAGTCAACAAGACCCACAGCTACACACTGAGCAGCAAAAATAGAACAAAATGTTGACTATATGCTCTTTCAGAGGGCACTGTTCATATTGTATGCTGAATAAAGCAAAGTCCCTGTGGAAGGAATAGCATATGGCCATGTATGTACTATTACCAAATAATTACACTGCCTTACCCACTGCTGCCAAGTAAAGGTTAAATTTTAACAAGTCTGACATTTCCTTTTAAATTCTTGGCTTTGCAATAAAAATGTTTAGATGGAAACTTCAGTTTTTAGAGATGAAAGTTCCACCCCCATCAGGACCACAATCACACTCTAAGCACCACATGATCCATAAGCAGGGCTGAGACCTTTTGGCTCGACAGTACAGATGTCTGTCAGCTGAAATGGCTATTACTCTCCGTATTGGCTTGAGGAAGAAAAAGATATATTGGACATACGAAGCTTTTGACACCTGAGAAACAAAGAAAGATGGTTTCGATTGTCCTGTCAGAAGACAAGTGCTATTTCTGACATTTTGAAGAAACTGCAATTGATAGTACTGGGAAAGTAAGTTTCCCTTACTTTCCTCTGTCTCTCAGACAAGATGGGAGAAAGGAAACTGAAAGTTTTTTCTTTTACTTCCTCCCCCACCACTAGACAAGCCTTGATGGCAAATGCCTTTTTTATGCCACCTGAATACCTGCCATTATATCCTTTACTAGTGAGTACATTAAGATTTAGGCTTCCCAAAACCTGACATTTAAATGAGCACAAAATTAGGCTTCAGAATCACAAGATGTGTGTCCACAAGATGAATACAGCACTTTGGTCAGATTTGCAGGTTCTCTGCAGAACCAGGGCAATAATTCATTTGCTTTACACCTGATGCAAACTTAAAGTATTTTAAAAACAAAATTAGAATAGTCATGCAGCAAATTGTCTTTTAACAAATATTCTCATGAGTGCAAATAGTATTCTGAACATGGTCTTAATCCTAATCACCAGCTCTTTTCCATAATCATAAGCAGTAAATAACAGATGATATTAAACAAAGATTTCACAGTGTAACTAAAGGAAAATTAGGAAGTGGTCCTCTAAAATCAGGAGAAAAGAGGAAGTTTATTACATCCTATTCCCTCTCATATATAGCCTTATTAGTGATAGGCAGGTAGCAAACTCACTGATGGAAGGACAAGCATTGCTTGTGCCAAGAAATAGCTGGGTTTCTAGTTAAATTAAAAAAAAAAAAGCAATTTGCATCTTATGGAAGGTTTTACAAGTTTCTATAGTAACTGCTATCATGTATAAGAATATAAAATGCAACAAGCTGGAGTTTCCATAGAAACAACACAAGCAGTCTGATTAATAGGCAGACATACTGAGACAAATGGGAATATTTAATTTCACTTTATAAAGAAAACTCTAGTAAACAGAATATTACAAACTTGGGCAAGGTATCCTAATAAGAACTATTCTCATAAGCCTGTGAGGTGCAAGTCATGCACAGTATAAACTGAGAAGCATGTGGTGTGTTCACCATATTAGATACAAGGGTATGAAAGGTACTATTTAGTTTCAGGAAGTTGATGATGTATCCAACACATTCTAATTGATTTAGGAGTTTAAACCTACAAACAGCACTTACAGAGAAGACATTTTCATCTGGTTTGGAACTAAATGTACCAGACAGAATGAAAGGATGTAATGCAATTCTTATAACAAAACACTGTGATTGCTTAGAAAGTTAAATGGCTGCATAAAAATGTACACAAACTTTCCACACACACTGAAGAGTGGTAGTGAGGAACCATGAGGCAACTTTGATGTTTAAATGACCATGGAGAACTAAGTAGTCCGCTAATGTTGCGGAAGCCATATCACCCAAGAATTTAGAATGTGCTACCAAGACATAACAAATAAGGGAAACAGGCAGGTACAACTCACCATGTTTGGCACACTGGTGACTGGAGTACTCTTGATGTCGGCAGGAAAGGGAGACAAACTATTCGCCATGCCTGGCTTGTTTGGTAACTGAGGATTCACTCCTGTAGCTCCCATTTGCTGCCCTCCAGTTTGACTGAAAGGCTGCCCAAAGGGACTAGTGTTACCTGTCATTCCCATCTGGAAAAGAATGAATGAAATTATAATAATTTCCTTGATTCTGAAGGGACGTTAAAAAAAAACAACAACAACAAAAAACATATGTCAAATATCCATCTTTGCATTCACACAGACCAAATTCCGGTTTAAGTCACTCAACATTAAAATCTCAATTTCACAACTTTAATCACATTTAATTAATTTTTTAAAAAAAATTTTACAAATTTACACAGCTGTGTGTATCTGAAGTCTTGCAATTCAACTTACAAAATCACTGTGCAAATGCAAAGGAGAAAACAAGATTATCTTTCTCAATCTGCATTGACAGAAATTAACGTTTTCCAACACCACAAAAACTGCTGAAAACCAAACAAACCTCAAATCCTGTAATAGTTTGTGCATTCTGTGCACAAAGCATGACTTTATATATAGACTAGATGGGAAGGGAGAGGAATATAAGGAGGCATCTAGGAAATGCTTACCTACTTATGTTTTGGTACTTGAGGAAAAACGTCTGAACAAAAGGACATCTAAGGCTGACATCCTTGACAAATTACACCCCCAAACTCCTTAAGAATAGCAAGCAGAAATATGACTCCCCCTGAATGAATGAAGGCAACACTGTCCATCCAAAGAGCTATTTTGCCTGAAGAACAGTCTCCCAAGAGAAGTGGTGAAATTTCTATTACTTGAGTCCGTTAATATTACATTGGACAAAGGTCCTGAAAAGACATTTTAGCAGGAATTTACTTCTTTCAAAGAGGATGACTAAGACTAGGACCCTCCTTCCCTCCTCCAAATAAAGAAGAAACAGAAGTTGACAGATCATGTTTGTGTTCCCTCCTGCCTTGCACTGGGAGGATTTCTAGATGACTTTATCACCTGTCAATGTCTTAAAAATAAATCCAACCACTGAGCAAGTCTTTATTTGAAATATTAAATTGTATTTTCCCCTTCCTTTGACCTCCCCAGCCTTTCCTTACACAACACACTGGTTTTCCATGGTCCTGGTCTTTTCACTTCCCTTACCAGCAAGGATTCAGGAGGACTATGCCCATGGCTGGAAGAGGGACCATACACATCAGCTTATCAGTGTAACAGCTTCATAATAAGGAACTGCTCAGTGGTTGGTTTTTCATGCTTACAGGAATCGGACTAAATGACCAGTTGATGAAGCACTGGTTAAGAGCAGTAAATTATATCGGAGCAGAGTCCAATAAACACAATTCGACTGTGTCCTCTTTGTCAGTGTACTTTGTACACTTGGGTTTCAGACAGCTAGCCCAGCCGCACTCAGAGTAGCTTTATGTTAACCTGCATCCTGGAGAGTGACTGTTGACAGATTCAGGACTTTTTCAACTGTACAAAATGTTGTATCTTTATAGAAGAATCTGACCCACTATATACACATTAAAAAAAAAAAGCTGTTACTTGGCAATGTAAGAGGTTATCATGTATGTGCTGTGTTTCAGAGTAAAGCTGAATAATTCAAATAGCATCTAAGACCAAAAAACCCCAATTGCTTCAGAGCATCAAAAGCTTAGTAATAAAGACTGCTTTTAAAGAAAAGTGGTGTTGACTACTATCACATTGCAAAAGTATCAAGAATTTTATTTTCTGTATTTGTGTTTGTTTTGTAGGACTGTATGTTCAAAGAAATTAGTTTTTTAAATTATTATTTAGTACAACATGATTTTGGCACTTTTCTCTGAAGAATTAATAGCAAAGTATTTAATAAACTTACCCACTCATCTTAACCCACTATTTCAGACAAGGCATGAGAAAGTATTTATGAATAGCTTGGTATAGATGATCCTATGATGGTCTATCAGATTAACAGTGAAGAAAACTTCTGAAACTAGAAGTGAGATTCTGAAAAAGTAGCTTAATGACCAACTATTTGAACCTTTCAGAGGCCAGAAATAGGAACATTAGCTGTTTGGCTGTTATTCGGTTTCCCCTTGTGTCTAAATCCACAACTACAAACTTCATTTGTCTGCGGAAGGACTTGGCCCTTCTAGTCTTCTTTGAACTTGCCTGCAGGTTTCGTGGAGTTTTTTTAAAACTGAATAATACATTGACTATCCTGGCTACCACCGCTGTGCTACAACTTCCTATGAGCCCCTACAGCCACCACAACCGCTGTGAAAGCACAGTGGTGAGCCCGAGTTGGGAGACAGAAATGCTGTATACACATGAAGCTATTTCCATGGCCCTACTTGGGGCACACCAGCCTGCAGGAGACGGTGCAAGCAAAGTCCTTCTTAGACCTTGCAGCTTAAGGCTGAAGCACACTCAGCCACTGGGGAGGAGATGGAAAAGATTCAGTGCAGACGATGAAGTTGCCTAACACGGATGTGCTGAGCTTGCGCAGCATAATGTTATAAGCCTCTGGCAGAATCTTAAACACAGCTGAACTTTCAAAAAGCAAAAGAGATTTTCTTTAGGCAGTGAGAGCGCTAAGCAAATTTTACACCAAATTTAAGTTCTTGCTCCAAAAGAAACAGAGAGGTGTTAATCTCATTTCACTATCAGGAAAGATTAACTTCTTTTTTTATTAAAGGAAAAATGTTTAAAAATGGATTTTAAGGAAAAATATCACAAATGTTTCAGTCTCAAAAGACAAAAGAACAGAGAATTTCTTTTTAAGTTTGTTAAAACCCTAAACCACTAGAACATCCCAGAAGCACCAAGGAACTGCAATCCTAAGAGGTACCACATGGTTGGTTTATCATATTTCAGTATTTCCTTTTCAACAGATCTTGTTATTAAACATATCACAACTCAGTACAACAACAAAGCAACCTTTCAAGTCTTCCAAATTGAGTGCTTAATATCATGAGGATGATTTTCCCTTTGCTAGGTGGTCATCAAGTAATAAATACTTGACTGAAATTTTAAGAAATGCCTTGCTGTTCTTTGACATCAATCTGGAAGCAGAGTAGCTTCCATTTGAAACCTTGTGCTTTTTTTAAAGCTGATCTCTCCCACATTTTCAATGTCTAATGTATTTCAAAGTCTAAAGCTGTGCTTTAGTAAGCGAAATGAACCTAAGGCTAGAGTTACATCAGTCTACGACTTTAAAAAAAAAAGCAGATAGTTTGATAACACTGTAAAACATTAGACATGGCCTTTAACCTACACTTCATTTTTGTAAATTACTGCCACTGAAACAAACTGTAGAAGACTTTTTTTTGTTTGAAGTCCATCTTTAAAAAAAATAAAAAAATCTGAAAAGGTGGAAAGACCTATCTTTCTTATGTGGCAATCCCTGAAGCAGACATGGAGACAAAAATCAGACAAGACCATGCACGGGTTTATTAAAGCTCACAGATGTTTGTAGTTTTAGGGTTTTTTTAAACTCAGTTTTGCCTCAGAGGAGTTAACCTTATTAACAGGACTGTGATTTCCAGAGACTAGAAGTGCACAACACAATGCAAGAACTGCTCTAATGAACTCTTACCTATTTATAACAGTTTTCAACCAAGTCTGGGATCGACAAGGAGTTTTAGTGGCAGAACAAGCTGCTGCCAAACAGCTTTAAGATCAACAGGAAGGCAACAAATAGGAGGTGGGAGAAAAGGAAGAATCAAGCAGATCCCCTGCATATCAAACACTGAAAAACATCCAAGTGCATAAGGCATTAACTGGCATTTCCTGGTTCATTAGCTGAACACTGAGATCAGGTGACCTTCCATAAAACTATGTAAACCACTTCTAATTGAAATCTCAAAAAACAACTGGCAAATATGATCAGATGATTGAGCCTACAAGCAGTAAAGATTTTACACTGCTTATTCATTCTGCAAACTGAAACCAGCAGCTCCAAAGCAAACAAGTCAGAAGGCTCAAACACTGTGGCTCCTGCCTCTGCCCCCAGGTTTTTTCCTATGTGAAATGAGGGGGCAGGACTCAGAAGGCCTTTTTTTTTTTTTTTTTTTGTATTTCTGAAACAGAACTCTGATCCCAAATTACATAGTTCAGGGGAAGATTACTAGGTAATTACAAGTCATCAAAGAAGATAAACCAGCAAGAACATGCGAGTTAGCAACCTGGTAAGAATGGTTGTTCTCATGGGGGACTCTGAGCCATCACAAAGACTTGTATTTTGCTTAAAGTTTGTTAGATTTACTTTCCCGAAAGGAATGAAAGCAAAAAGCAATCCACTGCAAGGTGTTTCTTTTTCCACCTGCAACAAATGGGCACGGATGTGCATCACAGGGCTACTCAAGCTTCAACATATCAGTGTGGTAGCCAGTGCATTTCCATTACAACAAAAGCAGAAAGCTTCTCTCTGCAAACCCAGGTTATGTTGCAGTTTGCTCCCATTTTGTTCTAAGCTTAAGGATGTTCCCTCCCCTGTTGCCTTCTCTTCTTCTCTATCAGTTCCTTCAATTGTCAGGTCATCTCCTTTCTCTACCTGATGCAACCATTTTCTGCAGGCCATGTTCTCTGCACTCCATCCCAGGGTGGCTCCTTTAATCCCACCTCATCCTCTGGCAACTCACATTTTATACTCATGTTTCTGTTACAATTTTGTGCAACTCTTGCTTCTTGCCCAGTTCTTTGTAGCCACAACTGCAATGACTTCTGATGGAGTAAAGCAGACTTTTTCCACAAGCAAGGTGTTTTCTATGCTGCTGTTCCATCAGCTGCAATGGGGGAGATGCAGGGGTGCTATAAACCACCCCAGCACACAACTGCAAGTCAAGGCTAGAAGTGCCTGAAGTAACACGATTAATGCAGGACACGAGCTTAAACACATGATTTCTACTCTAAAGCAGTTCTTCTCAGAAATATGATAATGTTACTCTCCTTTAATGGAAAAGATGCATTTAGTTTAATAATTCTGCTATCCCAGAAAGACAAGCAGATTCTGTTCCCTTTTTTATCACTATGGCAACTCTCTAAGATACTGGAATCTATTACTGAGTGTGGATAGGAAATAGGGTATTTTACTCTCACAAGCCAAGGAACATACAAACTTCCAAGCTGAAAAAAGAAAAACTTAAAACCTTTGTTTAGCTGACTTGGATTACACATCTCCCATTGCAATGTTTTGAGCAGCAGGTGTGGGAGGTACTTCCTCTTTGTTTTGCTTTTTCTTTATTTTCAGAGCAGAACAGCAATTCAATTTCCTCTAGTTCCTGGAGCTTCATAGATATTATAGATCAAGTCTGTGACCAAACCTATGTACCTCATCTGATGGGTGCAACTCAGAGTTGATATGACAGAAATGAGAAGTTCACCAATCTAATTTAAAAGATACCTTAGGACCAGACTGGATCTTCATACTATGCCATTTCTTCTATTTTTAAAGCTTACTCTTTTCCTCCCTTCTCGATCACTGCTGACATACCACAGTACTTCTTCCTCCAGCCCAGCATCAGGGAGCTACCCTCTTTGGACACAAAGCATCTAGGCCATAAATAAATCCTGTCCTTTCCTCCTACTCTACGTTTTTATTACCTGTCCCTTCACCTGTACCACTACAGCCAGCTCTCTCACTCAAGCTGTTAGAGTTACCTCATTACCACCTATTCCTCTGAGGCTTCCAGGACATGCAACTAATATAACACACTGCAAAAATCATTCACCGTTACAAGCACATAATTTCCTATTCACAATCGCTTTTTTAGCTTCCCCTCCAACATGCTGTCATAAACCACAGAACTGTATACAGTTCTGCTCCTTGCTACCCATTTTCCTTTGGGAAACTCTGCTCTCCTCTGTTGCCCCAACCCACCTTTCACTCCAGGGCTTCCAAATGTAATAAAAGGTCTGGCAGGACAGACTGAGTTTACTATTAGGTTTCCTGCAAGAGAGAAACCATCCTCATTTGCAGGCACATGCCACGGAGCAGCACCTACCTCTGACAACACTCCTGGGTTTGTATCTTTACCACCACTGACTACATAAAGTTAATGCTGTAATTTTTATTTTTTTTTTAATTAGTTGGTCCAGACATATTAGTCCAGGAAAAAAAACCCCTTATCTCTAAGTTAAATGTTGATTTTCATTAAGTTTTGAAGCCCTGATTCTTCTGTACAAAAATGGAAGAAGGTTATTCTGGCCAAGTATTTAAAAACAAAACAATACCACCAGATGCGGACTAGCCTGACAGCAGAAAAAACACTGAAAGCTTGATACGAGAATCAAAGAACTCAAAGCAGCATGGGTTCAGTGGAAAATAAGCCTGGCTGAAGTAATCTGATTATGATCCGATCCTGTAAACTAAAAATAGTTATGTTATTGTTAATATTCAATTCAGTACCTACTAGATTTTTAACTGGGGAACAGTCCTAGAAAGAAAGGAAGCAAGCTAGATAAGCTTGGCTGGACTTTGGAAGCTGTGAATCTGCAAAATGCTTGAACAACATATCCGAGCTCTCAATATGACAACAGGAGGTATGAAAAGAAGACTGGGCAAGCGTAAAGCGACATCTTTATGCGGTTGGCTTGATGTGAATGCTATTGCAGTGACGACAATCATGCTGCATTAGTTCTTCATGAATGATATGTAAAAATGACAGGATTCAGAGAAGCCTCAAGAACTATTCAAAGGACTAAAAGGCATGGCTACAACAGACAGTCTAATTGCAATCTAATAGCCTAATTTATTTAGCTTACTATTTAAGCTTATTAATTTGCTTATCTTACTAAGACAAGGACTGAAGTGATCCTAAAGTACCGATATTGGGAATAGAAAGGTGATAACACAAATATCTTCAATTTGCAAAGACATATCAACAGGTAAGAGCTGAAGCTCTATAGCTTCAAAGCAAAAATTAGAAAAAAACGTAAGTGACCAAATTCCATTGATATTCTTAAGATTATATTAAACTTTTATCCAAATAGTGTGTGCTTCTCCTCATCAACAGGAATTAATTCACAGAATCACAGAATGGTTTGGGTTGGAAGGGTCCTTAAAGACCATCTAGTTCCAACCCCCCTGCCATGGGCAGGGACACCTTCCACTAGACCACGTTGCTCCAAGCCCCATCCAGCCTGGCCTTGAACATTTCCAGGGACGGGGCATCCACAACTTCTCTGGGCAACCCGTGCCAGCGCCTCACCACCCTCACAGTAAAGAATTTCTTCCTTATATCTAATCTAAACCTACCCTCTTTCAGTTTAAAACCCTTACCCCTCGTCCTACCACTATACTCCCTGATAAAAAAACCCTCCCCATCTTTCCTGTAGGCCCCCTTTAAGCACTCGAAGACCGCTATAAGGTCTCCCCAGAGCCTTCTCTTCTCCAGGCTGAACAACACCAACTCTCTCAGCCTGTTCTCATAGGAGAGGTGCTCCAGCCATCTGATCATCTTCATGACCCTCCTCTGGACTCACTCCAACAGGTCCATGTCCTTTTTATGTTGGGGGGCCCCAAAGCTGAATGCAGTACTCCACATGGGGTCTCACCAGAGTGGAGTAGAGGGAGAGAATCACCTCCCTTGACCTGCTGATCATGCTTCTTTTGATGAGGCCCAGGATACAGTTGGCTTTCTGGGCTGCAAGCGCACATTGCTGGGTCATGTTGAGCTTCTCATCAACCAACACCTCCAAGTCCTTCTCCTCAGGGCTGCTCTCAATCCACTCATTGCCCAGCCTGTGTTTGTGCCTGGGATCACCCCAACACATGTGCAGGACCTTGCACTTGGCCTTGTTGAACTTCACGAGGTTCACAAGGGCCCATTTCTCAAGCCTGTCAAGGTCCCTCTCGATGGTATCCCTTCCCTCCAGTGTGTCGACCGCACCACACAGCTTGGTGTCATTGGCAAACTTTGCTGAGGGTGCACTCGATCCCACTGTCCATGTTGCCAACAAAGATGTTCAACAGTGCCGGTCCCAATACTGACCCCTGAGGAATGCCACTCGTCACTGGTCTCCATTTGGACATTGAGCTGTTGACTGCAATGCTTTAAGTGTGACCATCCAGCCAGTTCCTTATCCACTGAGTGGTCCATCCATCAAATCCATGTCTCTCCATTTTAGAGGATGATCCCTGGCTGCTCAAACAATTTCTCTGTATTCCTCCCAGGCTACCTCTCCTTGTTTCCACTCTCTGTAGCTTCCTTTTTGTGTTTGAGTTTGTCCAGGCGCTCCTTGGACAAAAGGAGCCAAAAAAAAGCCACAAGCCATTCACAAAAGCCACAAGGCCTAAATCAGAGGTACTAATGTCTGACTTTGTATCAGTGTCATTTTTATACGCCTAATTCTTCATAAAATGGAACCTAATAGTAGAAAGGGAATTAGAAGTTCCCTTCTGCTTGTCTAGAGATAACAGAAAGGTGAGAAGAAAAAGTCATCTCAGGAAGCAAAAATGATCTAAGATCATGACCAAGCTGCCAAGTCCATTAACCAAACCCAGAGACAAGTATCAAAGTCCAGGAAAGCAGAGGAGCAGAACAGAAGCCAAAAACTGCATTGAACTATTATATCCACCTCTGCATCGCAGAACCGTATTAGACTGAGCATGGCTAAGCGCAGCTTCGGATGGCTGCTCTTCCAACAACATGAGATCAAGGACAGGGTAGACTGCAAGACAATTTCATTCATTCACTCAATCCAGCAGCAATTAAGTTGCCTCTTCAGACTGACATTGATTGCAGGATCACAAACCCAGTTAGGTTGTTAGCTAGGTATCCTAAGGAAACTGGTCTTAAACAACAGTGCTGTGACAATCAGCATCCCATCTCCTCCCCCTTCCTCAAATCAATTTTTCTCTAATCACTTTGGAAATCACTGGTCAATTTGACCCATTTTTGTTAAAGGTTTCACAGATAATTAAGTTCCTAAGACTGCCGAGTACAGAGATGGACAGGTAGATTATGACACTCAGATTAACATCTCCACAAAGAAAATGCACAAAGACCTCTGCCATTACCCACTGTGTTTAGCAGCAGACTGAGTATCCAGGGCTCTGAATGAGCCACCATTATTGCCAGTTTTGCCCTGTCAGCACCTCAGAAAGATTATCTGAGGACATGGGAGGGAGCTGAAAGCACAATAAGAAATGGTTTAGAAGACCCTTGGGGAGCGGTGCTGTGAAGAACTACAGCCTCTATAGTGCCATGAGGATACACAGCCAATATACTGGTTACGCTACTCTCAGATCTGTTTTGGTAACAGAAAAATAGGAAGGTCAGAGCCTTTTTTCCCCACCAAACTGTTCCCATGCTTCTGAATCTGACAAAATAGATATAGGAAGAAGACACAAAGACAGCCTTTTCATGAACCACCACTATCCTTACATTATTCTGGAATTAGTCTATGGTACAAAAGCTAAAATCCATTTAGCTGTAAGCCCCAGATTAATAATTAAAATTATTTCAGAGAACAGAACATGCATGTCATAATTAAGAAAAGGAGAGAGAGAAAAGGCATCCTGGATATGATCTGTTTTGATAAAAGGCCAGATCTTCACAAACTAACAGTAATGTTGAAGAGTTGCATATGTGAGAACTTGCCCATTCAAAAGTATAGATTGCTCTAGTAAGGCACATTTGTCACTCACTACTGCTTTCTTCTAAATCCTTCATATTCGCAAGGAAGGACACTCCCTCTACTTCCTCCTGTTGAATCACTGAACCCAGTGTGAAATAACATGCTGAATGCTGAGGAGACAATAACTAGTTCCACCTTTCAAAAGCTACCTATAAACTGTGATTGAGTTTTCTGAATGCCTGAGCTGTAACTTTAGAGTTTACACCGTAATCAATAGCCTTAGGCTGACAGACCAACTGTGCATAAATAATCCAACCCTTCTAGAGCCACTGCTACCCAGCATCTCTCAGGCTTCATCCAAACCCCCCTATGTGTTAGGGACACTTTTTTTCTACCCCCCCCCCCCCCAAGAGCAAGCTGGCAGGAAAGAGAAATTCTCCACTTCCCACTATGACCCACAGATCCAAGAAGTATTCTTTGGGTTTAGCATGAACAGAATGATTGGGTATACAGAAATGGTATGCTGCTCCTGCCTCCAAGCTATCACTGTCACAAGTCACTACAGGACAGGGATGATTCAGAACTTCTTTTGTACTTGCTGCTACCAAGCCATGCAATCCTATCCACCCTTTGCCTTCCTCTTTTATGAGCCTCACCAAAACCAGTCACTTAATACTCTATTATTGGACTAAGCCTTCAAATCCCTTGTCATCAAATTACTACACCTACTTCAAATCTGAGCTTTCAACATGCAACTTGGTTAAAAAGCTCAGCATTTTGTCCCTCTTCTCTCTTCCCATCCATTGAAATGTTTTTGCTACTAAGTGTGTCACCTTGCTTGGCTTAAATAATTTTAACTTTCTTCCTCTTGATCTTTCTCTCAAGACAAGGAAATCAAGCAGTCAGGTGTCTCAGATGTTCAGAAGTTATCAATTAAAAATTATACAAAGTACTGTGAATGCAAGAGTAGGTCTGCTCTAAGTAATGGAGGAACATCAGAAATTCAGACTGATAGACAATTCAGCTGCTTTTAATACTGTTAGTAAGCAACAGTGAAAGAGGACAGAACTGCTTTCAAAAGGCTTACTTCTGCTTTCCAAAGTGGTAACTCAATGAGACAGAGACCTGTGCTTTGCCATCTGCACTGCTTCACCATTGGCTCCCAGATGAGTTTAACACACACAAGTTCAGAGCTACTATGATCTGGCATCAACCATCTGGAGTTAATTCCTCCCCAGTCCCTGTGTGCTATTGCCACAACTCCAATCAGCTGCTTTTGCTTGCACGCTCAGTACAAAAGAGCAGCTTTCCAGCCAGGCACACACCAAGGACTTCGCCCTTTGGACTCTTATCTACCTCTGGTATGAAACACAAATCTCTAACAAGAAGCAAGGTCCACCTAACCAATTAAGGCTCTCAGAGAAGTGTAAAAGATAGCTCCATTAGGAATTTATGTTCATTTGTGAAGTGGGAAAGACAGGCTTTCTTTACTATGTTGGCATCATCTTGTATCTGTTTACTGACAAAAAAAAAAAGTCTCTACTAATTGCTATTTCATCCTATATTAATGTGTTCCAAAAGAAAGTCACCACGGTGCTTGGTATGTATATGCCAGAGGGACAGATGGAGAAGCAAGGAAAAGATTAATCATTTTATGGCAGAAAGCCAGTGGCTTTACCAAAAAAAAAAAAAGTGAATTCAGTTTCAGTGCAAGAATGGTAGCAATCCTATTATCTCAGCTGAGGTGAGAGCTCCTCACCTAAACCAATCTGCAGATTTGGCAGTCTGACAAAAATACTAATTTAAAATTATCACTTTTAAAGTCAGTAACAAGAATGCCTTAAAAAAAAGTAACATTTTAAGAATCAGTTTTGAGAATTAAATCATGATCTGGCTAGCAGTGTTCAGAGGAAGCCTATCTTGTGCTGGAAGTCTCCACTCTCCCACCTCTTAAGCTAACTGCTATAACAAAAGCCTAACGCAACAGATTCATGAAGCATTTAGTTTACTACTGAAGAGCAAGACACTCTAACTCAAAGAAAAATACTCAAATGCCCAGGAATAATTGTAATTTACTTCATCCTTTATTACAGGATGAAAGATTTAGTAAAGCTAGAAATAAAATTTTTAAAATCCCGTTAAGAAGAAGCCAGGTGTTTTATTACCACTTGTAATAAGATTTGAAATTCTCATCCAAGCATTTCACAGAGGTCAAAGACAAATTTAAGTATTCCAAGGCAACAAGACCACTTAAAAAAACAATGTACAAACATTTCTGCATAATTACTGAAATACAAAAGACAGAATTTTGTGGGAAAACGCTCTTTACAAATGACTGGATATATAGAGGACAAACTCTTTTAATACATTTACCTAGAAATAAGCCTTTTCCAGGAAAAAAAAAATTAAAAAAATCATATGCTTACACTGTATATATGCCTAAAGAAAGAAAACGTCTCCAAAATTCTGCACAAGCCTGAGTGCTAATACAATGCAATATGCTATAGGAAGAATCAAAGTAATTTCTGCACTGAGCATCACTGTTGTACTTATGAATCAAAAATAAAGCTCTGAAGGCTTACTTTGTAATGAGTGTAACCTCTGCAAATAAAAACTTCAAAGCTCTAATGGATAATTAGCCACAATTGATCAATGTATTCCAATTGCTTTAAGAGCTTTTATGACTGCCAAGCAAAAAAAAAGTGGCTTTCTTCAGATAAACAAGAACTATTCTTACCACATAAGAATAGAAAGTTGACCAGAACAGCAAAATTAACTAAAGATGTTTCAAAGGTTTGTTTCATCAAGGAAACCTAGTTTGGACACAAACACTAATTCAACACTTAAAAAGAGGATTTTGAAAGACTGAAATTCATTTAAGATACACCTCTACAGATACTTGATTGTATATTCACAGGCCAAAATCTTTATGAGTTACTTCTAGAAGAAGCATCACCATGTGCTAAAACACATTTACAGTCCCATCAAAACAGCATTTTGTAACACAGGATCTCAACTCAAGTATTCCTGTCCTCCCCCAGTTCCTATACTTCAGCATCATTAAGCTAAATGCAGGTTTCTAAACCAACAGTAAATCTCAACACAAAGTCCGTGCTTCTTCCTTTATTTTCTGTGTTGTAAATACTAGCCTTTTGAAATGTACCCAACCGGCCACAAAAGAATTTACAGATGTGTCTGCCGGTACCTCAGCAGTTCTGAAGTTCCTATAGTTGGCTGGAGACAGCCAAGTAAAAGGAGAGCACGTCATGCTCCAAAAATTCAGTATTATAAGGAATAAACTGTTTTGGTAAGAAAACCAGTAGCACTACTTAAGAGATTCTTTCCCATTTATCTCCCAGAGGTTGACCAAAGATACATTATCTGGCAGTCTGCGTGATACGATATTCTACAGAGGTGGGAAAAGGCAATAGTAGCTCTACAGAGTAACAGCAACAGTAAAGGTGTCTCAAAAATATAATGAAAAGAGGTATTCTGTTTCCTTTCCTTACAGTATATACTCTCCTTGACAGACACGAATCCTAAAGGAAAACGGGACACACTGAAAGGAGAGACTGCGCTTCTAAAAGAAGTAATTATTTTATTTCAATCCAGAATGGGGTGGGAGGGGAGAAACTCAAATAGACAAGAAACAAATTTACACTACAGGTTACATTAAATGAAAAAAATCAATATAGCTTACTCAAAAGAACCACTTAGCACAAATACCATAGTCTGACATTAACAGTAACTAAGGAGAAACATAACTATAATTTACACTGTTAAAATAATTTTTTTAATAACTTTAAGAGCCAAATATGTTTATTTTGAAACACCACAATGACTTCAAGAGCTACCTTGAAATTTCCAAGTTTTCTATGTTCTCCTTGAAGATCTAACAATTCACATGAAGCTATCAAAAGACTTCTCAACAGGTTTTTAAACAAGGTAAGATCTGATGGTCATCTTTAAACACATCCTTAAAATTGAACAGTGTGAACAAACACTGTACACACATACTTCTCACTGAAAGCAGCCTGCACACAGAACTATCCAGAAACACAGTTTATCTCAAGATGCCCAACATCAGACTAAGAAAGCAAATACAGCTCATTCCAAGAGTGAAATCCCATATTCGACCTGTAGTGTTCCAACACTTTTCCATTTCCAGGGTACAAAGATCCTCCCATTGTAAAGGCAGCTATTTAATTCAGTCAATTTGCCAAACGTTTCAAAGGGCACTTGTTTTTCGTTTGTTTTTAAAAATCCCCTTAAAAAAGAATACCATACAGATAGGACAGCATTATGCTGCAGTCACTCTGAAAACATAAAACATTTCCGCCCTGAAACAGCAGCATCTCTCAGAGACTGCTGAATAATCTATTTACTACTCTCTTCTAAAATTCTATTTCACAGACAGGTCCTGTTGGCAAGGATGTTCCTATATTTAACGTGCTGTATTTTCATTATGATTCATTCTAAAACAAAGGCACTACTGAATCCCTTTCATGGCACAGTATGCTTCTTATTTGCCAAACCTAAAGCAGATTCATACATACACATACCAAAGAATACCACTACCACTTTGGGGCTTGAACATCTTCAGAACATGTAAGTACTAACATTTTCAGATGCTACTTACAGGTAGTTTTTGTGGCATCAGGACTTCAAAAATCATCTTAAGTCCTCATCCATCTAAGTCTCAATTCTAAAAAGTATTTCTGGCCTTACAATTAAAGGCATCGCTTGGGCTACATACCAACAGTTAAAACACAAACAATAAGCTTAGTATGCCACTTCCCTCCCCAGTCACAGCAATTTCTGGAGTAAATACTCTTTACTGTAGTGGCAAGGAGGAAGAGGGTGGAGAAGAGGAATGAGCATGTGCCATTCAAATCCAATGGACAAAGTTGCAGCAAACTGTCTATCAATGCCACACACAAATGGATTTAAGCTTCCAAAAAAAAAAAAAAAAGCAACAGGTATTTACTCCAAACATTCACAAGAAGAAAGGAAAATGCTATTATATTTTGCCATTCCTTACACTCAGCCCTGCAAAGTAAACTAGCAATTGTGTCAATAACAATTCAGGATTTTTTTTTTCCCCAGATGTGGGGGGAAACTGTGTATTGAAACATCTTTTCTAGTTTAAAAGTTAATCTTTAAAGGTGAAAAATAGCCTGCCCACTATAACATAGACTAGAGCATGCCCTGTGTAGCCTTTTGCATCGAAATTTCAACCCCCTAGCAAAACGAGGGGATTTCAAAATTCTGAAGTGCAACTTTCCAGCATAATGTTATTTTTTGTCTGATGGTAGAAAGTGTCCCATTTGTACTTCAATGAAATGTTTTTCCTTGAAGCCACAGAAGGAGAATCGCCTCCTCTCACTGCTTCTACACTCCTGATCTGTTTCTTAGGTAGGTTGACACAGTATATCATGCTATACATAATTTTCCAAGTTTCCTGCATTGCCTTTTTTCTAAGGAAACAGACCACCAGCATTTAGTTTTCAGACCATAATACCAGCTGCTTTAACATATTTCTGTATGTACTTCCAATTACAGGATTCCCAATATAATCACAGCTCATTGTCAGGTACAAATATTAAGTTTATCTTTTAAGTAAGGAGAAGTTTTGAGACCTGCTAAAAGGTCTTGTAATCAGAAATGCTCCTGTGAAATAGACTCCAATCACGCATATAGATACTATTAAAAAAATTGCTACAACGAAGACATTTCCTTCTGACTGAAGTAACCAGGCATTTCGTAACTTCTACACACCAACATTTAAGTTGGCAGGTTTTCCTCCCTCTCAACATCTGAGTCATTTTTTACATGTGTATTAAAAAAAACAAACTACAATCATCAGCAGGATGATGTATGATAACAGTCTAAACACTAGAAATAATTTCAGTCACGTCTGTTAGTAAGGACTCTGAAGTTTCTGTTATTTTAATAAACCTTCTGAAACAACAGTGGAAATTTTGGTTTTAATCTCTGGCTTCCAAAAGAACCAGTGGATCCACTAGTTTCACTTCCAAAACCTTTCAGATACACTACTTAGAAATAAACACCATTCCAACAAAACTGAAGAATTACAAGACAGTAACCAATATGATTTAGAGTTAGTGACAAAAATCTTTAACATTTGTGTTGTGTTACCACAGTAGAAGATAATGGCACAACTCTACTCTGAAAAGATACCGTAAACATTTCCCTTCTGTCAGCTGGATGATAAGTCAATGCAAGTTAACAGAGACAGGCTTTTTAACTGCCTGAGTTGGAAGCAGAAGGAAGGGAAACCCAGTTGTGGTCTGCCCCCAGGAAGGCTGACTGTTCTGTTTCTTGCAGCATTTACCTTGCAGCACTAGAGCCAAACTGAACCTAGATACCTGCTTAAGCATAAGCAAAGAGCCAAGTGACTATCGCTTCAAAGATCTTCAATGACATTGCACAACTGCAGATGAAATTTAACTCATGTACTAGAAGTAGGAAACAACTCAATTTCAGGTGCCAGGAGTAATAGTTGTGGTAAGTGAGCTTTTTAAGTTGCCAAATCTCTTCGCTGTATCAATAAATTCATACATGGAGTACCACTTTGCATGGTCATGTTTCAAAACAAAACCACTTTACAGATATTTGAATTTTACCGCGAGTCAGTGAGTTTTGCTGTTACGTGTTTCTGTACATTTACATCCTTCTTCTGTTTGTATTATTATAAAAGCACGTATGTCTCTTCTCAGTAGAAATGCTGTTTTGGTGATAGTTATTCAACAGAGAACCAAGCAACTATGATCAAGTCTGTGACATTATTAAGAGTCCCTTCAAACTGGGAAGCAGCATTATTTGGAATACAATTTGGACTGGTTACTTGTGTCTGCCAGAGGCATGGTCTGCTAGGAGACAGCTTGGCAGCCTAGTACGGACAACTTAAGAGAATGAGAAGCAAATTAACTGCAAGTCATGTTAAAACAATTCAGGCAGATTCAGATGAATTGAGAGTCACCAGAGAAACAAACAGCACCAGCAGTTTGCTAAAACACACAGAACTGCATAGGAATGAGAACATCTTCAGCTGACTTAATTCACAATCAGCAAGCGTATCTAAATCTGGTACTCAGCAGTATCAACTGGGTAATCTGTTCAAATAGTTTGCTTCATTTTTGCTCATCACAAATTTTCATTACTACAGACTCCTCAAAACACCGAGTCAAGTAACGTAACTACATACACAATTTAAGTCTTGTATCAGAAATCTTGCTCTTTAATGTAGTTTATTATCTTACTAAATTTACTCAAGATTAATATCCAACACCACTCAGTGAACAACAACAGGGAGCAAAATGTGAATGTGCTTGTCAAAGGCACATGTATTATATATACACCCAGCCTAGAAACAACAAATAACAGAATCCAGTTCTTTTATAGCTCAACCAAAAGAGGCAACTGGTTATTCTCTTGGTAGACATAAAAAATGGTTTTACTGTTTTCTGAAGTTCACTTCTGGTAAGAGTTTATCTTCCTCTTTAATCTGAAACTTCTCCTACTGCAACATGCACTGCCATGTGGCTATTTTGACTAAAACAAAGTTGAAAACATGCATTACTGAAACAAATTAGGCCAATACAGTTAAGAGGAAAATCTGTTCTGAACTCATACACAAAAATCAAGCATAATAGATCTGTTCTTGCACAGTTAGTGATTATTTTGAACCTGTTAAGATTTTTATGTCGATCCTACTACTGGTACCAACTTCCAGTGGGGCTTAAATACAGACAAACACAGGTAAGGAAAACTCAACAACTGTACACAGCACTTGGAAGTCTGTATCTAAAACTCATTACTACTGGATCATCTCCTGAAATATTACATTGGAAGATCTGCCATCCAGATCAGCTTTTCTATCAGTTTGTCCCTGCCAGGCAGGTTCTAGCTTATATCAATACAAATATTTTCCTTTAGAGTTTTCAGAATATGTAGAATGAGGTTACTTAAAATCTACAATCTTGAAAAAGCATTTTACAAAAAAAACCCCAATAATGTTGTGATGCTCACAACTAGGTATGAAAATAAACTACCATTTTCTCCTGATCTCTTTATAGATTCAGACTAAGATCTGACCAAACAATTACACCCTTTTCTGGGGCATACAGAGCCCAATAACATGTTTGATTAAACTGCACCTTTCAGAAAGAAAACTAACCTTGAGGTAGGTTTACTAGTTCTATAAAGAAAAACACTTTGAAAGGAACCCCCAGCAAGCTGTAGTTCCGCTGCAGCTTAAAAGCAATGGCTTCTGCAGATCAGCCGCCACATACAACTCCCTGATTTTTTCCTAAGTTTTTGCTGCTGGGTACCAGCATATCCTTATTGGAGCAATACAGCTCTAAAGTTACTGGAGAAAAGGTGATTCCTTTTACAGAATTGTATAAGGAGGCATTACACCTTGGAACCACATGAAAAAGAAAACACTCAAGAGTCCTACTCATCTCAATGGAACTTTACTACTTCTTAAGGGAAAGAGCAAAAGTACAAATTAGGTGAATTGCTGTCCAAAACTCTTAACAAGAATGCAAAAAGGAGTTTGAGAGCCATACAAAGTAAATGGGAACTTCCCAACATTTTTTTCTGATTTTCCACAAGCTTTGATAGCAGTATTAGGACAAGGGGAATGCATCATAGCAAGAGACTATATAACATCTCATCTACAGAAACACAACTTCAAGCTCTTGCCAGCCACAATGAAGACTTCATCTCCCTCATTTGAAAAAGATGAACTCTCACAGCAACAGGAGAGTATCAGGCACAGAGCGTGCTTGCAATGAAGTGCTCATTTCTATGGAAGCAATAGACCATCTGCTTAGCTTTGCTACTGCTTAACGTGTTCGACAACCAACAATCTTAAAAAAGGAACTCTAATTTAAAAAGATTTTCTAAATGGTTTGAATATGTTTTCTGGATTTAATGGACTTTACAAAAAAACCATGGTACAACACAAAAGGACAATTCTACTACTACTGGAAATTACTGTGACAAGATGATCTGTTCCTCTACCCCTGCCAAGTGATAATTGTTCAAAGAAGAATCCTTCTGCTCTTTTAAGCAGATTTCTTAAAGAACTTCAACCCAGTCAAATGAAAACTATCCTTGTATCATCATCCAAGAAAACAAGGCCACAATGCCACAGTTACAAACAAAACTGTTACAGGAAAGGAGTCTGGCAGCGAACAGAGCAGAGATATATACAGTAGCATAGAAGAGAGGTTTCCTCAGAGGTTTCCAGATGATCTCAGACAAGTCAAAAATCACAAATCAGGGGCTCTAAATAAATCTGAATATACAAATTGCACGGTCACAGCCAATGAAGAATTCAAATCATCGCAACGTTAAGTTGTTGTACCTTTAAGTCACAAAATCTTCTCAGGCACTACTCTACTCCCTGTTTCCAAAAATATTCTAGGCTATCAAGGACATGCTATGTACTCCAAGAAAACACGACTATCATCTTAATAGCTATTGTTTAACTTGTACTGACAGGTTGCTTCTTCCGGAGGATCATATGAAATCCTTTGCTCATGTCTCTATAGATTGAGGAATTATTTTGCTTTAAACTCTGTCAATTGAAAAACATTTGTCTTGATGTCAGCACCTTATGGCCCTCTGACACTGAGAATCAGTTATTTTTCATCCCCTTTTAAATTGGTTAGGGGTAAGGTTTATCTGCCACCCTTGGCTTATGCAAGCACATGGTATCATGAGCTTGAGTTACCAAGCTCCTTTCTGGCATACTTTTCATTCTTTCAAGAGCTGCCTTAAAATGTTAAGTCCAGCTCAAAATTAACAGTAATGGCTTATGATGCTCCAGATGAAATGAATCCCAGTTATTTCTGAGAGCAGGTGAAAGGATCAGATCCTGGATTTTTTTTCCTTCTTTTTCTCTTACTAGGAAGAATGCTTATAAAAACATACCACAAGAAAGAAAAACAGAAAAGCAATGGACTTTCCTTGATTAGTCATTTACTAAAAAAGGATTAGAACAAACCATCAAGGAAGCAAGGTCTTGACCAACAAAACTGGTCCCAAACCATAAAGGGTCATGAGTACTATACACTGCATATAAACACACTGAATCGAGAAAAATGGGTTTCTGAGCCATACCTGAATGAGGTTAATCAGTGATGCACATCACTTATTTTAAACGTAATGAGAAAATCTTGGTTTAAAAAGTTCTCTTAGATTTTTTTCTGCATTTGTGTTTCACATCTTTCTTTCCCTTAGGATATATTGCTACCGTCACCACCTAGAGAATTTGCTTCCAGCCTTGACACAGTTCTTCAAGCATGATGTCAGCTCCATTTTAAGCCATTTAGTCAAGTTAGGCACATTCACTATTAGGTAGATCAGCTGCCTCACCACTTCTATTGCTGCTCTTCAAATCTTTTAAGCTGTATACATAAGTGGTAAACATCAAGGAACAGGAGGTGAAAAAACAAACCGACCCACATTCTCCTTCAGCAGAAATTTCAGTTTC
This sequence comes from Haliaeetus albicilla, assembly GCF_947461875.1. Classification (NCBI taxonomy): domain Eukaryota; kingdom Metazoa; phylum Chordata; class Aves; order Accipitriformes; family Accipitridae; genus Haliaeetus; species Haliaeetus albicilla. The sequence continues at coordinate 9,345,525 of NC_091504.1, read as the reverse complement.
AGAAAAACAAACTCACTGAAACGTTTCTTTACTTTTCTTAAAAGCTTTCATCACAACTGGAGCATCAGTAAAAGAAAAAGCTATTAGGACAATAAACTGGGGGATGGGAAGAGACTGGAAAAGGATGCCAATCCTCAAAAGCCTACTAAGGAAAATGGCAAAAATAGTGAATGCTTCTGCTTGTCAGAAGAAAATACAGGGAGCAAGTAATTTGTTCCAAAATGGAAACACAAAATATTTGTGTAAAACATTGAGCTCACCCACTCTCTTACTGAAGAAAAAAAATCAAGATGTAAATAAAATAAAACAAAAACAACAACAAAAAAACCCCCATACACAAAAAAACCCCAAACCACCAAACACAACGCTTTTAAGCTTCATCTTGTTCAAGAAGAGATGGAGCCCTGGAAAACACCATTTTTTCTATTCTTGTAAGTTGGCCAAGTTTTTAAAGTTGTCTTCTCTTAAGTGCTAGCACCTTCACAGAAGCACCATTTTATCACTTACACTCTGTCATTAAACAGTCCTACTTTTTCAGTTTCTCCAAACAACTCTGTGTGTAAGGACTTCTGAAAGGACTAATTTTGCTCTAATATTTTGGAAATGCATCACCAGTGCTGAGCACAGCACTGCATAAGAGGACAAACTAATGATTTATGTAATAGGGATACTTCCGCTATTCTTTTCCAAATTACTCCTTGTTAAAATTAACTTTTACTTTACTTCTTGAACATATGCTAACTGAGAAAGTCCAGACTGCCTTCCCGAGCTGGTGAATCCCATTTGCAGCTGGCATCAGGCTAAGACTGAAGTTCTTGAAAAACGAAATTTGTCCCAAATGCTGGCCTATTCCTTACCAGGGGTGGGTTTGTTCAAGATAAACCAAGACTTCACAGAACTTCCCCCACTAGGTTCATATATACTCTGTCAGACAAAGACCTTAGGCAGGTTCCTTTGCTTTGGGGTAATTCTACTTGAGTTAGTTCACATAGAAAATTAGTAGTTTCATCACATAACTGCATAGTGGCGAGGAAAACTCTACTCCTAAGAACTTAGATATCCATAAGTTTATAGAAATAAGCCAGCTAATTAGAATTTGTCACTCTTCCCACAAATTTCAAAGAAAAACAAATGAAAGATAAGCTGATTTTCTTTCTGTGCAGACTAATCCACTGCACAAAACAAATTTAGCCAATCTGAAGACTGGAGACTGCTATATCCACTTTCACATGCTATGACCTTCACTCACACCACAAGCATCTCTTCCTTAAGCAAAGGGATCCCCTTTACTGCAGAGAGAATGCTTTTTATGTTTTTTTATTTTAAAAAATTAAAATTAACTGTACAGTACTCCACAATGATGCCAGCATTTCTTCAGAGAACATGACATACACTTTTATGTCAGGCAGTGCAATTTTTTCCACGATTCCTAACAAATCAATGAGCATTTACATGTTAATAAACACAACAATAATGACTAGTGATGTATGAATAGATAAAATATCAGAGATGATAAAGTATCTTTTTATACGTATCAGAATATGGTGGTTTTGCCATCAAAATTTCAGGAAGGAACTGTACCAAAGCAACATAGACATGAGGCACACTGCTATCCAACTGAAAGACAGGAGGAGCAGCAATCAAAACACTTCTCTAAGCTCACACCTGGAAAACAAAGAACTAAAAAGCAATGCCTATATCAAGCAGGGACCAGAGCAGTGCCCCAAGACAGAGGCAGATACTTCCAGGTGTATATATTCCCTGCCCCAATCTGCAACAGCCACTGAATTAGGCTTCTTGCTCAGACACTGCCCTTCCCTTTCACAGAGTTTGCATTAGCTTAGTAATCTATGTGAAGTTTGATGTTTTCAGATCACTTCCTCTGTATTTGAAAAACATTCCCTGCACAGCTGTGGACAGTAGTCTTTGACAGGAAGCCCAATTGCTACACCTCTCCCTTCAATCTACAAATATTTCCCCAACAGTTTTCACATTGCTTTAGAAGATATTGCTGCCTGGTAGCTAAATTGACATCCTGCACAGAAGTAATCATCTGCTTCCTTTTTGCAGGATTACACTACTCTTTTCTAATTCACCCTGCTAAGATACTATCAATCTTTTAACTTCAAGTATATGTTTTTCAACAAGTGCTTTCATTTCTGATTACATGAGAAATACTGTTTTAATTATCTTGCTTTCATGCTACCACTGGTGACTGAAACAGTTAACAACAGACTCAAGAAGGTGCATTCTTTAGTTCTGTTCCAGAAAAGAATCTACTACATTTTCTAAACATCTGTATGGAGAAAAAACAAGTGCAATAAATAGAATATATTAAGTTATATGTACATACTTTAGTCATTGCTCCTGTCTGTGCTGTATTCAGTCCGGTGTGACCAGCCATCTGTGGAGATACTTGGGTTAAAGTCTCTGCCAGCACACTGCCTGCATTCCCCTGCATGGCAGGGGCAGAATACTGCATTCCTGCTCCCCTTCCTCTTCCAGCTGCCCCAAGAGATCCATTCATTACCTGCCCTTGTCCTTGCTGAGGCTGATTCATTAAACTGTGACCAGAATTACTGTTGAGAAGGCTCTGGTGTGTCTGACTGAAATTAGTATTCATACATATCCCAGGTCCAGTCTGTGATGTTGCAGGGCTGCTCGTCACCATCCCCACTTGTTTTTGTGCTTGAGAGTTCAGAGTTTGTGATGCAGGTGTGGTAGGTCCAGAGGTGCTTGCTGCTTGCTTTGCCAGGCCTGAAGCAGAAGAGTCTCCCTGGTTTAAAGGGCTCTTACCCATAGCACCCAGATTACCGATATTAGCACTGTTCGGCTGCCCTTGAACTTGACTACCAACTCCCTGCTGGACAGGGCTATTTGAGTTCACATTTCCAATTCCTGGGTTTAAGGAAGAGCCGCTGCCTCCCCTTAGAAGTTCAGAAAGTTGTTTGTGTTTGGAAGCTGCATCTGGAACAAGGTTCCCACTGCTGTTTAAAAGGCCCAACTCGCCATTGGGGATCAGCTCATCAGGAAGGTCATTTTCCAAGTCAAACAAAGATCCAAAATCTACAAGTTAAAACAGAAACACAGGTGAGAAAAACCATGACAAACAAGTAACTAAAATATTCATCTACACTACTTTCTATTAGTCTTAAACAATGACATGCATTAAAAGGTCCATCTTTACCCAAGACTCAATATTGCCAGCAAGCGAGCAAGGGTCCCCACAATGTGAACTCCAGAGCCTTTCAGAAAGCATAGTCGTTGATACATACTGTGCACATACAACCACACAGGGTAGAGCACTGGTCAATACGTAGTTTTTTCACAAGACTTTTGACAAAATGTCGTACCAAGCTTAAGAAACTAAGGTGGCACAAATACAATTATCTAACCCAACTCCTAAATTTCTCTTCTTTTAGCTAAACGAAGGCAGCAGAAATATCAAGAGATTTTTTCCTATTGATTTACTCTCCCAAAAGAGCCATTACATCACCTTATCTGACCTTCTATGTAATCCGAAACCACTGCATTTCACCCAGCAATCCTACCTCAACCTTGTAATTTATGTTTGCGCATAGCCAAAGAACATCTTCCAGCTACGCTTCGAAGCTTGATCAAAAGACAACTACATCTTCAGTAGTTTGATCCCAGTCTCACATATAAAGATGTTCAATATCCGTTTCTAGTCATTGATTTATGATCCACTACCTCAGAAGATCACAAAAGGCAGTCAGCATTTTCTCCTCCTAATGGCTCTTGAATCCAGTCACTTCTTGATCCCCAAACAGCTCAAATAATTCAAATTGCTCTCTAAGTGCTCAGCCCAATATTGACAGAGGTAATCCACACATGCTCCAGATGAGCAAAATAAATCAATCAAATCTTCATTAAGCCACTTGAAGGAACTGCTCTGCCTGGCTGGAACATTGAGACTGATAAAAAGGTGGAGGGGGTTGTTTTTTAAAAAGGAGCAGCTCAGGTTCACTAAAATATTTCATTGCTCATCATAAGCAGCATCTGTGTAACCATGTTATTTTAGTATGTAACTAAAAATAGAAAGTTACTTGACTGTATATAGGTACTTCCATGTGAAAGTGAAAGTTATATATTTGAAGACATTAGGACAAGTGCATACAGCAATATTAATAAACATGTAAGCAGACTAGCCTCAATTCATCAGAGCAGCTGTTCAAACATGCAGCACATGTCAGAAAAGTTCTCCAGTCCAAGGATGTGATCTAACCCAACCACTTTTTACTGTAACATAACAGAAATGTCTGAAAACTTTATTTTGCCCCCCAAAGCCAGCCCTGAAAAACCCTAGTCCCCCACAGTGAGCAACAGACAAATCAAATTTTTTCCAGGTTACAGCAAACAAAAATTCTTTTCTAAAGAAGGGCATCCCAAAAGCTTCATTGTTTTAAAGTTTAATTCATTCTTCAACCAAAAAAAGTTGCTGCAAGATTCCGGTTGCAAAAGTGGCGTAAGATCGTTCAGCAGGTGACAGCCTGGACCACACTAGCCGTGTCAAAAAGAAACAACAAAAAATCAAACAACAGGTAACCTGTATCACAAAGCTAGGATGCATTACCAACACATCTCAGTACATTTAAATACAATGCATTTCATCAGCATTCAAATTTTCAATTCAACCTAACTGAAGAAAAATTAATACAAGTTTTCAGATGTGTTGCAATGACCAGTGAATTACATGAACAGCAACAGTAAACATAGACAAAAATGTTAAATTCTGCCTGTTTTGAGGCACGCAGAGCAGCATGTCCTTTACACAGCTACATCTTGCCATTATTACCTACTGAAGCCGATAAGCTCTGAAGAATCCCTCCAGGCTTGCAGGACGTTGGCCATGACAAAATACACCACAGCTCAGGAACAGACCTCCTATACCCTTTCAAGGTGGGAAGTAACTAACATTTTCATTAGCTAGGTTCATCACAGTATTTTTAGTTTCTCTCTTACTTGCTGCTTTTCCCTTCAGTTGTTTAGTTCACCTTTTCAGCTTGTCTTTTGCAGAAATTCCCAGTGTACCTTCAACTACATTCCTTTGGGCGATTGCTTCATCTACCCTCTTTCCCACATAACCACTTCACACTCACTATGCTGCAATTTTTGTCTCTTCCTATATATTTTAGTTTTACTTTCCTTCTTCCAAGATTGCACTATTTTTAACCTTCCATCCATTTCTAACCCCCCCTCTGATGAAAACCCCATCACCTGGTTTCAGTACGAACCTCCGTTTGGCCAGAAGCGAGTCCTCGGTGCCTGGGTCCCTGCCGCACAGCCCCCCTCCCCACACACCGACAGGCTCTGCCACTACTGGCAGCGACCGCAGCCTGGAGTACAACCAAAGCCATCCGCCTGCGCGTCACCAAGGGTGGTGACACAGGGTCCGTGGCTGAAGCTTCGCCTTTGTTAAGCTGCTCTCATCATCCTGGCTTGCTGGGAAGTTCAAGGTTTACAGCGCTTGTTCAGACAACTTTTTAAATCCCACAAACAGTGGTTTTCCAAGCTTCTGCACTCAAATTGTTAATATTTCATGAAGAAAAGATATATATTTGTGTGTGTGCACGCTCATGCGGCACCAGGGGCAGAGGAGAAGTGACAAAATGTGGGGGGGGAAGATGTTGCTGTGGCTTAAAAAAAAGAGTAGTTTTTTCCAGTTGTATTTCAAAATGGGATGCTGGAGTATAAATGCTCAAATTTTTTTTGTTTGGCTGGCTGGACTCTTAACAGTCTTGCCAGAGCCAAGGACTGGAAATGTTTTTGCAGTTTACGAAAAGAGCAAAGAAAGCATTTGGGAATACTACCCCTTAAAAACCTAAAATAATCTACCACTCTTAAGCTCCTGTAAGAAGGCTATACATTAAGGTTAGGTATGGAAGGTTTACAGCTCTGCCAGCAGTAAAATAAAAAGCAGGTAAACAGCTTAGCACAGTGGCTGTGTAAAAATTCACCGAGTATTCAAATGTTCAGGCAGTGATTAATCTTACTGCTTTTATATTTTAATCAGTTGTGTACGTTAAAAACATCAATACAAGGCACATTTTACGACAGTTATAAAATACAACAGAAAACAAAAGTCTACATACTTGAGCATGTCTGCAACAAATCCATAAAGATAAGAGATTGTCTTGGCAGTTATAAAAATATTTATACACCTACAAAAATCTGCCATAATAAGAACGTGGCCCATTTCTACTGGTAGCAAAATGAAAAGTAACCTCAGTCCCCCCATGCTCACGAGAACAACATAATTGATCCCGTTCTCAATGCTTCAACTATTTCTCAAAGTCAATGGCAGCTACCAAGAGTCTAAAAATCAAGAGACATCTTTCCCTTTACATACAGTTATCCGAAGCAATGCTCAAAAAAACACCTGCACTGAGGAGTACCACCCCAATTACTGAGCTTTGTACCTGCTTTGTCTCTCAAACCTGCCGCTTACCTACCATGCAACAGAACAGAAAAAATGGTCTTTATTTTAAAGGAGCATAGATTCCCTTAACTCATAAGGCACATACATCTAATTTCAGCGCTCAGGAAGCAGTAGAGCTGACCAAGGCTGCAGAGGCCCACCTCGTAGCATCTCATCTTTAACACAGCACTTCCAATCCTAAACCTCACACCTTTCATTACCTCTGTTACATAAAACCAAACATCCTCATAACAGGAGAGCCAAAAACCAGGTAACATGTCTTTTGGAAGGGATGGAAAAGCACTAGGCAACTACAACACCCCCACTCTTTCCAAAGGGCTCCTTTTCCAATTTGAGAATTTTGCGTTCTTTGAGCAGCTATTTTCACACATAGAAGATAACCACATTTGAGACACACTCTCTCCCAATTTCAGTTTTATGAGCTTAAATGTCACAGTTTTCTGCCTTCCTGGACAACACTTTCAGCAACCAGAATAAAAACGATGTTCTCTTTCCTTCCAAGCCTTCACAGAAGAAAAAAGACTGCTGCGTTCTCAAGGCAGAACACTTTCATCTGTATGACTACTTGCAACTGTTATCAGGAGACTCTTTCTTAATATACATATTCAATCAATTAACTTGTTTCAATGTCACCCTTTTTTTTCCCTTTAGCTCAGCCTGGAGAGGTGACAAACATTCTAAGGTAATAAATCTCGTAAAGAAATATCTCAAACATATCACACAGCAAGCAGGAGAACTACCAAATTCAGTTTCATTTTTTTACAGCATAAACTCCACTTGAAACGTGATTAGGAATCTTCCCGTCACACTTTGACTGCCCATCCATGAGCAGACACTGAAGTCACACTGCAGTCCCAGTACACAAGCAGTATTTTCACCGTGCCTTTCTTTCATGCCAACATAGCTGTTACATTTCAGTGAGCCCAATTTTGTTTTGTAAGGCTTCTTTCAATCATGCCAGACCCCAGCAGACAAAGCCTCAACAGTTCAGAGCTCCAGCCATTCCCTAAAATTCGATGTCAGGTAACTCAACTCAATAGCCATACTGTTTGGTGCAGTCAGCAATTACCACATCCATTCCAACCTCTTTTCGAGGTTTGAGGATTCTATAATTTATTGTTTCATAAAAGACAATTAGCGCATTTAATATTTTAGAGCAATTAAACAACGCATTCATAGAAAAAAAATTTCCAGTAAGAAAACTTTGCATTAGTATCTTAACCTAATGAGACACCCAGAAAGATTGCAAACTCACGTGCATCTGACCTTGACTTTCAGAAGAAGAGCATCACTTCTTCAAAATATGATGTTTAACAACCAGGTTGAGAAAGACAGCGATGAGGGATCTGGCTGGGCCAAGGAGACCCTAACAGCTGGGTGGAAGGGGATGAGGGGGAAATGAGAGATCCAATAGCAGGCATCTGGAAGCATCCCAACAAGTTGGATGCCCCAAGACTTGCATAATAAAAGTTTTGGATATTTAGCTAAATTTCTTTCTGCCTGATCTTTTGAACTACTTGCATTTGGAATGGAGAAAGAAATACAGTCTGGTTTGCTCATTCGTAAGTCAGTAGACTGGTCAAAATTGAAACACATCGATACACAGAAATGAGTCTCACCTTTAGGCATTCTAGGTACTTGCCTCTAGGAAACTCACTGGAATAAGTATCGCAGTGCTCTCTTGCTTACGGACTCACAGTCACTCCGGTTGGAAGGGACATCAGGAGGTCTGTACCCCAGCCCCTCTAGCCTCTTCTCAAAGGGCAAGTCCTCCAGTCCCCCGACCTCCTTGGTAGCTGTTCACTAAATTCACTCCAGCTCCTCCATGATCTGCCCAGTGGTGGCAGGGAGGCTGACACATCTGCGGTTGCCTGTATTGTCCTTTTAGCCTTTCTTGAAAATGGGTGTAACACTTGCCTTCTCTTGCTTTCCTACGGCTAGGATTTTAGGGGTAGGGGGACTGAGAAGGAGGCATTTGTTCTACCACGCTTCCTCTGCAACTTGTCTTCTGGCAAAGCATGATTCTCTGTAAGATGAATACCATCCAGGGTACAGACATGCAACTAAACGGTGACACAGTTCCTAAAATCAATTAAATTAGATCCATTTTGTGCATCCCAATAACCAAAAGGGACACTACCAGCTTAGATTCTAGTTAATCTTAAGTAGCTTCAAGCTCCTAAAATCTCCCCCAATCCATTTTCGTAAGACTTCAGCAACTAAGTGACTTTTCAAAACTGAAGCTCATTACACAGAGAAAACAAATCAAGCAGCTAATGAAAAAGAATCAGTTCTCTTCTAACCTCTACTGCAATGCTACCAGTGTTATTGATTCAGTTTTAAAAATGCTCCTGACACCAGCCCGAACACCAGACATGCAAGTCAGGATGGGGAAAACGCATGTTATCTATATCCTCTATACCACAACTAATGTGTGTGCTAACAACAGCTACCTGATACAGGAAAGACCAACTGTTCTGCCCCCAGCTTCTTTCTCACCTCCCCCAAAAGAGAATGGTATCAACTGAGATCCTTTCTTGATTACACTGAGTTTAGTTCCCAGCCTTTCTTTCCACTTGCACATTGTGTATCAACGTCATACCCTCAAGTTTCTCTACTGTACTTACCCAAACTGTCTCCACCATCTCTCTTTTGCTGTGCTCATAATGAAAATACAGTCTGTGTTGAAGGTTCAGAAAAAGCTAAGATACTAGCTTCTTTCAAGAATAATCCATTTTCAGATCTACTTCTACTACCCTTCCATTAAAAAAAATTAAAAAAATAAAAATCACAGATTACTTGAATGTTCCACTATTAAAAACAAGCAGTATGTAAGGGCACATTAAATGCACCTGGTACCAAAGTTAATATACAGAAACAAATACGAAAAATGCATTCAGCTAAGAAGCTAGTCTCTTATATCTTCCCAGAAGCCAGAGGGGAATAAAACCAAAACAGCCCCCAAAACACGCAGCAGAAGCAGACCAATGAGAGTGCTCACTCCGGTCTGTTCTTGGAAGCTGCTCACTCTGGTCTGTTCTTGGAAGCACTGGATAGCAAATGACGGATTAACTTTGCTTTCCTCTGGTCCTACAGAGCCTCTCCATAACCATTCTTCCTCTTAATTGTTTCCCAAGGTGTCTTTGCTATTTTGACACCATTGCCGTGTCTGCTCTTGCAAGTAACTTTAAATCCTACTCAGTAGCATCAACACCACGGACAAGACTATTGTCACATTGCATGTGGCAATCAGGCTACACAGACTTACTGACCAAAATGCTTCAGTAATTTTATTTGCTGTAAGAGCAGAAATCTGGACAGAAGGAAGAGGAGGCAAGCAATCTGCCTATAGACTGGGAGACCGCCGCACTGGTAACATCAGCTTCTCATTCACAAGATCATCCTGATGAAGATTAAGTATTTTAGGTATCTTGGAGCATATTAGCAGAAGCGAGATCTTCTTCTCATCCTATCACAAATGCACACATCTTTTCTGTTGCCCTGTTTTGTCAGCTGACAAAACATTTAAGTTTGGGATGACTCTTGAAAGAGAAATCATCTGAGAATCCAGTAATTAATAGTGGGCACTTGTTTAAGGCAGCATGAAATGCACAGCCTGTACCAAAACAGAGTGTTTGCATGCGAACGCCTTCAGTTAGCTCACACAACTGACAGACCCGCTGCTTCACGTTAAGGCTGTGCCACCCTCACTGCACATCTGGGAAAAAAAATCAGCAGATATGTCCAACGATGTGAATTATCTTGACAAACAAACTTTAACTGTGATGTTCCCTGGCTATAGACTTATTAAATACATAGGTCAACACAAGGCATTTCGGATTTTAAATTGTTCTGTCTGCCACACTCCCCACAACGACTGACAGCATCAGTAGTGAGAACTCCATGCTCAGTATTGCCTTCTAGCTCAGGCTGCTTCCAGCACTCCCTTCAGCTACAGAAGTCCTTCTCTGTAAGTTCCCACCTTTACGTGCCTACTGTAGAAGCGGCATAGAACAGGCCTATTCTGCAAAGACTAAACCAGCAATGATTAATATGTACTTGAAGTAATATTATGAAACAAACAAAAGTGTTACGCAAGATTACTAGGAAACAGGCAAGTTTTGTGTCTCCTTTATGGTGTGTAATAGCTCCAAAAAGTGTGTTTCCATTCTCTTTTTTATTAATGCCACTTTTTCCTCCCTATTTCTGATACCAAATTGTAAGTGAAGGGTCGTTTGCTTGGCAACTCAAGCAGGAACATACAACACAAAATAAACCAAATGTGCATAAGGAAGCAACAGTAGACATGCGCTTAAAGCTAATGATTTTTATGTATTTCACTCTAAAAAAGCTTCCAACCATAACTGACTTAATACAAAAAACCCAATGCCCTCACAAATCTATTTTACTTTAAAGCACTGATTTCAGTGAGATGAGGTTCTGAATCACTCTCATTAATACTTTCCTTAAAGGAGTTTATGAACCTTAGGAAAAAACTTCACAGCTACTACAAAACAGATTTACATTCAGTACTTACTGAATTCAAGTCTCTTGGTAATTTCCACGTTTCTTTGCTCCATTAGATGAAACGATACAGGAGATGACACAGAAGCTATGCCATCAACAACACCCACTAAAACAGCTATCAAAGTACCAGCAGGGTTAAAGTTGGGCAGAGCGAGAGAGAAGCTCGTGCTCTTCAGGTAAGACACACACAGGGCTTGGAATCTAGTATACCATTTTCCTCACTGTGCAACAGAAAGTAGCTAGCTCCGATGTCTCCCTCAGAGTTGTCCAACAGCAGCAATGAAATAATGCCTACCTGTGAGGTTGGGAGGCACGTCACCTAGAAAGAGCCACTCATTTTGACAACACTGTCTGCCTGAGGAAGTTCCCACAGCATTAAAGATGACCCTCAGAGAAATAGGAGATTATTTTACAGATTTCTATATGTATAAGTAAAAATACATACACACACACACAAAGTTACTGCAAAGCAGATACTGCATTTATCCAGTGTTCCAAGTGAGATCCTTATTTCTCAATGGTGAATAAGAGGAAAGGCAAGATGAAATGAAGCTTTTGAAGAGTATAAGTTAAGAGATTTAGATTCTGAGTGATGATTGCCAATTACCAGTGATAATAGAAGTCTCCGTTTTCTTTTGATTCACACTATGATTCTGCACAATATTTGATAGTATTTGTTGAGACATCTCTATTAAAGAGAGTTTTCCAAATAAAAGATTTAGGTTCTCTCTGTATCTTAGACATCTGAGAAGACAGATGGAAAACATAACATATGTTAAAAGGAAGATTTACAAAGCAAAAATTCTTGAAAGTGTAAACCAAATTAGGGTGGAAGTGTCAGATTTCTAAGCTATCCCACATGCTTTTTCGTTGTATGAGAACGAACCCCAGAATTTTTTTCAATCCTGTTTTTCAACTATCCCCTCCACCCTGACTTCACATTAACCTGCAGTATTTTGCTAATAGAGGAAGATTTTTGTTCATGTTCTTCTCTATTAGCAGGTAACAACAGCGAGCAAATTCTCTAATAAAAATAAATACCAAGAATAGGTGGATTTTTTTTTTAATGTGAAGTTGCAGATAGAATAGTAAAAGACGGCATGTTGCTGTAGAAATAATTAATGGCACTGGACTATGACTCCAAGGAACGTTCAGCCAGAATAGAAAGTGAATAATCTGCAACAGAAAACCGGGAATCATTTCACAAGCTATCAAGAGACCTCTGGGGTACAACAAAGACTGACCCCCCGAGCACAGCCTTTATTCCTGCCTGCTGTTGGCAGGGCTTTTCCAGGAGCTCTATGCCACAGCACGAGACAGCATTTACTGAGTTAATTTTAACTCATGGTGGGGGGAAGGAATCAATTTGATAAACTCCCAAGTACACATGCAATTATCACTCGAAGTATGAATTTCAAAAAAGGAATGGGCACAATTGTAGGACTGCGGACTGTCACATAAAATCAGGCTGGCAGATCATCTGCTCAACTTTTCATCTCACATAGATGTTAGTGTCAAACTCCTTGGAAAAAAATCTATAAAAAACCCAAACAATGAGAAAGTATACAATAACCTGCTATCAGCAATGCTTCATGAATTGGTAAGCATTAGCTGTGCTAGACTCTCAATAAATGAGCCAATTTCTAATCTTACAAATCTCCTGTCCCAGATTACCACTGCAGGCATAAAGTTATGCAAGTCAGTCACTTAAGGTGCAAAAAAAATACAGCTTGTATCAAACTTAACACAGCTCAAAGTAAACATTTTTGCTTGGCATCATCATCTCCCATCCGCCACGCCGTCATTACACGTATATGGGAAGTCTTACGAAACGATATAGCCATGAAACATCACACCACATTTATTTCCCATCCCAGCTAGTTATGGTGCAAGTACCACAAAACAAAGGACGTTCCTGTGAAATAATTATAACTACACACACTCCTTCACCTACATCTTTTCAGAAGAAGCATTTCTTCCCCCAATTTTCTGCTTATAAATCCAAGTCTGTTCACTTAGTGGAATTACCCTTTTCCTTATTCCAGGGAGAGACAGAGAAAGCAAGCATGTAAAAGCGAGTCTTACTGTCACAGCACACAAATGACACTCAAGTTTTGCACGTACCATATAAAACAAGAGCAGATCGATTAAACAGGCTTCCATGAAACTTTTCAACTATGCAGGAATGAACCCTTCTGAAACATACATACTAATGCTTTCATGCACACAAACAAAATCTGGTTTTAGATCACCGAGACATCAGTCCATCTGAAGTCTCAGCTAAGCATGTGAACATAAGCTTAGAAAGCCTCGCTGTCTCTCCTTAAGCTACTTTGTTTTAAAGGTAGTCCACCTCTTTAAAAGTAAAAACTAAATCCACTGACATACACCTATCAGGTTTTTGGCAGGAGAGCGAGATCAAATCAGGCTGCCCATCGACACAAATTCCCTTCTGCGAAGTTCTGTAGCTCGCTGGGAGTTAACCAGAGATCTATTTATCTCGGCACATACAAAGGCACGTACGACAAGGCCAGTCTTCCCCCAGTTTTGAAATATGGGCACTGCGATGCTAACACACTGGGCCATAAAGAGAACATGAATTACCAGAGATCTCAGCCTGCAGCTTTTGCAGCAGCAGCCATACTGCTTAATCTGTTTATGATCTGAAGTTGTGGAGAAAAAAAACAAACCCCAAAACCACACACAGGAGAAAGTATGAGGTGAAAATCCAGCTCAAATGGACTTTTGAAGCCGCTCATCTCACCTTCTTTCCAACTTCACCTACTTTAGGAATTCATTAACTCATAATGCCGTTAAGGACACCCTCTGCTTTGGCCCAAATTATGATTTGTCGTTTCTGGAACTAGCATAGCTCTGCAACAGCAGAAGGCTGCAGGATACGTAACACATAGAGATAGAGGTGCTGCTTGCAAGGCAACACAGACCACCACCAAGCTACCTGCAGAACCAGTGAAGGGGCACCTGAACAACGCCGGCTTTGCTGCTGCTCCATTCAAGCACATTTTTCACAATCTGCATGCAGAGTTCAGACCAAGATCAGCTCAAGAACACTGCCAGTTCACTGTATATTCTGCCGAAGGACCAATGCCAGCAATGTACAAAATAATCACGACGCTCAACATTAAAATAATAAGCTGCCATCACCAAAGTTACTGTAACTCTACTTTTCATACAAGTCCCTTGTTTATTCTGCAGCACACTAGATGAGAATGCCTCATAACACTTAAAGAGGAGACAAATGCTTAGGCATGAAAAATACCGTGTATCTAATAAAGCAGTAATTAGACAAAAGCACTACTCCCACCTGGCTAAACAAGGAAAAATCTTTCCCATAGACACTTTACCATAGGAGCCAGCTTGTTCAATACTGCACAGCAACTGCAAGCTAAGTTAACAACCACGAGTCTTAACCTTCCTTATTGATACAAAGAGCAACGGGGCAACTGCAAAATGGGACTATCGTGAAACTTAACAATGGTCACAGTGCACATTCCTGTTATCCTTTCATCCCTACGCCCTTCTCCGAGACCAGACATTTGATTTAGCTGCTTAAGTTTAACAGGAAAGGTTGTATTTTCAGAATGTGAGTAGAGCAATTTCAATTGCACAAACTTCGCTCTGCTAAGCTGAGGAGCTATTTTTATCAGAAAGATTAAAGGCAGCTAAAATTTACCCTGACAAAAGGAGCTGCTTAACACGACCGCATCAAAGCATAAAGCAAAATATAAACAAGGACGAGCAGTTGCTTTCTGCCGAATGTTCAGGCCTGCCATCAGACCCTTCGGCACCGCACCGCTATGCTCAGTTACAAGCATTTGCAGGCTCAGAGCCTTACTGTTCAGCAACAGAACTGCACAACTGGGCCTAACACAGCCTCTTTTAAAGCACATCCCAATCACCCAAGCTGCAGCATCAAACAGCACAGGTTAATGACTGCAATTACAATTCAGTTAACCAATACACAACTTACTGCTTGTTCAGGGTGCAAGCCTCAAACCCATCTCCCCGAGCACCTCTGCTCACAAAGGCAACTTTTCAGGTTACAACATAACTTTTCCATTTAAGCCTCAGCGCAAGGGAGCAGCCTCGTTTAGGTTCAGGAGCACGTTATTTCATAGCAGTCGCTACTCTATTTGTATTGCCTGCTACAACGCAGAGAAACCTTCAGCAATCTTTCAACAAGCAGCATTAGCTGCTGGCAGCAAAGCTAAAGAGATTTTTTTGGAAAAAGCACTTCTGAGTGCACAAACACTACCTGCACTCTCAAGCAGAAAGGTATTTTTGCCTGAAGAACACTGAGACAACAACAGAATGCTACAGACACACTCCCACTTGTTCAAAATACAACCTGAGGTTTGCCGTCCCTGATGACCAAAGGCCCCCTCAGCTGTGTAAAACTTCATGCAGATGCTGGAGTTTACGTATCTAGCACTGCACAGAGCTCAAGGAGACGCATTAGAACTTGCTGAACAGGACGTAATTATGACTGAAGCATTCCAGAACAGACCAAGTGAACTTCAAAAAAGAAAAAAAAAAAAAAGACACCGCTTCAAACATCTTTCACTGGCTCCCAGTAGAGTCTAAAATGTCTAGCTAAAGAATTAAAGAAAAACTGTGTTTTCCCTGAGTTACTGTGGTACATTTACTAGCAACTTGCATATCATCCTTCCGAATGATAGTCCACCGCTTCCACGAAAGGGATTAGCATAGTTCAATCACAAGACCTCACTTAGATATTCTCTGCCAAATCTTACTCTCAATACAGTTTCTTTTTGGCATGTTTCATTTGTTTGTACGCTGAGAAGAAAAAGATTCCAGAAAAAAACGCAAAAGGACTGAAGTATCTATAAGCTATTGCCAAATGCAGATTAAGCAAACCAAAAAAAACCCACAGAATTTATCAGCTCAATTATAGTAATAATTTTTTCAGTCTATAAAAACACAGCAGGCATAGCATGATTAACTTATCACTGTCCCTTCAACAAGATTCATTAATCTCTGAAAACAGAAATGCAAGTCCAACACACTTCGTGTTCAACATGGAAAGACGTCACAACACGCACACATGCTCTTATGCACACACGTGCGTATTTACAATGGGCACGCGCTTGCTGGAAATGAGAAATTTTGATGTGTTTTATTATCTACAAACCCATTACAACTGAAAAAAAAAAGCACGCCAAAGACAGTACGCGACATACAGACAAGTCGCAGCGACTGCCAGCCTGCTGGGCATTTCACCATGCAAGCAACCCCACAACTTAAAATTTTACCTGCAAATTCTTTGGTTTTTGAGGAAAAATGCTCAGAACAGTTTGAGCCAACCACCTTAAACCAGACTCACAGGTGGTGAGATAAAAAAAAGCACAATATCAATATGCTATTAGGAAGTTTTTATTCCATAGGGTGCCGGGCACAGTGGAAAAAGCTGCCTGCATAGGGCTTTTAGTTGTGGGCGATATATGGGTTTTAAGGAGTAGAGATAGAAACCCCGACCACCCCCTCCAGAAGTCGGGTGGTTGGTGTTTCTGATGGCTGGGTTTTTCTCCTTCCCTACCCGCACCCCGCTCACCTGGGCACCCCCAGCATCCAAGCCAAGGCGGATCCCTCCAGCCCTTCACCATTAAAACGAAAGGGGTGGTCGATGACGGGAGGAAAGGGAAATTTAACTCAAAAAAAAAAGCCTTACCCGTCTCTCCCGACCGCTATTTATAGCCGGGACGGTACTTGGCGTACGGGTCCCGCCCGGTAACTTCGACTGGAGGAGGCCCGACCGCTCCGGGAGGGATCCTTCCCCCCCTTTCCCGGCACCTCGCCAGGCCGGTTCCCACCCCCGCCGGGAACCGCGGCAGGGCGGGCGGTTTCTCCCCCCCCCCGCCCCCCGCCTCCTCCGGCGGGCGGTCGGGCCCGACCGCCCGCCGGAGGAGGAGGAGGCCGCAGGGCGGGGGGGGGGAGAAACCGCCGGTAAGGCCCGCCCGCCCCCTCACCGCCCCGCAGGCCTTACCTGTGCTATCGCTGGCGGAGAAGCCCGGCGAGTTGAGCTTGGCTCGCTTGGGGTTGGGCGGCCCGTCGAGTAAGTTCTCCGCCATGGTAGCCGGCTGGGCCGTCCGAGGAAAGGCCGCCGAGCCGGTAATCGTTGAAAAGGGGGCAGTCTGAGGCGGGGGGGGGGGGGGGGTGGTGAAGCTCTCCTTTCCCCCTTCTTCCAAAGGGGAACCCACCGTCGAGCAACAGCGCCGCTCAGTGCCCGACCGGCGGCGGCCCCCGTTCCCCCATACCCGGGCCGGGCCGCCGCCGCCGCCGCAGCAGGCCGCAGGGGAGGAGGGTTCGGGGCGGGGTGGGGAAGAGCCCAGCGCCCCCTCCCTGCCGGCCTCGCTCCTCCCGGCCTCTCTTCCCCCCGCCCGGCGGCCGCCGCCGCCGAGGAGGTGCCCGGATGGCGGCTCAGTCAGTCAGTCAGTCAGTCACTCGGGGAGCATAGCGCCCCCCCCGCCCCTCCGCCCCCCCCCCCCCCCCGCCCCACAGACACACACACACGCTCCCCTCCACCTCGCCCCGTCCCCTCCCCTCCGCGCCGGGGGGGGTTCGCCCCGGCCCCACGGCGGCCCCCGCCCGCCGCCCCCGCCCGCGGCCGAACCGCGGCCGAGGTAGGGGAGGGGGGAGGGGGGTGGGGGAAAGAGGAGGGAGGGGGGGAAAAAAAATTCAAAAAACCACCAAAAACCGGAAAAAACCCGAAAACACCCAAAAAACGCCCCAAAACAATGAGCGCGGCGCGGCGGCGGCCGCGGCTCCCGGTCCCGGCGGCGGCGCTCGGTTGGTTCCGGCCGGCTCTGCCCCGCTGCCCCGAGCCCCTCTGCCCGTCGGCGGCGCTCCGCGCGGCTGCCCGTGTCCCGGCGGGCGGCCCCGCTGCCCCGGCCCGGCCCGGCCCGGCCCCGCTCCGCTCGCGCCGCGCTCCGGCTCCGCGACAAGATGGCGGCTGTTGATTCCTCAATTAAAAAAAAAAGTTTTTTTTTCTCTTCTCTTTTCCAGAGACCATGGGGGCGGGGACGGGGCGGGGCCTGCGCCTTGCGTCACCGCGCACGGGGCCCGCCCTCCCCCGCCCCCTCCGACGCCGGAAAGGCGCGAGCGGCGCCGGAAAGAGACGGGATCGTCCTCAGTTGCTCCGCGGAGGGGTTAGGGGACGGCTGGTTAGCGGCGGGCCCGGTGGCCCACCCGCCCGGTCGTCCCCCCCCCTCTCCCCGGGGTCGCTGGGCGCTCGCCCTTCTCAGGGACCTCCGCGGCGCCCCCACAGTTGCCCGTTCGAAGTGTCACCCGTCAGTCCCCTCCTCGGCGTCCCCCTCGGTTGCCCCAGTCGCTCACCTCAGTCTCCCCTACTTGCTCCTGGTAGGGTTACCCCCCCCCAGCTGTGCCCCCTCACAGTCACCCCCCGCTGGGTGTTAGTTATCCTCCTCTCTTGTCACCCACAATCTCCCCTCAGTCCCACCGCAGGCATCCCCTCTCAGTCTCGGTCCCCTCACAGTCGCTCCCCACATTATCCTACCCTCAGTCCCTCATAGTTTCCTCTCAGTCCTGCTGCAGATGTCCCCTCAGTCTCCTCGCAGTCCCCCTCCCCCAGTCTCCCCTCTCAGTCCCCCCACAGATGTCCTCTCAATTTCCCCCTCACAACATCCCCTCCTGAGGTTCCCCCCTCAGTGCCCCTGGTTCTTCCAGGCCCTCAGAGCTGAGGCGCAGCAAGGCCCAACGCTCCTAACACAATCCTGGGGGGCAGCCATGCCAGCCCGTGCCCTCCCGCTCCTGCAATCAACGAGTTCAGGGTGTGATGCACAGCCAGGGCCTCAGGGCGACGCTGAGGCCATGGGGTGCTTGTATCCCCCACAGTGTCTCCCTGCCCAGGTTTCCCTCAGCGCTCCCCCTCGCCTGCACTTGTTCTCTGCCTCCTCCTGCTTTCTGACTGAAACCTATGCAGCAGCCTCTGCACACCCATGCACCCTGTGAGGGGTTGCTGTGGCCTGGCTGACGGGCTTCTCCCACTGCTTTCTGCACATCCATGGGGTTGGTTTTCCGCTGCTCCTCGACCCTCATGTGCAGCCACACGTGAGGGTGGATCTCCAAGCTGAGCTGACCCGATCGCTCAGGCACCAGGGCCGAACGCAGCCTTGCTTTACAAATGCCTTGTGCTCTGTCTAGACAGATTTCCCCAGCCCAAAACAGGTTTATAGGACTGGAGCTCATATACTTCCGTGGATTTCCATACTGGTTCCCAACCTGAGAAGCAGGTCATATAAGCCCCAGTGACGTGACATGCCAACGTGGCAGCAAGAGCTCCTTGTACCCAAACTGGTTGCTCGGGGCTGTTTTCATCGCCTGCTTGTCGGTATGTCCCCAAAGAGCAGCCACAATTGGAGGACAGACTGGAGAAGGGCACTGAGACAATCCTGAGGATGTGTTGATGAAGGCCATAAGCTGCGATGGATTAATCAGCAACATTTTATTGGTTTAAAGGAGATCTGTAATGACACCTTCTTTTGCAAAGAGCAGGTCTGCCTTTTGTTTACTGCAAAACTTGAATTCATTACATTTACATCTACATTTACATGCATTTCATTACATTTACTTGCAAATTCTGTATTTATTTACATGGTGCCTGTCGTTGCTGAGATCTGACTGTAATCATGCTGGAGGTCTCTTACAGGCCTCTGCTTCTATCACTATATTACTCATTATCTACACAAGTAAGTGCTCTCTAGTTATGCCTGCTTTAATTTCCTTCAAAAACAGTGAGTTCCCATCTGTTTTAGGATGGCTCAGCATGGGACAAGGTTCAGTGTCTCACAGTGGTTCCAGACATGAAAGCAACAGCTTTTGTCCAGCAGTGTTTTACTGTAGTATAAGGCATTTGCCCCAGTTTAGGTTGAGGGAAAATATTTTGCTGTTGGAGGTGGGGGGGGGGGGTGGAAATCAGGTCAGATTGTCTGTCAGGCACAACCGAGGACAGCAGTGCCCTTTACTATCTGCTGCTTCAACTGTTTAACAAGTTTGGTCAGTGATGTTGAACTGCAGCTTGGATAACTTTTTGCACTTGCCTTGCCCATTATGTCACTTGTGGTCTTGATCACGAAGGATTTGCTGGAGCGACTGACACCAGGAGACCTCCATAGCATTTTGCTCCCCTTATGACCCCCTGCAATAACTCTGCAGCTCTGGCATGAAGTCAGGATGGAGATCCACCACTGGGGACAGAACCTGAGTGGTCCCACAGCTACAGCATAGCTCCAGGAAGATGTTCATACCGCCTGGTGCTAGGCAATACACTTGATGTTACACCAGTACTGCAGCTCTGACCGTACAGCCGAGCAAGAGGGCCCAATACCATCACCCACCACTGTAACAGCAGCTGGTGTGCCAGGGCAACACTACGTGCTCGATGTTGGGAGTGGGGAGCAGATGGGAGGACTCATGGAGGCTGTGATTCCTCTCCCATTAGCTGGGAGAGCTCCTCTATCTTTACAGCAAGCACCAGGCTTGCCACATTGGTGAAATCAGAGGGGGGCTGCAAGTCCTGGGGACAGAGTGGGAGAGGAAGGAGGTGCTTTGGAGGGAGGGAATCCTATACCTCGGGCAGTAGGAGCGGAGGAGGAGGATCCTATTGCTGCTGTGTCCTGCAGCTTCTCCGTGGCACGATGTCCCCTTAGGATGGCCCCAGTTTCCCCCTGCTATGGGATTAGAACAGCATTGGGTTAATGGCAGGAGGGAGGGGTAAGACCTGGACTGTTATCCACTGCCTCTGGAAACAGGGCTGTGATTAAATACCCAAAAGGCTTAATAGTAATGCAGTGTTCAGGGTACCATAGCCCTTTGGTGTCAATCAGTATTGCAAGAGTCAGATGGTCTCACCCACTGGTAATGCTGAACACAGAACAAGCTCTAACGGAGTAAGAGGATTTTGTGAGAAGAAAGGAAAGTCTTTGAAAGACACTATATAACAAGCAAATGAGCCCTACTACTGCAAACTAGCACCCAGGATTCCCAGTCTGGACCCTAGTGCACAGCTGTCTGCTCCCCCAGCTGATGGTTAAGCCCTCGCAGGGGTTCCTGCGGACTTCATGTGCGGTGCTCAGGAGGCACGGTGAAGCAGGTGCTTAAGGGATAACTCCTTTATTCAGGGACTAGTTCCAAGAGAAATTGCATAATAAAAGCTGCACTGCTGCAGCCCATTTCCAGACTTCCTGTCTCCAGAACTAAGCTGCTTAAAGATACAGTTCCCGAGATCCTACCTTCCTTCCCCGGCCAGCACCTGGAAGTATCATTTCTATAACTTGTAACCTCAGATCCTTAGAGCCATTAATAATGCTTGAATAACTTCTGAGGAGCTCTGCACTGTAACTTGTAGTCACCATGGCATCATCAGAGCAGTTCTCATCGGGAATAAGAGAGTCTGTTTTTCCTGGTAAAGTTACAGCCTGGCACCTGGTTGCCTTTCCATCCCTGTGTGCTGCCACATGAAGCTGTCCCAGCAAAAAGACAAGCCTGGCACCCGTTACCTTCTCTCCTCCTGGCAGCTGCAGAAGGTGCTGCCTATTCTTCCCCCAAGTGTATCTCTCTGGTTACACACACCCTACACTCATGGGATTGCGGAGAAACTTTATGTGAAATAACTGTTGTTTCTGGCTTCTGATTTTCATTGTACGTGTGAATTCTTGTTGTGTTCAGGAAGTGGTGGTAACCCCTGGGACCGCAATCATAGTGCTGTTTTGTGTTTAGCTATATATGTCTGTGCACTTTCGCAAACGCTCAGCTCCTTGGGCTATGGAGCCTACCTAATATCCCGAGTGGTCTCCTTGCTTCATTTTATGCAAAACAAAGTATCTGTAGGTGGCTAGCCATGTTCTGTAGGTGCCATCCTGTCATTTAATGCTGTCAAGCACTGGTCAGATCTGATTTTGCTTTCCTTTTCAGTACATATTTATTATTTTAAAGCCATTTTCTACCTACTTGTTGAATAGAGTCTAGTGGGGACTGGATGCAGACGTGGACATTGCTGTGACCTGCTCAAAATCCTGCCCATCATCTGTTGAGACCATCCTCTCTACTAGCACAGCTCTGATGTAGAGGAATCATCCATGTAACAAGTAAGGCTGTCTCACAGAAGTGAGAATAACAGTTCAGGAAAAACATGTAGTCTTCTGTCATCAACTTAATCCAATCTGTCACTGCGAGTGGTCCTATTTTTCTGATGTCCCAAATGTGAAGCCCTTTTGCTGGAGTTGGCCTGTAATTTTGCCATGCCTGACAAACTATTATGAAAAAATCTGTATAAATCTGTCTTTACACTCTCATCCTGGGTTGTTGCTCTAGAAATCATAGTTTGCACTTTGTCTGAGAGACAACAGTCCATTTGCTTTACTTTTTAAGAGTCAAACTGCTATGAAAAATGTCTATCTTTGGACTCTGCTACACTATGTTTTTGTCCATCTGACACCAGCTTTCACCCAGTCTCACAGTCAGTTTGAAAATCGTATTTCTATCTGTAAAATAGTAATCTGGGCAATCTGGGCAAATTTCATGTCTGCCAGCTCCCTTTCAGCAGTTGTAATTAGTGGTTTATGGGTGGTTTCAGCCAACATGGGCCAAAATGAAGACACAAAACTTTTTTTCCCCTGCAGATTACAGTGAAAGATCCCTTCCCTGAGCACATGGAAACACGGGGTGCCCACAGGTACACTCTGGCCATTCGAGATGGGAAGATTTCCGCATTTTCCACCTCCCTGCTCTCTGCCGTGTCCCTCTGTCAGACTTGGCCTTCCCCATTACACAGACAGTAGGAGGGAGCATTTGCGAGCTCTTCAGGTGCTGCAGGTCAGAGCTTGGCATTAGCTTAATCCCAAATGAATAGCAGTCCAAGTTAACATGCTGAGCTGTGAGCACTGGCGGTGAGCACCGCTCACGTTCCTGTCTGCTAAGTTCACTACAGAATCCACCTCTTGCCTGAACCTGTATCTCAGAGAAACACCTCGTCCTTCCCACCGGAGCTAGTGCCTCTGTCCATTTTTTCTTCTGTTGACTCCATGCAACTCAGAGCAGTGACATCTCAGCATCTTTGAACCTCCGCCCCAAGGTGGGGGATCTGGCGATTCCCTGTCCCTTGAAAGATGTCTTCAGAGTCCTCCTCACCCACTTCTGTCCTCTGCTCTTTCCATGAGGGCATCACAGAGACAAGATCAAGGCCTCAGCACATTTTACCACACTAAGCATGGCTCCTTTCGATCAAATGCGATCCAAGCATTTATTAACCTACTTGAATAGACTGCATGTGTCTTTTGTGGAAGTAAATTCATTATTATAAATCTCATAGTTCAATTGTTTTTCTTTCTCTGCATATAGTTTTCTTTTTTGTATTGGTAGCAGTGCTCACAACAATGCAGTGATTTTCATGTAAGCATCTAAGATGACATTTGGAAATGCCCTCCTTGTGTTCTGGCTGACAGTCCTTATTTTTTGCTGCAGCAAAATCTGATGTTCCCATGAAAACTCTGCCTGAGCTCGTAGTCTCACCATCATCCTGTTAGTCACCCGTCTGCAAAATTCTGCTGACCCGTTGCAAAGCCAGGCCATGGGGACACTGATTGCATTTTTCCCCTGCTCTGCCATTGTCCTGGCTGCTGGAGGTAGCTGCAACAGTACGGCTCTGCTATTGCTCCTGCTCCATTGAGCATTGCCTGTCCCTGTGCCTCAGTCCTCTTTAGAGGAACTCTTGGTGTGAAATATGGCTTTAGTGCAAGACGTCTGGTTATCTCTAGGAGCTTAATTCCTGGAAAATTCTCTCCACCTCATCAAGGCTTAATCCTGGCTTGCCCACCAACCTGCAAGCTTTTTGCTTTGGGTTCAACTCCTCACGCCTGTTAAAATCTTTATTTCTTATCAGAGACTCTGTTGAACTCCCAGAGTCACCCAGTGAGCAACCCCAAGCTCTTCTGTAGTATCAGCCTCTCTCTGTCACCTGGGTTAAAAGCCAACTCTGTGAAATGTTTTGGTTTTAGGTGGCAGGCAGGTCCCTCATCTTCTGTGCAAGTTCTCAGAGAAGGCTAGAGCCTCAGCGGTGGCTTCCCTGTCCTTGCTCAGCACCGTCATGTGCCATCATGCATCCGACAGGCCCGCTCAGGCAGAGACCAGCTGGAAAGGCGAATGCACAATAGCACTGTGCCTCTGCAGACCCTGACCGCCGTCCCAAAGCTGATCTCTTTGGATGGAAATGGTCGGCTCCTCCACAGGACTTCCCTGCCCTACAGCTGCCTTGAGCACCTAGTTACCACTCAGCCTGCAGACTCTGCTCGGCCCTCTCCTTTCCCCCAAGGCACCTAAATTTTGTGTTTGCTGGGACTTCCAGTGATGGAAATGCCTGGTGACGACGGTTCTGTGGCTGGACACGTGCAAACCCCTCTAGCTTATGGCACGTGAGACCTCTGCAGCACTCAAGGCCCAGCAGCTTTGCAGGTGGCCATCACACCATCCCACTGGCCTGGGGGCCCCCCCACAATCACCCTTCTTGGGGACCCCCCCAGCCTGCATCTCCCACAGCTCACCCCGAAGAGGAACAGGGGTGCTCATCCCCCTCAAGCCTCTGAGCAAGCCTGCAGACTGTGCTCTCCTCCTGCAGAGGGAAGGCCCTCAGCGGTGACCAGGAAGCCTTTCTGGGCTGGGTCTCTGGAAAACTGTCCTGCTGAACCAGTTCCAATTTGTATAAAATTCTTCAATATTCATCAGAACAGGGAGCCCATTGAGCTGGGTTGACAAGGTGAATACATTAGCCGCCTGTTTGCCCCTCCAGCCTCCCTGTTCCTCCACCACAGGGTTCTTTCCTTGGTTTGGACAAAAAAAAAGAGCAACTTCCACAGGAGCTCGGACGTCCATGCTGTCTGCTTCCAGACCTGTTGTGGCCCAGCCCCACGTTGCTTTGAAGAGCACCCCACCGAGCCGTGCTGTGGGTGTCTGGTCCCCATCACCACGTTGGCCAAGCAGCTACCAGGAAAGATCTAGCTCCAGGCTTAGCGTGGGTGGGTGGACATGGTGGTCTCTTGAGGGCCCTCCTGCTCCAGAGCTGAGGTTCAGGAGAGCTGGGGCCAAACCAGGCAGGCTGTGGCGTAGGGCTGGACATCAGGAGAGCATTACAGTGGCGGATGTCAAGCAGAGGAGACACCTCCCTCTGGTCTGGAGTTAGGAACTGCATTTTCTAGGAGAAACGAGACTGAATGCTGGTCATCTTCTCAGCATTTCTGGGGGACTGGTAGAGTTGAATGATGATGGCTTTTCCCTCCTCTTTCTAGCAAATAACACATTTGTGGAAAACTGTGCTTTTCTGCAGGGGGATAACTCTTGCATGTTCAGGTATTCAATGAGTATTCAGAAAACCCCTGAGGTTTCAGCTTTTGGAATTTGGAAAGCACTGAAACCTTCTGATCTATTCATTGATAAAGAAAACATTTAATTTCCATGCTGCATGAGCAAAGCTTTAAAAACAGCTTTTAGCTCCAAAATTGGGAAAATAAAAGGAGTAAGAAAGGACAAAGTGACCAAAATATATCATTTCACCAACCTTCCCCTCACTGAATTTTTCAAGTCAGTTTGACTGAAACCAAATTCCTTATTTTTTCTTGTTATGGCAACAACCAGTTCAGAGGCTCCACTGTTTCTTTAGCGCTGTGGTCCTCACAGAGAACTCCCTGGGTAAGGTCTGGCTCTCATACATTACACTCGGATGCATCTCACTTCCTTGCTATCAACTTGAGTCGGCTGCCTGAATCACACCTGGCATATCCTGGGTGCACAGTGTAGAGTGTGGTAGAGCCAAACCCAAACCCTTTCTGTTGATTCAGTCCCGAGTTTCTCCCAAACACAGCACAAGGTCTTCAGCTGTAAAACCTTTTTCAGCAGAAATCGCCTTTTGCCATGCATTTGCACAGTGCCTAAATAATGGGCTCAGGCAAAAATAGAAATAATTGTTGTCATTATGGCTTCTAGCTCAGGTTAAGGAGATCAGAGCAGGGCAGCAGAGTGGGCTGTTGTTGTGGTGATAACCAGCACAGGAAAAACTGGGATAATTTCAACTGGAAAACCTGTGTGAGAGCAACTCTGACAAGGTGCTCTACTCTGTTGCTTTCAAGGTTATCAAAAAAATGATCACCCTCTCAGCTGTGATGTCCCATTCTGTGACATTAATGGCAGGAAAATTTAAAGCCAAAGGAATCTCTTGGCACAGTATGTAATTTGCCTGGGGAAATTAGTTTCAAAAAGGATCAGAAAGTTAAATCCTATTGCTGGGCTTAAAATGAAGGCAAATAATTTTATAGACAAAATAATATTTTTCTATGATAAATTATGTAGAAGGCAAGAGTAATAAAATGTCATGCTCCAGGGTATAAAACAATCCCTGTAAAGGTCAGGAAGCACTTTTAATGTACATGCACATCACTGCACATTAGTCCAGATGCATTTTAATTTGTTTGGATTTTGTGTCCTTGATTGGACATGATACTCTTCTCACCTGATGTTCCTCAAGGCCAAGCACCTTGTTGGCTGGACTGGGACAGAAACCTTCCCCAGCTCTCTCAGATTATTGCTCCATTCCTTTAAGCATGAGGCTGGATTATTTTTGTTATGCATATCACTCGTGTCCCATTCTTGCAAGACTTGACAGACTGTAAGGTCTTGGTGGCATTTTGCCCTCTGATTTGTGACTCTGCAATTTTGCTGTTACAACACTGTCTCTAATTATAACAAGATTAATTTTTCAAACCAACCTGTCCACCTTAGGCGCACTGCTTACTTCCTACAATGCTGAAGTCAACAGGTTGGCTGTTGATGTGCACAGCCATGCGCGTGCACTCTGCACTTAGGTCTTAGAACATCCTAGGTCACTTGTTTTTTGGTTTTCTTAAACCAACAGCAGATTAGGTGTTAAGAAGAAAAACTCCCTCTTTTCCTGCTTTTCTTCCTACCCCACATCAACCATTAAAGCTTATCCCAGCCTTGTGCTTAGCAGGGGAGTGGAGCCAGATCAGCTCTGAATTGCCCAGCCTGGGGGTCCCATCATCATCATCCTGGAGCGGTACTTCACAAACTACCACACCTTGGATCTGTCCCCCAACTCCACCATATCCAGTTTATGGTCACATCTATTAAATCGGCCTGTAAGCAACCAGGTTGGCCCCTCTGCCAGGTCAGCTTCACTGCCCGTGGCCCAAGCCCACATCTCCCTGCTTACGTGAATGCTTCTCAGCTGCCTTCCAGGCTCTCCTACAGAAGACGGCACTTGGTGCTCATACAGGACAATTTACCAGGCTGGTTTGAATGTGAGAGCTCTGAAATGCACTTGTGAAATAAGAACAGACCCAACCTTTTTACAATGGCTTTTAGTGATGCTCGCAGCATCCTGAAATGCTCAGGTGGAATTTGCTCGCGAGCTTTGTAAAATTACCCTCTGAGAGAGAGCAAATAGGAGAAAATTCAAGCTAGGAAAGCCAATTTACATTACTGAAGTGTTAAAACAGGACAGAGCTGTTATCTCAAACCCATATTACAAAAGCAGCCAAAGACTGGGTAAAATACAGGATTTTGCATGGATAGAGACTCTGCCAGGAAGAGTTTATAACTTAAACCATCACAAAATGTACCACAGCCAGCAGGAGCCCGGTCGTTGGAGCAAGCGCGGTCCCGTGACCCCAGCCCACGTGTCGGGAGAGTGAAGCAGTCGGGAACAAGAGTGACATGAGACTTCCAGCTACAGAGGTGACCAGCCTGGACCGACCCCCCAGACACACGCAATGGCGCTTGGGTTGAGCCTTGGCTGACAGCACCCACACCACCTGCACACTGTGCTCTCAAGCCCCTTTTTGCACCCCCGGTCCTGCCTCCTCCTGCGGTTACAAGGAAGGGGTCAGGCCAGCCCAGGGCAGCCAAGGCTGGGTGGCCAGCACCACTAAGGGTGCAAACCCACCATAGGGTTGCTTAAAAGCTTCTAGAAGACATCCAGTGAAGAGGGGGACCTGGATGTGGATTCACTCACAACATGACACATCATTTACCCTCATGGCTCCAGCAGCTGGTGCAGGCTTCTCTGTGGTAGAGCCTAGATACTGATTTCTGGGCCTCTTTGAGGGATCTCCCAGGGCTGCTCCCTTGGTGGCTTCTCATCCTGCTGAAGCCCGAAAACATCCTGGCACAGTTTGGCAGCGGGTGGGCAGCCTGGGGCTCTGGACAGAAATGTTGAAATCCCTCCTGCCAGACATCTCAGGCTTTTTGGACAGTTGCTGGAGAGAAGTCTCATTCTCCTCCTTCCGTCTCTAAGTGGTTGCTGTCGTGACATGTCCCTGATCTCCCCCTGGCCTTCAGTCAGAAATGCTCAGAATTATCTCTGCCTCTTTCAGAGCAAAGGCAGCCCCATCTCCTTCTTTGCCACTTCCCCTTGAGCAAGCAGTGACCCTCTGCACTCCCACTCCAGTGCAAGTTCCCACCATGACACTGGGATATCTTTATAGCTTTGGTTATGAATTTGGATCATTGACTGGCTGTGCCCAAGCCATCAAAAAACCATCCCAAAACTGTCTGGCTTTGTATTTTCCTGGAGTTTCAGTCAAACTGAAACCATTAGATCATCTTTTCTGTATTTTTGGATGCCACAGGTCATTGCATTTCATGTGAACACTGAGCTCTGTAACTCGGGTCAGATCAAAACCCCGCAGCCCTCAGGAGAGCGGAGCTGCTGTGGGCTGAGATGGGAAGCAACAAGGTGCCAGTGTGGCCCCAGCGCTGCCAGGGAGGGTTTAAACGCTCGCAGCACAAGCTTGGCACTCCAGCCCAAAGGAAGGGGGACAATCCGGGCGCCCCAGACCCCTCTCCCTCCCTGGCTGGCACAGGGCACCGAGCTCTCGGACCGGGTGATCTTGCAGCACTGGGGTAAGGCAATACATCCTCGTGGCTTCACCTACCCGGCTCCCCGCTCACAGGCTGAGCCGTTCCTCCCAGAAGCTGAATTAAAAACGTGTGGTTGAAAATGAGCTAATTTTGCTTTAAAGGCTGCAAGCCCTGGTGAGTGCACCGCTCCCCTTGCAAATTGTCGCAGTGTGCAGTTACTGTCGCTGTGAGAGAGCTGCAGCTTATTTCAAGGTTGAATTTGTCCAGCTTCTCGTCCCCGGGACATTTACATCTCTGGAAATAATCTGGGGACGTTGCAGTCTGTTATAGTGGAGCTGTCACTTTCCTTGGTCAGATCTCTAGGCAGGAGCTTGGATTTTAACAGTCCAGTGTCACTATATACCCCCTTCTTTATATTCTCTGTTTTATTTAACATTAGGGAAAACATATATTTTATTTTCAAGCTTTTCTTTGCAATTGCAAGGACCAGATACTTTTTTCAAATGACGACAGCTGAGAATCTCATGCATTTGCATGACTGCAACCAATGACTCTAAAAACTACTTTAACTAAATCACTGCCCAGAATTTATCAAAGACTCGCGAGGCTGATGTACATGAGGGCTGCTGACACCCAGTACAGAACATATGAGCCCTAAAGTACCTAAAATTATCTCGTGTTAGCTTTTGAAAATATGTCTCCACCCTCCATTCAGAATGACAACTTTTGGCAACAACAAGAAAACAGAAATGACAGATGGTAACAAAATCTGGTACACAAACATGACAGTAGGCAATATAATGAACATTTCACCCACTCGTTCATTTATGCTAATCATTGCTTTTGAGCAACCTGAATTGTTATGCCAGACAGCAGCGGATCTGAAGCATGGCATAGCAAATCTCAAAGGGCCACCAACCTGAAACCAGAATAAAACCCCCACCAGGCTACTCGTTGTGAATGAAATTAAAGTATCACTAAACTACAGCCTGCTCTGATGGCCACTGAAAAATCCCTCCATTTCTAAAAAGCACATCGAACTCTCCTCCTGCCCTGAAATTCCTGCCCCGAAAAACACCACATCCACAAAACAGGGCTAGTCCTGTTTTCCTGCTACCCAAAGCTTCATCAAAACTCAGATGAACCAGCAAAAATTTGCAGGCAAAAGTGAGAATTAGCATCCTTGCAGTAAATGCATATTGTGCTACTAAAATGTAGTTTTTATAGCAACAAGAAATTTCTTTTAAAAATGCTTTCCTCCCAGGCTAAGCTCTCTGGTATGAATTCAGTCCCCGCGGGAAAATATTTATTCTTTTATTTGAAGCCCACATCTCACGCTGACATTCTCAGTGGAAGGTGCTATGTCACCCACAAAACTCCTTTTATTTCCTATAAAAATGTAAATCAGCCTATTTTTTTTCCCCCAACAACCTTATGCAATGAACAGTATCCTTGCTCAATTATTTTGAAGACATGCTTTTAGCCTCTATTTTATGCAGCAACCTGTAAGACTGAAACTATTCCTCCCCTTCCTTCCCTGACGTTTCAGTGCTTGCTCCTATAGCTGCTGATGCAAAGGTCTATCAACGTTCCTGGGGTGGGTAGGACCTAAAAACATCTCACAGGGCAACAGCAACACCATTATATTCTCCTGACAGTATAAAATAAATTTTCCCACAAATAAATTGCCAGCGCTCTCAGGAAAAAAGAGGCAATCTTGAGGAATTGCCCTCAGAGCTGGCTGAGGTGTGTAATTGTACAAAACTGTATATATTTGTGATTATAAATGAGGCCAGTCCTCCATGGTGAAGATTTCCAGACACTGTCCTCTATAAGACCCTATTTTCATTTGCTTACAATGCTGTCAAACATTACCTACGGCGGATGAAATGCTCTTTTCTGGGGCCAGAATTGCAGTGAGAACTCACAAGAAAAAAGCAAATTTTGGCCAAAACATTTCAGTTGCTTTTGAGGGGAAAAAAAAAAATTACTATATGGTCTTGGTAGGTTTCCAGTAACCACGTCTGCAAGTCTTATGCTCAGCCCCAGGAGAAGGAGTTGGAGATAATCTTGGTGTCGGTGATGCATCTCCCATCATCCTCATGAAGATCCACCCAGATTTGTCTGACTGGGGAAAACTTAGCTTTTCCTGCCTTCTGCCTTCTTTTTCCCTTGTCACCTCCTGCCCTGGGTGAAGCATCCCAGCCTGTTTCATTTTTCCTTGGGTAGAAGCTACTCCATTTCTTTAATCATCCTTATTGCCCATCTCCGCTTCTTCTAGCCCTTCAGTGCAAAGAAATATATAAATTTTGAGGCAAGGGGATCTCAATAGCATGAAGCAGTCACAGCAGAAGCCCGCCATGGATGGAGACATACCAGACCAGTGCTTTCTGTTTTCCTGTCTGCTTCAGTCTCAATTGTTCCTAAAAAACGATGCCCCAGCCAACTCCCAGCCTTGGCAATGCTGCTGCTAGAGAAACACTGATCAGCAGAGCTGGGGCCTTCCAGAGACCCCTACACCGCAGCACCCGGCTGCTCCATGGTGCCGGCAGCGAGAGCATCTGTGCTCTGTGGGTCAGGGGGGTTGTCCCATGGAGTGACCAGCAGCTCAGCCCACCCTCAGGAATGCCACTGCTCGCTTTCAGCAGTCCTGCCCTTGAAATAAGGCTGTTTCGGACTCACAATGCTCCTCCTCAGCTGGTTTGCGCTGGTGGTTGCTCCCACGTGCTGTCTCCATCGATGGCAAGAAGACGTTGCTCCATCCGACTTTCCCGGATCTGATCCTGTCTCAGACCAGTCCCCTTTCAGAAGGACCTATCCAAGCATGCTCCAGACAACACCTCTTCCAGACATTTCTCCACCTTGCACTTGATAAGACCAGTCTCCTGCATAGACTGCTGATGTCCACGGAGACCAGAACAGCGATAGACCATGTGATGGCTGTGGACAGTGCTGCAGATTTGGGATGACCCCAGCAGCAGGACAACCTCAGGCTGAAGACGGGGGCTTTGGCGGGGTGCAGGGCTCAGCAGCGCTAGGCAGCGACAACACATGGTGCCAGGCTCCCCGTGGCCGTGGAGCGGCCGTGGCTGTCTGTGAGCCCAGCACGTCCTCCAGACTCTCCTTGTCTGCTGCAAACCATATCAGCACGGACAAACTGACAGTCAGGACTGTTGCGTTGAACATGGGGCCCATCAATCCATAGGTACAGATGCCACCTGTTAAAAGATAAGCAAACCCTCTTTTTTTTTTTTTGTTTTTAGGGTTTTTTCAAGGCTTTGCACACCCACAAAGGCTTCCCATCCCCTGCCACCCATGATCCCCCCCAGTTTCAGAGTTAGGAAGCCAGACATGATGTTCCCCTGCTTCACTCCATGATGTGGTGAACTGGCTGGCAGGTCATCTGGTGGGAAGGGATCTGGCCTGGGACAGAGGTGGGAGCTTCTGCCTGTTGTTTGTCATGGAAAAGGGAAGATGTCTGTGTCCTGCCAACAGCACAGGCTGCTCCTGAAACTGGGAACACCAGCCCGGAAGGATGCTGCTCTGATGCCATGGCTGAAGGAGGCTTAACCCCGCGTCCTCGGCCACCCAGGTGCATTCACAGGGGGTCCCACAGCCTGGGGTCCCTGGGTGCCCCGGTACTGCCTGGCTGTGGGGTGCCCCACTCTGGAGCGGGGTGCGTGGGGGCCGGGATGTGGTGGCAGTTGGTTTCTATTGCTTTGCCGCAGCCCTGGGGCTGGGACCCCTGACAGCCTCCAGCTCTGCTGGGGCTGTCCCCACGTCTCCAGCTGGGGTTTTGCCCACTTGCTGGACATGCTCAAAGTTCACCGTGCTATAAATACCCAGGAGCAGGGCTGCCAGCTCTGCAGGGGGCGGGGGGGGGGGGGAGGCTGCTGAAACCAAATGGGGTTTCATTGCAATTAACCCTTTGGGTGCATGACTCCCCTCTATGCAGTTTGAAAAAGAGGAATCCTGTGATTCGTGATGTTTCTAAAACCAGAAGAGTGCAGCAAATACTTTCTGTGGGCTGATTCCTGCTGGGAACAGCCCAGGGATTGGGAGTGGAGGAGTGAAGGGGGACATTGCAGGGGATGGGTGTTTTGTGGCCAGGCACACGCACAGCCCCTGTGTGACCCCCCCAGCACGGGCAGATCCTCGCATTGAGGACACGGCAGCGTGGGGCCAGCATCGCTCATGTCCCCCACCTAAGAATAGAGGCTGCCTGTGCACCCCACGCACCCCGCAGAGCACTGCCTCACGCTGCACAGCCCCACACCCTGCCCTGTATGGCCCCACAGAGCATGACCCCACACCCTGCACCGGGTGGTCCCATAGCCCAAGGCCCCACACCCTGCGCCATACGGCCCTATACGCTATGGCCCCGCACGGCACGGCCCCACAGCCCCCGGCCCCAGCAGCACAGCCCCGTGCTGCCCAGCCCACTCCACATCCCTGGCCCCAAATGCAGGTCTCAATCCTAGCCACAGCCACTCAGAAGGGCTAAAACACATCTGACACCCCAAAGGGCGACAGAAACACACTAAATCAGGACAAGCTCTGTCCCTGGCTCAGGGACAACCCCAAAATGTGGAGTCCCCAGCACTGCCAGGTCACCCGAGGGAGAGCACAGCGTGTCGCCCACAGTGGGGTGCACAGGCACGAGGACTCTTGGGGTAGACCCCCTGCAGCCATACAAAGTCCTTCTGTGGTGCCAAATGTGTATTTTTAACCATTTCCCTGCCACATGCCTTACTGCGCTGGGCTGACAGTGGAGCTGCTCTTCAAGGAAGAGCTTCTTGCCTCTTTTTACCCTATTCAGACCACAGGAGATGGACAGCTCGGAGCTAATGGCAGAGGACAAACCCGCACGCCGGCAGCAGCAGAGCAGAGACACCTGCGGAGCCCCGACGGGCTGTGTGCAACCCTGTGGCTCCTGCTGAGGCTGGACATAGTTCAGTGCACGCATGGCCCAGGGACAAGATGGGCTCAGGACTGAGCGAGGTCCTTGTTCCCAAAGGTCCCACAGCACCCAGAGCTGATCCCCAGCTCCAGTGGGGCCGGGGCTGCCCAGAGCGCAATGCAGAGACCCAGCAGGGTTTGGCCTTGCAGCCCACTAGGGCCTCGCCAACCAGGGACAACCCTCTCCTTTCGCCCTGGGGATCCTCGCGGCTGCAATGAACTCTTAACCTCAGGCCTGCACAGGTCACAACGTCCAGCTGAAAACAGCCTCATTTCAGCCTCAGAAATGTCACCTTTTAGGTACCTTTGGGCCAAGTTGAAGGTGCCTTCATCGCCTCTTTCTCCATCATCTTCCTCTCCTCCCCATCACCACCGCAGCAGTAATGCTCCCAGGATGCCGAATGCCTCCTCATTGCTCTCAGATGCTGTGGCCCTACCTGGCATTTACTCAGCCAGGATTTTGGGTTACTCAGGTCATTGCTCCCGACGCCAGCATGGATCCTGCCCCATCTCGACGCCACAACCCACACCTCCGGGCCGTGCCCAGTCGCCCGCACCGCCGGCAGCAGCTGCGCTCCCTGCACTGGTCCGGGACATCACTGCCCCACCACAGCTGGGTTCCCCCCAAACCCCATGGCTGCTGTGTACAGCACTGCCGGACTCTGTGCACTGTACAGCACCGGAGCAAACGAGCAGAGCCGGTGGCACTAGGGGGAGATAAAGGCCGGGACATGCCGGGCCCTGCGCCTTCACCAGCCCACTCCTGTCCCCCTGTCCCCAGGGCCACCCTGGCCCCAGCTGCGCAAAGGGGCGAAGGGGAAAGCTACGGCTTTCCAAGTGTTGCAGTCGTTTGGCTGTGCAGGGTCTTTCCTGGCATCTTCGGTCTTTCCTGGCATCTTCGGTCTTTGGGAAGCATCTTTAGCGATGAGGGTCCTTCAGGCACTTACAGCTTCATGCAGCAGGTATAAAAGCAAGCAACTGCCTTCTGCTGCATGCAGATAGCACAGGGGCACCCAAAAAAATGCACCCAGAAGAAAGAAATCGGTACAGGATGCACAGAACAAGGACCAGCAGCGGAAGAGGAGTCTGGGGACCTGGCCTGGAAGCAGAGAGTGACACATGCTGCAAGACCTCAGCTGGAAACTCAGCCCATCACTGCCCTGGCTTCCCTTTCCCGATGCCCCTGTGGGTGCATGCGGCATTGGCACAGCAGTGCCAGCTCCCACAGGGCCCCTACACCAGCAAACCAGGCTTCTCCGGGGCTAAAAACCAGTTTGGGAGCATCTCTGGTTCCAGGCACCATCCAGGTATCGTGCCAGCTCCTCTCCCTTGGATGCTCCCCTCTCCACAGGCTCCCTGTGAGCCCTCTCACAGGAGAATTTCACCAGGCAGAGTTTGGGGGAGCTCCTGGGAGATGAGGAGCTGAACCAGCAGGACCTGCCCCCATCAGAGCTCTTCATGCATGGCCAGATCTCACAGGCACCCATGGGTGCAGCTGTGGGTCCCGCGGTGCAAATCAGCACTGCAGACTGGGGTAAGCACGGCGCGACAGCAGCTCCACGGGGCAGGAGCAACATGAGGGGGACACCTTTTGCTTGTAGTGTCTATGTATTAAAAAAGAGAAGGTAAATCTTATCTCCTTTTTCTGGGAGGAGGGATTCAGAGCCTGGCTGGCACAGAAGTTCCAGAGTTACAACCACAGGCGATACCGATACAGGTTTGTACACTGCCCACGATGCTGTGCTGTGCCCTCAGAGTCTGTGCTCACCGGGCACATCATTGAGCTCCCCCCAAAACACCCACAAAGCACCCACCTCCAAACCCACCAACCTGCCCCAAAACTGCATGTTTTCTCTCCCCGTTGCCCACAGCCTGGATTTTGCAGGGTTTGAACTCACGGCCTCCCCAGCTCCCAGTGCCAGAGGGGAGCTGGACGTGGCGGGGGGTGTTTCGGGCTTTGCTGGTGGTTCGTTGTGCAGAGCAAAGCCCATCCTTGGGTCTGTGCCAACCGCCAGCACCTCGCCAAACCCATCCCTCTCCTCATGGGAGCAGAAGGGCTTGAGCACAGGTTTTCCTCCTCCTTTGCCACAGCTCAGTGAGGGCCCTTTGGCTGCAAATGGGTCCCTGCGCCCACGGTCACGCTACAGCACAGAGTCACATCGCTCACCCTGCAGCCGCATCTCTATTTTGCTCGTATTTACAAGTTTTTAGAGCTCCAGCTCTAAAGTTTTCAATATCCTTCCTCACTCTTAAAACTTTGTGTCTGGCTGTGCTGGAGGGAAATGGGGAGGCTGAGGTGGCCGGTAACTCGATAGGGACATTGGCCTTGGACCAGGGAGGCTGGAAGCAAAGAGGGAGGAAGGCACAGGGGTGCCCAGGCTGGGGTGTTATCTGAGCCCCTGCGGGAACAAAGTGTCTTTGCCATGATGTGAGCTGGCAAGAGCAAGAGAAGGGAAGGAGATCCTCCATCAGCACTTTGCTATGCGTTGCACTCCCTGTTCCCCGCTCACCGGACACATGGACTCACCGCTGCGGTGGCAGGACACCCGTCCCCAGGGCTGTGTGGCTCCAGGGTTGCTGCACACCGAGTCCTTGCTCCCTCCCAGGCCTGGAAAAACTCACGTTCATGCTTCGTCTTTGTTACAAACGTATGCTCAGAAAGCAGCGATTCAGTGCAAAGCAACAGCCCTGCTTTTCCCGGGATGAGAGGTGAGTGAGGTGCATGCAGCAGCACCCCGATGGGTTACCCCTGTGCACTGAGTGTCCGCTGATGGAGGCAGCTCCGGCACAACGCTGTTGTACAGAAGAGAGAAAGATTTGTGCTCAGCCCC